>NW_026068103.1:7251-54774 GCF_014885135.2 Alexandromys fortis
ATTAACATATTATAAATTTTAATATACAGAGATTGTAGATTATTTTAAAATAGATGAATAATATGTATGTTTCTAAACAACTCATGATTCTAAATGAATAATTTTACAAAAATAGATAAAATTATTTTAAATCCTGTAGAATGTAAAGCAAAGAAAAAATAATTCCATCTTCCAAAATGAGTACCACTATAAAAGTTATATTTTCTGATTGTGTGTTATATTACACAACAATGAAAACCATGTAATACTATCATGAGAGCATACAAGTGGATTTGATCCAGTACAGAGAAATACTCTTTCATACACTGTGAAAGTTTTATTTTATTATAATGATTTTTTTCCTTTCAGCATTGTTCATTTCAAAGCCTGAAGACAGTTAAAAATATGGCAACAAATCATCCTTCTTTCTCTTTGGACCATAATTTGAGTTTATTTTTACATTTTTATGTGAAAAAGACCTAGAAAATATTTTGTGATAATTATTATATGTGAAATTTTATATCATTTTCATTAAAGATCATTGCAAACCCCCTGTAGTAGTCAATTTCTCCAAGTCTTAGGATTACCACAAATGCCAATGCTTCTTTTTAACTTACCTTGTTCATTGCCTTCTTATTCTCTAATGTTCACATTACAGGGCTCTTTGCTTTGTTCAAGAGAACTTATCAGGCTTGGTTTTGACACAGAAATTCCTGCATGTTGTAAAAGATATATGACCTTATCATGGAATAACAGTAAAACACATGGGTTTCTAGTACATCATCATAGTGATTATATAAGAAGACAAATAATGTAAAATTCAGAATATAATTTCCTAAATGTTCTCTTCTAAAATTTTAAAATATTTAAAACCATTTTTGTTAATATTCTATGCCTTGTGTTCTTTTTGATATTTCTATTGAATCTAATGAGTTATAAATTTGCTAATCTATATAATCTATTGTATGTCTGAAAGTAAAATATATTGTAATCGTTTGAATGATCAGTGTTATCTCCAAGAATCAGAAATATATTAACAAAGTAAAGTTTTAAAAAGCATTCTGTTCTATATGATGAACTTTAAAATTTTATTAAATAAGCATGTCAAAGTCAGGGAGACAATTTGGCATAGTTGTAAAACACACTTATATGAAACAATTATGAATAAAAAGGAATCATAAAATTAAAGTCTCACTGACAGAGACCATATTACTGTAGGTCTCCAACATGACATCTCTGTACAAAGCCCTCTGAGCAAAGTCCAGGCAATCCCACTCATCTTGGGAGAAGTCTATTGACACATCCTCGAATGTCAAGATTTCCTGTCATAAAAGAAAACAGTTTATCAAATGCCGAGGTATTCTAGGAATACATCAGATCATCATAAAACATGGTTTGTTCTTGAATAGCATTATTCTAAAAGACATACTCTAAATTACAGTCTATACTAAAAATCTGTGTGAGGAAGCATGACAGACAAAGTGAACTAGGACAAATTTAAGCTGTAAATTCACAGGCTGAAATAAGGTATGTGAGTGGGAGGCAGATATTTCATGTGCAGTTCTAGACAATGATAGTGTGAATCATGAGTCAAGGGCCTCTACCCTCATGGCAAATCATTGCTGTACAAGCCAGTGGCTGGAGAAACATGAGTCATGAGCATGACATTAGGCATGACTAAGTGTTGTCAACTGAATATTTGCCCCATGTCAGATGTGTAGTAAGAGGTAGAACTGCTATACCCAAGAAGGATGCAGAGATTCTTATGGCAAATGGGTCCAATTACATCAGTGGGAAAGACCATGGAACAGCTGACAACCATGTGTGGTGGGTTAAAAAGAGACTGAATTCTAAGGCCTGAAAGACTTCTGAAAACACTGTGGGTAAATTGATAAATGACAAGTAAAGGCAGTAGATTAGGTTGGTCATCCATGGCTTAGATCATCTTTTATTAAAAACTTACTCACACCTAAAAATACAGGGTTACATCAGTTTCAAGAACACAAGAGGAGTATGAGGACTACATCACAATAAGTTACTCAGGATAAATATGTTCTTATAAATTGAATTTTCAATATTCCTTCTATATCTGTTATAAGAAACAATTTGAAGAGTGTATTGTCTTCTTTAAAAAATTCATAGAATTCTTTCATAGTCATTCTAATGGATGCATAGTAATATTTTACTGTACTGTACTTTTTAGTTCATTTCTCCAAGATAGGTAACACTGGACAGCTTTTTCTGTAAGTTTATCAACCATTTATTTACCTTTGGATAAACATTTATACAGATCTGTTGTTCATTTTTACTTCTCTGTTTTTATTTCACTGGAAATGTTTTTATTTGTGCTCTAGATATTAACTCTTGTAATATACTGTTTGCAAAAATTTTGTCCTAACCCAGAAACTGTCTCTTCACTACATCACATCCTATGATGGATGATGGTAAAGATTCATCTATTTTTACTATTCTCATTTTATTTGTGTTAATGGTTTGCTTGCATTTGTTTATGAACCACATGCTTGTGTACCCAGCAAATCCAGAATATGGTATTGGATCACCTAGAACTGCAGTCATGGATGATGATGAGCAGCCATGTGGGTGCTGGGACTTGAACCTATTATGTCCATTTCAAGAGCAGTTGTTCTTAATTTCTAAGCCATCTCTGCAGACCCCTGTGCATTTTTTCCTTTTAACAGTAATGCCTTAAAGTTAAAAAGAAAAAAAAGAAAGTGGCTAAAAAAAAAAAAACTAAAGTATTTTCCTACAGAATGTGGATGTAGTAAAGGTCTTTCAAATAGGATCCTGCTTTCCCATGGATTAAGTCAAAAACTGACAAGTAGGTCTTGATAAAACTGAAAGAAAAATCTAAACAGCTAACAAAATAATTAACCAGGTAAAGTGGAATCCCACAGAATGGAAGAAACTTTTTTCTATTTATTCAAAATAAGGCACTAATTTAAAAACAGAATATTGAAAGGAAAAGAAAATTGATAATAAATAGCTCAAGCATGTTCATAGTCTCTTCCAATTAGGGATTTGTATATGTAACAATCTGAAATTTTCATTGTACCCCTTTCTAGGCACAGGACTGACAACAAATGTAGAAGGGTGTGAAGAAAACAGAATCCTAATTGTTTGTTGCTTAGATTGAAAAAGAGTGAAGCCACCATGGGTAACCACCATGGTATAACCAAAAAGCTTGGTTATAGAGAGATATAACCAAACAAAATTCAGAACTGAGGAGTCCAATCTGAATGGCTACCTCTACAAATTATTTCTCACAGAAGTATCACAAAACTGCATTTTAAGGCTGAAATTGTAAAATATTGTATTTTATATCACTAATGTATATAACATTTTTTGTTTGTTTTTAGAGACAGAGTTTCTCTGTGGTTTTGGAACTTGTCCTGGAACTAGCTCTTGTAGACCAGGCTGGACTCAAACTCACAAAGATTCTCCTGCCTCTTCCTCCTGAGAACTGGGATTAAAGGCATGTGCCACCACCTCCCTCCAGACTTATAATATTTTGTATTACATAGGTAAACCAATACTATGATGACATAAAAAGATCATTCATTATGATAACACCTCCTTCATCCAGCCATACAGTGGTATTCAAGATTCACCATCCTCAAACCAATGTAGGTGATACTTCACAACCATGGATATAAAGAGAGATTTCACACACTCATTTAAGTGGTGAAGAAGCATCCTTCTGCAACCTTGGTAGAACTCTGAAACACAGCTTGCTCCAATACTGTGGGAACTTAAGAGGAGAGCAAACAGCCATTCAGTGGGACTCCCCACTCTCTAGGACCTTCACAGTGAGACAAAATCCCAGGTTCCTTTCCCCAAAGCCCTAGGCCAGCCAGCAAGAAGTTTCCTGCAAGTAGGCTCCCCCAAAATCCAAACCCATCCAGGGGCCCATCCAAACTTCTAGCCACACCCCATCTAAGTGCTGAGAGCTTGCTATAATACTGAGGGGACCAAGAGCTTGCTACAACACTGAGGGGATTAAGAGAGAGAACCAAGTGAGCAAACCAGGAGAGAAGACGAAGAGAGCAGGCTTATAGAGACCTCAGAGGCTTTCTGAGACAGACATTGACAGTACAGAGTAGATAAAGAAAAACTTTCAAAACACTCAGATAGCTACTGCAAGGATTGGACCAAAACACAAAGACACTGCTGGCCTCATTTGAAGGAAGAGATAGGTAGGCGCCAATGCAAGAATTCCCCCGACAACATATAAAGCAACATGGTAACACCAGAACCCACTGGTCACACAATAGGAAGCCTTTTCATCCTAACCCAGAAAAAGTAGAAGAAACAATTTTAAATGTAACTTTAAGAAAATGATGCAAACATTTAAAGGAAAATGAAAAACTCCCTTAATGAAATGGAGGAAAAGACAAAAAAAATGGAACAAATTAATAAATCCCTCAAAGAAAACCAAGAAAAGGCCATCAAACAAATGAAGACAATATTTCAGGACTTGAAGACTAAAATAGACATAAAAAGAAAACACAAACTGAGCAATTCGAGATATGAAAAATCTGGGTAAATAAACAGGAACTACAGAGACAAGTATAACCAACAGAATACAAGAGATAGAAGAAGGAGTCTCGAGTGCTGAAGATATTATAGATAAAATAGATTCATTTGTCAAAGAAAACATTAAATCCAACAAATTCTTAACACAAAACATCCAGAAAATCTGGGACAACATGAAAAGACCAAACCTAAGAACAATGGGCATAGAAGGGGGATAAGAAGTCCAGCTCAATGGTACAGAAAATATATTCAACAAAATAATGGAAGAAAACTTTTCCAAACTAAAGAAGGACATCCCTCTGAAGGTACAATAAGCTTACAAGACACAATATAGACTAGATAAAAGATCCCATTGCCATGTAATGATCAAAGCACAAGACATACAGAATAAAGAAAGAATATAAGAGCTACAATAGAAAAAGTTCAAGTAACATATAAAGGTAAACCTATCAGAATTACACGTGACTTCTTTATGGAAACCATGAAAGCCAGAAGGTCCTCAATAGATGTGCTGCAGACACTAAAAGACCATGGATGCAAGCCCAAACTACTATAACTAGCAAAGCTTACAATCACCATTGATGGAGAAAGCAAGATATTTCAGGACAAAAACAGATTTTAGCAATACATATCCACAAACCATGCTCTATAGAAAGCACTAGAAGGAAAACCCCAACCCAAGGAAACTAACTGCACCCACAAAAACACAGGCATCTGATAACCCCCTACCAGCATAACCCAAATAATGGAAACACAAAAACATTAGTACTGAAAAATAATCAGAATTAACAACCACTGGTCATTAATATTGCTTAGTATCAACGGACTCAATTTACCTATGAAAAGATACAGGCCAAGAGAATGAATAAAAAACAGGATCCAGCCTTCTGCTATATACAAGAAACACACCTCAACCTCAAAAACAGACACAACCTCAGAGTAAAAGATTGGAATAAAGTTTTCCAATCAAAAGCAACTAAGAAACAAGTGGGTGTAGCTATCCTAATATCTAATAAAATAGACTTCAAACTAAAATCAGTCAGAAGAGATAGAGAATGACAGTATATATCCATAACAAGAACAATCAATCAAGATGAAGTCTCAATCCTGAACATCTATGCTCCTAATACAAGAGCACCCACATATGTAAAAGAAACAGTATTAAAACTTAAACCACACACCAAACCCCACACACTAATAAAAGCAGACTTCAACACTCCACTTTCACCAATGGACAGGTTAACCAGACAGAAACTTAACAGAGAAATAAGAGAACTAACATATGTTATGAATCAAACGGTCTTAACAGACATCTATAGAACATTCCACCCAAACAAAAAAGAATATACCTTCTTTCAGCACTGCATAGAATTGTCTCAAAATTGATCATATACTCGGTAACAAAGAAAACTTCCACAGATACAAATAATTTGGAGTAACTCCCTATGTCTTATTGTGTCATCATGGATTAAGGTTAGAATTTAACAAAATAGTACTCCCAGAGAGCCTAAAAACTCCTGGAAATTGAATAGTCAACTAGTGAACCACCCCAGGGTCAAAGGAAGAAATAAAGAAAGAAATTAAAGTCATTCTTGAATTCCACAAAAATGAAGGCACAACATATCCAAACCTATGGGACACTATGAAAGCAGTGCTAAGAGGAAAGTTCATAGCAGTAAGTTCCCACATAAAGAAAATGGAGAAAGCTCACATTAGTGACTTACCGGGACACCTGAGAACTCTAGAACAAAAAGAAGCAGACTCACCCAGGAGGAATAGAAGACAGGAAATAATCAAATTGAGGGGGGAATCAACAAAATAAAAACAAAGACAACAATACAAAGAATCAATGAAACAAAGAGCTGTTTTTTTTTTTGAGAAAATCAACAAGATAGACAAACACTTATCAAACCTAATCAAAAGGCAGAGGGAGAACATCTAAATTAACAAAATCAGAAAAGAGAAAGGGGACATAACAACAGACACTGAGGAAATTCAGCGAGTCATTATGTCTTACTGCAAAAACCACAAAATTGGTAAATATAAAAGAAATTGACAATTTTTTTAGATAGATACCACGTACCAAAATTAAATCAAGACCAGATGAACAATTTAAATATACCTATAAACCATAAGGAAATAAAAGCTGTCATCAAAAGCCTCCCAAACCAAAAAAGCCCATGGTGAGATGGATTTAGTGAAAAATTCTACCAGAACTTCCAAAAAGAGCTAATACCTAACTCTTCAAAGTCTTTCATATAATAGAAACAGAAGGGACATTGCTAAACTCTTTTTATGAGGCTACAATTACCCTGATACTGAAACCACACAAAAACTCAACTAAGAAAGAGAATTACAGACCAATCTCACTCATGAACATGGATGCAAACATTCTCAATCAAATACGGGCAAATTAAATGCAAGAATACTTCAAAAAAAATTCATGCACCATGTTCAAATCGGCTTCATCCCAGAGATGCAGGGCTGGTTCAACATATGTAAATCTATCAATGTGATCCATCCTATAAATAAACTAAGAGAATAAAACCACATGATCATTTCATTAGATGCTAAAAACAACACTTGACAAAGTCCAACATCCCATCATGATAAAGATCTTGGAGAGATGAGGGATACAAAGAACATATCTAAATATAATAAAAGCAATATATAGCAAGGCGACAGCCAACATCTAACTGAATGGAGAGAAACTCAAATCAGTCCCATTAAAATCAGGTCAAAGACAAGGCTGTCCACTGTCTCTATATCTCTTCAATATAGATCTTGAAGTTCATCAAGTGGATTTTAATTGGAAAGGAAGAAGTTAAACTTTTGTTATTTGCAAATGATATGATAGTATGTATAAGTGACCCCAAAAACCCTACCAGAGAATTCCTACAGCTGACAAATACTTTCAGTGATGTGCAGGATACAAGATCAACTGAAAATAATCAGTAGCCCACCCCCCCCTAAACAAATGATAAAGAAGCTGAGAGGGAAATCAGAGAAACACCACTTTTCACAATAGCCACAAATAATATAAAATATCTTGGGGTGACACAAACCAAAGAAGTGAAAGACCCATTTGACAGGAATATTATGTCTCAGAAGAAATTGAAGAAGATACCAGAAAATGGAAAGGTCTCCTATGGTCTTGGATAGGTAGGATCAACATATTAAAATGACAATCCTACCAAAATCAATCTATAGATTCAATGCAATCCCCATCAAAATGATGGGGAATCTCTGCCAGCCAATGATCTTTAAGAGGTGAGACCAGGTTAGGGAGTGACATTTTGGGGACCCAGGGAAAAAAGACTGCCTGTCCAGGGTTTGCTCACTCGGTGGTTCCCATGCTACACAACTGAGGTTAGACTTCTAATACTTGTTTCATTAGATTACCCCTTAAAATAAGGAAGATACAATTGAACTATTTGTAGTTAGCCTGAGATTATTTGACCCACGTCATTCAACAATTGTATGTGCATTTCCATAAGCCAGTAAACCAGCATAGCTCTCAGATGGATGTCATGACATATGTTTGCATTTCCTTTCTTTTTCTCTTTTTTCATTTTTTTTAATTTCCTGTCTTTATATGAAAATATGAAACAGTCTCTGGAGGAATTGGACTTTGGCAACTTACAATATTCATCTATCACAAGGAAATCCTCAATGATGAACAGCATCATTTCATTCAGGATATATGTCAAGATAAAAATGAGCAGGCAAGAACAAAATGGAGGGAAGTCCATGCTGTGTAAACAATATACGTTAAAAGACTCAATCATAACTCTCACAAGGAGTACAGCCAAGTAAATTTCAGCAGAGATAAACTTCTTAGGTAGGAATATGAGAACCAGAGAGGTAAAGATGTACAATATAAGTTTATAAATTGTGTAATAGAAAATAGACATAGCTGCTGAGCAGAGACAGAACTTACAGAAGAACCAGCCATCTCTTCTGAGCTTCTGTCTGAGGGAAAAACTTGTATCCCTTTAGATTCTGGAATCTCTCTTCAGGATTTACATTAAAAGTTTCACCAAACACCATTCATCTGCGAGTAGCACACTCACTTCAGAGTTTCAGAAATCAAGGTAGTATTTACTACTGGCTTATTGCACAGATATTCATGGATATGGGAGAGATGAAAATTCTGTTTCTCCCTTGTTGAGTTCAAGTGATCTGATCAGCTGTCAAGTTATGCACTGAGAGCTTGGGCAATACTACCCTGTAATACTCAACCAAGGCAAAGAAGAAATGGGGAAATGAAAGCTGAAGTCAACTGTCAATCAAAATCCTATGAAGCTGATCACGATATTCACCTGGTTTTTAATGGCAAAACTTAGAAAGATGTTGGGGTTGCTGCTTAGATTAACAAGTGGAAGTTGTGGAGTGAAGCAAACCTGAAAGTTGTTTCTTCATTTGGCATCAGATCCTAATTAACAGACTGGGCTGAGAAGTGTTTGGAAAACATTTTATTGTTCATAAGAAAATACAGTTATTTATGACTTTGACATTTAAAGAAAATTGCAAAAATTTGTGCCTTCTCTTAATAGAAACAGTAGAGTTCAAAATGCATCAACACTAGATTTTGTTCATTAAGCATGTAGTATTATCACAGTATGTTATACTTTCATTTTGACTCATATTCTGATTCATATCAAAAGAAGATATTGTGTAGTTCCAGGATAGGGACCAAAAAGCTACGAAGAAACCCTGTCTCGAAAATCAAAAAAAAAAAAAAAAAGAAAGAAAAAGAAAAAAAGAAGATATTGTATTTTGCATAATTCCCATACGATTTCTACTATTAGAAATCATCTTTATTTTAAACATAAGTGTCAAAAAAGAGGTTTATAAAAAATGTGGGTATAGATGAAAAAAGACATCAAGTAACCAAGAATGAATTTTAATGTATTTTCAGGTGGTTTACACAATATTTGATCAAACTTGAAAGATAGAGGTTATTTCTGTCTAACTGTTAGTTAGTGACCAGTTCAGGGCATCAGCATGCATGAGGTTAACTGTTATCAGTAGTTACTTTTATGTATTTTTTTATATTTCCACATATACATATATGCACACATATATGCATGTGTGTGCAATATCCATACCATAATGAAAATTTCATAATATTCACTCCCACTCTTAGGCTCCTACTTTCTTGGCAAAATCTCTTCTATGAAGTTAAAATTTCTTTATTACAAATATTTAATGAATTTGAGATTTCTCACATAGGACACTAAAATGTGTTAGATTAAAAACATTAATACTATACTCAGAATCACCTATAATGCATTGGTGCATCACAAAACGAAATCAGGAAATCACTTCTCCTTTTTGTCCTTTGGCCAGTAGCAACCCCAAATTTAAATAGTCTAATTCACTCACCTGGTGTCACCCATTTTATGCTATCTGCCTTTTATGTGAATCTGAATCTATGCCTTCCTGAAGAATGATATTGTCATTGGGCCAGTGTATGTATCAGTCCCTAACAAGGGCTTTATTCTGTTTCTCTTACTGAACAGCACAAGGAGCATAAGAAAAAAAAAGGGTTAAGGGATAATATCCATAATTTTTTAAATAACAATTTCACAATGGTTAGTCATTGATCCCACTTGACCCCGCATATCAATAACAGACAGTACTACAAACACCATTGCATGTCATTGTACATTTCTATACTGTAATTAGTGTTTATTTTGGAGGAAGGCAATTTAAAGTTTCAGCTATGCATTAGCTTAAGTTACAAATGATGATTGGATTGTGTGGAAAATACTAAGAAAGTAAGGTAAGATTGTATAGTGTTCTCTTATAAAGACAGAATAAACAAACAGTTCACAGTAGGGAAAGAAGAAGATCCATAGCATTTAATACCAAATAATGATAAATGTGACATCATAAAACACATGTCATCCATACATAGGAGCTAATAACTTCTGAAAAAAGACAAAGTGATAATATTAGAAAAAAAAATTACCAGCTAAACATCTGAAAGTGATTCTAGAATATACATAGAAGACTGATCAAAAGTTAGAAAGGATCACCAACTACCATTATTCTGCTACATGTTATAGTTTTAAAATTATTCCTAGTGTCTTATTGATTTATTCACCAGTATTGCATCTGAAGCCCCTAATACAAAAATTTCCTGTATCACTTTACAGCAAAAGAGAGAGACACCTGTGCTAACATTTCAGTACTAAAAAATGTTCAGTTGTAACTGTCATGTCAATATCATCCCCTCTAGGCAATGCTCAGGGATGGTTCAGAACAGAATGATGAAAGATGCTAAGGGTCAAAGGCGCTAGATGACTATAAGGAACCAGTATTTTCAACACACAGTGGGAAATTCACACATAAGAACTCACATGACCATGACAGCATGTATAACACCTGAGCAAGTGCAAGTCAGATCAAAATCCCAAGATGAAAGTGGAGGAACATGGAGTCACAACACTAGCTGAGGTGCTCTTAACATCTGAAAGCTGATTGGAAAAGGAGAACCAGCTTTATTTTAAGAATGAAGCCTCTGGTAATTTGACCATACTTCAGGAAACGTCTAAGCATAAAGAGTACTTTGGCAACTAAAATTGAATACAACGGATGCAAAAAAAAATAGTGTGGGGTTTATGTATTCTTTGAGTTCTAGTAATGTTTCTTTTACATATGTGGGTTCTTTTATATTAGAGGCATATATATTCAGGATTGAGACTTCCTCCTGATGAATTATTACTGTTATGAGTATAAAGTGTCCTTCTCCATCTCTTCTGATTCATTTTAGTTTGAAATCAATTTTGATAGAAATTAGTATAGACACACCCACTTGTTTCTTAGGTCCATTTGACTGAAAAGATATGAGAGTTAGCCAAGAAGAGGATAGAACTAATGGGCCAAGCAGTGTTTAAATGAATACAATTTGTGTGTTGTTATTCCGGGTCATAAACTAGCCAGGCGGCCAGGAGCTGGGTGGCAGGAACGCAGCCCAGAGCTCCTTCTACAAATTAGGATTTCCTAATTCACTCCTGATGTGGTTACAAAGATACTCATGCAAACAGGAGAGATTAAAAGTTTCTCCTTTGCTGAATTCAAGGGCTCTAGTCAGCAGGAATGATATGCAGTGAGAGCTTGGGCTATACTGGCCTGTTCTGTCCAAGACTGCAAAACAGAAATGGGAAAATGAGAACAGAACTCAACTGCAGATCAAAATTCTATAAAGCTGATCACAATATACACCTTGTTTTTAGTGGCAAAGTTTACAAAGGTGTTGTGGTTGCTACTTAAAATAATAAATAGCAGCTGTCAAATGAAGCACAAGTGAAAGTAATTTCAACAGTTGGCATTGGGTTCCTAATTAACAGTCTGCACTGAAAGTGTTTGGGAAACATTAACTCTCACATTGTTAAATGTACCTAAATCATTTATTACTCATGTTTTAATGCAGTTATTTCTGACTTTCAGATTTAAAGAGAACTAACTACAAAAATTTTTGGCTTCTTTTGATAGAAGCAGTAGAGTACAAAACACATCAATACTAGTTTTTGTTTGTTATGTTTGTTGCATATTATCACTATATGTTATGATACATTCATATGAACTCATATATTCTGATATGTATCAAAAGTAAATATTGTGCATACCATAATCCCCATGAGGATTCTATTGTTAGGAAACATCTTTTTACTTAAACATAAGTGACAAAGAAAAGCTATATATGAAAAACATTGGGAAAGGTTAAGAAGGACACCAAGTAGCTAAGAACAATTTTTTATGTGGTTTCAGATGTCTTGCAAAATATCTATAGAAGCTTGAAATATACAAGTGATTTTTATGTTTAAGTCATTGCTAGTGATCAATCTAGGGCAATTGCATGTATGAGACTAATGGTTGTCTGTAGTTTCTTTTACGTATTGTTCATCATTTCACACATATACACATAATTACATATATATATATATACAATCTATATACATATTTACAGCCACATGTGAAAGTATGTGTGTGTATCCATGTCATATCTTAAAGAAGATTTCATAATATTCACACTCACATTCTGGCTCATATTTTCTTGCCAAACTCTCCTCTATGAAGATGCTTTTTCTTTATTACAAGTATTTAATGAATTTGAGATTCCTCACATACGACGTCAAAAGTTGTCGGTTTAAATATATTAATACTATACTCAGAATCACCTATAATGCATTGGTGTCTTATAGAACAAAATCGGGAAATTACTTCACCTTTTTGTCCTTTGGCCAGTAGCAACCACAGATTTAAATTGTCTAATTCATTCACCAGGATTAATTTACTTTACTCTATCTGTCTTTTTTTACAAGTCTGAATCTGTGCTTTCCTGAAGAATGTCTTATGAATTTGTTGTTGTGTCTGTGTATGCACCTAACCCTAACAAGCTTTTATATTCTGTCCTTTTATTGAACAGAACAAGGAGCATCAGAAGGGAAAGGTTTGGGGGATACTGTCCTTAAGTCTTTAAATAATTTCAAATAAATTCACTAGCAATGACTTAAACATAAAAACCACTTGTATATTTCAAGCTTCTATAGATATTATGCAAGACATCTGAAACCACATAAAAAATTGTCAGTGAACCCCCTTGACACCACCTGATACCAATAATAGACAGTACTACAAACACCATTGTACATCCTATTATATCTCTCTACTGTATTCAGCGTTTATTTTCAAAGAGGTTAATTTACAGTTTCATGTATGCCTTAGCATAGGTTACAAAAATAATTAACTAATGGGAAAATTTAAAGAAAGAAAGGTTGGTTTTTACAATGTTCTCTTACAATGACAGAATAATGAAACAGATTACAGTAGGCAAAGGTAAAGTCTTTCTGGCAAAGATCCCTAGACCATAGTGACAATTGAGACTTCAAATCTAACTGCCATTAATAGATAGCTGACTACTAACTTTTTAAAGAAGAGAAAGTGTTAAAATTAGGAAAATAACAATACAAGCCAAACAACTGAAAGTGATTCTAGAACATACCTAGAACTAAAAAGCTATACACCAAAAAAAAGAGAGAGAGAGAGAGAAACTAAGAAGCAAACAAAAATAAAATTGCCATTGGCATTAAAACTAGGACATAAACCTAAACAGAAATCTCAAAGGATATATAAATATGTCTGAGAAGCATTTTATAATGTTCAACATGCTTAACAATCACTGAAATGCAAATTAACTATCCTTTGCAATTTCTTTCCCATATCAGAATGACTAAGAAAAATAACATTAATAAAGGATAACAACTACTGCTGTATGGCTGAAGAAAAGGTAATAATTTATTCACAATTTTTGAGAGTTCACAGTGGTGAAGCAAATGAAATCAATGTGGAATTGCTTCAAAAAGCTAAAAGATATTATATCAATCATATTTAGTGAATTTTATTTGACTTAGATATCAAGGTATCATGAGTGTCTTCATGAAAAAATATCACACTGTTCCTTCTTCTAGTTTGTACAATAATTTGAGAAAAATCAATGTTTGTTCTAGAAGAATTACCAAAAGTTAATAAGTACAACCTGCTACCATTACTCTGCTACAAGTTTGGGGTTTAAAATTATTCCTGATGTCTTATCTTTTACCACCAACTACTGCATCTCTAAGCCTCCATCACAGAAATTTCACGCCTATATTTACTGCTAAAAGAGAGACCCACCTGCAGTCATAGTTCAAACAATAAGAAAATGTTCTGCTTTAAGTGTCCTTTCAATATCATGTTGCTTTCATTGGTAATAAAGGAAGTGCTTTGGGCCTATAGTAAATACAGCAATATCATCTCCTCCAGGCGATTGTCAGGGATGGTTCAGCACAAAATGATAAAAGATGGTAAGAGCCAAAAGAGATGAATGACTATAAGGAAGCAGGGTTTTGAACACAGTGGGAGATTTGTAATTACAAACTCAAGTGATTCATAACAGCTGAACAAGGGCAAGTCAGATCAAAACTCCCAGGCCACTTTCCAACTAACTCTTATTACTTTAATTAAGCCATAAAGTTTTGTTCTATGTTCTGCCACATAACACACATCCAGCTTCCTCCATCTGGTGGAAATTTGCTTCATTTCAATCTCCTGCTTCCACTATCTCCCTGGCAGGCCCGCCTATACCTCCTACCTAGGTTTGTCCATTTACTTCCTCTTACTTCAATCACAGCAATAAACGTTCACACAGTATATACATGCCCAGGTCAAATCTACTTCTTTGTTATGATTCATCCACAGAACAGCTGACATTAATGTTATCCTGACATTAAAGAATAGACTATCAGAACAAAGAAATGCAAAAAATGGCTAAAATATTTAACAGTTTTATTGCAAAGAAGGAAAACACTTGAAGTTCAAAATAATCAGTTATTGATCTGAAATCACAAGTAACTACAGGAAAATAATGTTTATATAGAATATAATCACATTACCTAAAGAAACATATGCCAATCTAAAATATGCATCAAAATCTGGAATAGTTTGATTTTCGATGGTTTCTTAACACATAATCTTGACATACAGTCAAGAAATGTTATTGCTTAATTCATTCCTACTAGAGATATTTTTTATTGATAATAATTGATACTTAAATGGTTATGTACCCAATAATGATGCATAAATAATTTATTTCACAATGAATGTTTCATGATTATAAAATTCAAACCTGGACACAATATTTCTAAATTTATTAGGACTCTAGCACCATATAAGTATTGACTAAGCTTGGAAAGTATTTGAAGCATATGAGTCTGTGAAATAGCTTGTTCAGTGTATGAAGACTGGTCAATTGAATTGGTGTGAGTTAAACTAAGAAGTTTTTTAAAGTGTACCCATTCCATGAATTTTCTGATGCCTTCTAAGACTTGTGCATATAGTAAAGGACTTGCAACATTTTTTACATCTATAAGGTTTCTCAGTATGAATTCTGTGATGAGTTTGAAGATTTGCATGACGGGTAAAGGACTTGCCACATTCTTTACACCTGTAAGGTTTTTCACCAGTATGGATTCTGTGATGAGTTTGAAGATTTGCATGACGGGTAAAGGACTTGCCACATTCTTGACACCTATAAGGTTTGTCACCAGTATGGATTCTGTGATGTCTGTAAAGTGTTGAGACCTGGCTAAAGGACTTGCCACATTCTTGACATCTGTGAGGTCTCTCTCCAGTATGGATTTTGTGATGTCTGTAAAGTGTTGAGACCTGGCTAAAGGACTTGTCACATTCTTGACATCTGTAAGGTTTCTCGCCAGTATGGATTCTGCAATGTTTGTGAAGATTTGACACCTGGTTAAAGGTCTTGCCACATTCTTGACATCTGTAAGGTTTGTCACCAGTATGGATATTGTGATGAGCTTAAAGATTTGCATGATGGCTAAAGGACTTGCCACATTCTTGACATTTGTAAAGTTTGTCAGCAGAATGGATTCTTTGGTGAGCTTGAGGACTTGCATGATGAGAAAAAGATTGATCACAATCTTGACATTTTTGTCCTTTCTCTTTGGAAATAATCATCTTATGACTAATGGGGCATGAACATCTGTTGAAGCTCTTTCCATATTCCTTATAGTCGTATTGTGTCTCTTCGTTTATACTGTTTATATAATGCTTCTCTTGTTTCTGGTCATGTAGGAGGGAAAAAAAGATGTGTGTTATAAGCAAATATTTCTATACACTTCTCAGGGAAAAACAGCCTCCTACTATATATTTAAATACCGAGTAAACGTATTGTGATGCACTTTTGGGTCATTTGTTCCTTCAACTGATAGTTGTGGCAACTATTCTTCCTAGAGTTCTTGGGAAAGAATTTATTAGCATCACTTTATATGTAAGACTTTTCCCCACTAGAAATGCTATGCTACATTTTCAGTCTCATTTTATTGAGAAAAACCTTTCAGTGTGGATCTAAATTGATTAGTTTGTCACAAATATAATTAATAGTTGTGGGACTCTAATGAATTCTTAATAGAAGAATTCATATTTATCATTCACTTTTCAGACTTTTTCAACTTTCTTTGCAGATAAAAACATGTTTTAAAACTTTAAGTGCATTTTTTTAGAAAAGGAACATCTTCTGTAAATGTGTGAATTCTAGTGTGATGTTATTCACAATAAGGTAGAAATTCTTGACCTTTTTTGGCAAATTTATCTAGGGTGGCTCGTGAGTAAAGATTATTTCAAGTATGACACAACCCTTTCTTTTTGCTCTCATCACCAAATTTTTAAAATATCCTCAGGTGAAAGGTTTCTAGGTCAAAACTTACAGATATTCCAGATACCAACTTCAGAATTGGATCTTGTATATTTCCCTGTGCAAGTTGTTCTTGTGTTTGATGGGAATATAGAACTGGAAAATAGGAAATAGTTAATTATCTGAATTAGTACACTAAGTTGAAAATTTTTCAGATATATAAGGCACACCATTTTATAAGTATGGAAACTGTATGCTATGTGGCATAAAAAAAACTTACGATCTTTTTTTTTCTAATGAAACAATCTTCTCATTTCCATTAAAGATCTTTGCAAACCCCAGTGCAAGGACAAAATTCTCCAAGTCTTAGAATTCCCACAAGTGTCAATGCTTCATTCTAACTTACCTTGTTCATTGCCTTCTTTCTCTTCAGTGTTCACATTCCAGGGCTCTTTGCTTTGTTCAAGAGAACTGATCAGGTTTGGTTTTGACACTGAAATACCTGCATGTTGTAACAGACATATGGTCTTACCATGGGTTAACAGTAAAACACATGGGGTTCTAATACATCTCCATAGTGATTATATAAGAACACATATAATATAAAATTCAAGATATAATTTCCCAATTGCTACCATATTTTTTATTATTTTATTTTATTGATTTTTGTTGAGCTCTACATTTTTCTCTGCTTCATTGCCTGCCTCTCCCCTCCCCTTCAGCCCTCTCCCAAAGTCCCCATGTTCCCAATTTACTCAGGAGATCTTGTCTTTTCATACATAGATCTTCTCTACATGGGAAGTATAAAAAGTAGTAGAAAAAGCAGTATCTTATAATATTTTAAAATATTCAAAATAATTTATGATAATATTTTATACCTAGAGTTATTTTGGAAATTTTTAATGAATCTAAATTAAAATATATTATAAATCATTAAGTTGCAAATCTATATAAACTATGATGTTTCTGAAAGTAAAACGTATTATAAAAGTTTGAATGATCAGCGTCATCTCCAGGAGTCAGAAATTTATTGACAAATTAAAATTACAAGAATTATTATGTTCTACATGATGAACGTCACAATGTTTATTAAATTAGCATGTCAATATCAGGGAGACAATTTAGGCATAGTTGTTAAATATACTTATATAAAAACAATTATGAATAAGTCTCACCGACAGAGAGCATATTACTGTAGGTCTCCAACATGACATCCCTGTACAAAGCCCTCTGAGCAAAGTCCAGGCAATCCCACTCATCTTGAGAGAAGTCTATTGACACATCCTCGAATGTCAAGATTTTCTGTCATGAAAGAAAATGGTTTAATCAAGTGCCCAGGTACAAAGTTCTTTTTGTATTCTAAGATTACATAAGATCTTCATAAAACTTGATTTGTTCTTGATTAGCATTATTCTAAAAGAATACTCTAAATTACGGTCTATACAAAAATCTATGTGATGGAAATATGACAGATCAAGTGAACTAAGACAAATTCAAGATGTAAATCCACAGGCTGAAATAAGGTATATGAGTGGGAGGCAGGGAGAAAATTTTATGTGCAGTTCCAGACAATATCAGTGTGAATCATCAGTCAAGGGCCTCTACCCTCATGGGAAATCAATGCTGTACAAGCCACTGGCTTGAGAAACAGGAGCTGTAAAGATGACACCAAGCATGGCTACACTGCTGTCAGCCAAAAATTTGTACAATGTCAGGTGTGTAGTAAGAGGTAGAACTGCTATATCCAAGAATGATGCAAGATTCTTGCAGCAAATGGTCTAATTACATCAGTGGGAACAACCTTGGAAGGGTTGACAACTGTGTGTGTTGAACTGGAAAGAGACTGATTTCTAAGACCTGATAAAGTTCTGAGAGCACTGTGGGCAAATTGATAAAGGACAAGCGAAGGCAATAGATTGGGTAGCTGATCCATGGCTTAGATCAGCTTTCATCCAAAACTTACTCACCCCTAAAAGTACAGGTTACTTTTCAAGATCCCAAGAAGAATATTAGGACTGTATCACAATAAGTTACTCAGGGTTAATATGGTCTTATAAAATGAAATTTCAATGTTCCTTCTATTTGTGTTGTGAAGAACAATTTGAGGAGTGTATTGCCTTCTTTGAAAATCTCAGAATTCTGTCCTAGTCATTCTAATGGATACATATTTCATTGTACTTTTGAGTTCATTTCTCCAAGATAAGACACTGGCCAGCTTTTTCCATATTTACTAGTCATTTGTATACCTTTTTCCATATTTACTAGTCATTTGTTTACCTTTGAATAAACATTTATCCAAGTCTTTTGCTCATTTTAACTTATCTGCTTGTTAGTTCATTGGAAAAGTTTTTTTTAATGTGCTCTAGACATTAACTCTTGTGATATACAGTTTGTAAATATTTTTTTCTAATCTAGAAACTGTTTTTTTCACTCTATCACATCGTTTGATGCATGAGAGTAAAGCTTTATCTGTTTTTATTATTTTAATTTTATTTGTATTAGTAGTTAGCCTGAATTTGTGTCTATGAACCATACACTTGTGGTACCCAGCAAAACCATAAGATGGTAGTGGATCATCTAGAACTGCAGTCACAGATGGTGATGAGCAGCCATGTAGATGCTGGGACTTAAATCTAGGTCTGTTGCAAGAGTAGTTGCTCTTAATTGTTGAGCCATTTCTCCAGCCCCCTGTACAGTTTTTTTTTAATATATTTTAACAGTGATGTCTTAAAGTTAAAAAAAGAAAGAAAAGAAAACTGAAGTTCCTAGAAAAAAACTAATTTATCATCCTATAGGATGTGGATCTAGTAATAAGCTTTCAAATAGGACCCTGTTTTTCCAAGAACTAATAAAAAAACAGAGGTGGGTCTTGATTTATCTAAAAAAAATTCTAAATATCTAACAAAAACAGAATTTCATAGAATGGAAGAAATCTTTATCTTTTCACTCACATTATTGATTAAACACAGAGCACTAAAAGATAGATAAAACTGACAATAAATAGCTCAAGCATGTCCATACCCTCTTCCAATTAGGGATTTGCATATGTAACAACCTGGAAATTTTATTGTACCCCAGTCAGAAAGGCATAGGACTTACAACAAATGTGGAGGAGTGAGAGGAAAATAGAACCATAACTGTATTTTGCTAAGATTGAAAAATGGTGAAGCCATTGTAGACAGCAGTATGAAGAACTCTCAAAAGGTTTGGATGTAAAGAACCATAACCAAACAAAATTCAGGGTTAGGGAGTTCAATCTGAATGGCTACCTCTACAAATTATTCCTCACAGAAGTATCATAAACACTGCATATTTGAGGCTGAAAATTATATAATAATATATTTATATCCCTCATGTATATAACATTTTGTAATGGATAGGTAAACCAGTTCCATGATGATATAAAAAGATTATTCATTATGATAACACCTCCTTCATCCAGCCATACAGCAATATACAAGGTTCACCATTCTCAAACCAATGTAGGTGATACTCCACATCTATGGATATAAAGAGAGATTTCACATGATTCTTTCAGGAGGTATAAGAAGTACATTTAACCAATTAAATATCCCTTATTAATGCAAGTCCTGAAGAACAAGGCTCAACATACTTCATACTTAGTATAATAAACATTTCAGGCTGTATGATGATCAGAATGATGGAGAATTCCAAGGAATTTCTAATAAAAGGAATAACACAAATATAATGCTGTAGAATTAGCCAGAGCATAAAAATTAAAAAAGAAATAAAGCAAAAGGTTGTAAATTAGGAAATGAAGGAGTCAATCTGCCCTGTGTTGGAGAAAATGGCCACTCTTAGGCCAGAACTCTCCACCTGAAAAAACAAACCTAAAGCTCACAAAATAACCAAAGGGCTAGAGGTGATAAGATAATAAAATGTCTTCAGCTCTTGAATACATCAAGTTTATAGACAAAGACACTATATAAATATTTTTCTGTAGTGTTAGTTCTTCTATACTGACTGCATTAGGGTGCCTCGTTTAAATTTTTTTTCATGCTGATTCTTTGAATGCAGCTTTTTCTGCGTACAGAATTACAGTGCAATACTTTATCAAAGCTGACTTATATTAATCAAATTTGTAGTGGTTTGGGGGAAATTAAGTTCTTAGATGAGATTTTTTTCTAGAAAATAAGTATCTGTGTGAGAATCTTTTATAGAAAGTAAGCACTTAATGAGTATTTTATTCTAGTTCATAAACCATTGTTTTGAAACATTCTCCTAACAAAGTACATATTCTTGGAGGTATTTAATAGAGAATTCTCATGAAAGACTTAATAAATTTTATCACTTTTATTGGGGTTTCCACGTATATTTATACCAAGATTTCATCGATTTACAAAATGCCTTTTTATATTGACTTTAATTGCAGAACTTTTCACAAATTTGTATGAAGTAATAAATTTTGTGCCAAGCATACACACTACTCACATGGAGAATGGTTTACTGTACTTTTTAATGTCTTCCCTCTGAAATGTTTAAATGTTTAAAGCTACAATGAATACAAAATATCGGAAAGAACTGCATGACTTTCAGTGCATATCACTTTACAGGGTTTTAGCCTCTTTTTAGATTAAATCTATATTTCAAATGTGATGAGAATATTTTTATAACAAAATCAATGGATTCTCAAACAGTAACTGGCATGAATTGAGGTCTATTGAGAGAAAGTGAAAATTTCATGATGAAGAAGAAATATAGTTCTTATCCATTAATATTTACAACCAAATGTATGGATATAGTTAAATTATACATTGTGACTCAATTAGATATATCTGTTAAGCACTCTGGTCATGCCAGATTTTGTGTACAAATGTAATACCTTTGAAAGTAAACAAAAGCATTACAGAAGGGAGCATTTCTGGATGAAATTAAGCTGAAAGCATTTTAGTTTTCTCTGAGTGACCAACAATAACAAATTCAATGTGTTTCTTGTAAATGAGTATGCAATTCTGAGATTTTGCAAGTTTTAATATGTAACAACTTTATGACATAATTATTTGAATCTATTCTGTTTACATGCACAAGGTTTAAATATATCCAGTAAGCTATTTAAAGGATAAATAATTTACCTGCACTACTGCACGGGACAACATATAGAGATAATAGATGAAAAACAAAGTTCAAACAGGTTTCCTTACTGAACAAGAATGAATAGGAGAGAATAGCACAAAAAGGGGGAATAAGTTTTCTTTGCATATAACCCATTGTATATAAAACTGATGACTGTGGACTCAAGGCAGTAATGGACTACAACAGTTGTCCATAACTAAAAGAGTAAATCATTGCAAAATACTGATAGAGCTATTCATTATTTTTCAAACTTGCCAGAAAATATCCATGATTCAAATGAAAATATGACTTAATATTTTGGAATTTTTCTTTTAAATATCTTGTTTCATAGATTTCTTTCCTTGTATTGTGTCATAAATATTTAGTCTATGAAGACATGTTACTATGGGAATGATTTAAATTTTTTTAAATTAAAAAAATACTATTGATCATGCTGTGTGTGTGTAGATTATAAATATAAACCTACACAACACACAAGATAATGCCTACATAAACCACTGAACAGAGAGAAGTAGAGCTGGTATCTATGTAGCACCTTTACCACTCTCTGAATCTATAGTGCAGGAAGGTAGTCTACATACTACCAAGGAGAAATATAAACATCAAGCCAGTCACAAACCCTTTGATCTACATTGCTATTCTGTCCATAAGGTATGTTAGCATAATGGTGTAACAAAGCTTGTGGGAGTAACAAGCCAAAATTTGATTGAATTTAAGAATAACTCTAGGGCGGGGCGGTGGTGGCGCACACCTTTAATCCCAGCACTCAGGAGGCAGAGGCAGGCGGATCTCTGTCAGTTTGAGACCAGCCTGGTCTACAAGAGCTAGTTCCAGGACAGGAACCAAAAAGCTATGGAGAAACCCTGTCTCGAAAATTAAAAAAAAAAAAAAAAGAATAACTCCAGGAGATGAAACCATACCTCACACTATTTGGGTGACAAGAAACCGATCTAAAGTTAAAAAAAAGAAAAGAAAAAAAAAGAAAATTGCCCCTAAATCCCTAAATGACCTTTTAGTATACTGTAGATACTCATGGATCAAAGCTTTGTTAAGTCCTGAGAAGAGAATATTCCTCCTGGAAAAGTTGGAAAAAACAAATAGAGAGTCTCACTGCGAGACAATATTCAAAGAAGGATAAACATTGGAACACCACTGAATGGGAGGTCTCAATCAATACCTTCAGAGCCCTCTAGAAGAGGAGAAAGATAGTGTATAAGAGCCAAAGGTGCTGGAGAATACAAATACCCACAATGCCCTCCTGCCATAAACAGACATCCCTCTACCTCAACTGAATTGAAGCACATATGAACTAGAAGAAACTGAAGCTGTATACACAGGGTGTGAAATTTCTGCACTAGATTTGGTCCTAGAACTGAAATAAGAAATCTACACATGCAGATATCCCTTACCCAGAAACAATCATCAATTGATAATCACTTGCAAATAAAAATTTTATTTTCTTCAAGGATAAGATAAGAAACTACTCTCAGAGGTAGGCAGGCTGAATGCCAACCCTCAGTAAACTCAACAGCATTTTTGGAGCTTCCTTGTCTCATAATGTCATCTCTGAACTTTTCTTTTTCTTCCTTATGCTTTTGTCTATATTTTTCTTATCTCTTTGTAAACTACAGTTCCATTTTTATATATATTAGAGTTCCCAGTTTAGTGTTTTTTAGGATTCATGCCTGTGAAAACTAACAGATGTCTGCATCTATGTTTCTTGTGATTTAACTTTGGTATTTCATCTGATTTTTTACTTTGTTCTATTATTCTTTGTTAGTTTTTCTTTTACTTAATTATATCATAATATATTTTATGTTATTATTCCCTCTTAGAAAGCAATCTGTTTTCTAATGAGAAAGAGAGAAAGAGACTGCATCTGGATGCGAGAAGTTTTGGGGACTTAGTGTGAGTAGTGGAGTGAGAGAAAACTATATCCAGGATATATTATCTGAAGAAATATAGCTATTTTCATAAAAGGAAAAGTAAATAAATATAAATGTATAAATGCACACCTATTTTCATTTATTCTTCACATGAAAACAATTGTGTTTATGGGAGAAAACGTTGGGAGATATCATGCAAGGTAGTCTCCAATTTTAGGATACACATTACGATGATTAGGGAAAACTTCAGTTCCTGAGTAATATATTATGGTTTATATACATCAGTCTCCAATGCTTCAAAACAATTATTACTGAATCCAACATATCTTTTTGTTTGTTTGTTTGTTGTTTGTTTGTTTATTTGGTTTCAGTTCCTGAGTAATATATTATGGTTTATATACATCAGTCTCCAATGCTTCAAAACAATTATTGCTGAATCCAACATATCTTTTTGTTTGTTTGTTTGTTGTTTGGTTGGTTGGTTGGTTGGTTTTTCGAGACAGGGTTTCTCTGTAGCTTTGGAGCCTGTCCTGGAACTAGCTCTTGTAGACCAGGCTGGTCTTGAACTCACAGAGATCTGCCTGCCTCTGCCCAAGTGCTGGGATTAAAGGCATGTGCCACCACAGCCTGGCTGAATCCAACATATCTTGGCTACAGAATAAAACATTATATATGAATCCAGGAATATAAAAACCAAACAAATTGTCTCTTAAACAGTAGACATTGTCACAGAGAACCAAACACAGGTGAACGAAGTCAACATCAATACATTACAGGTTTTCTGTAATAAACTGATTACAGGTTTTCACAAACAGTCACATAATTATTGTTGTCATAGTCACTGCCCAAGAAATAAAGCAAGGAAACTATCAGTTTTATGCTAAGTACAAGCTAGATATATCTGCCACATTCTAGATTGTCAAGTAGAATACTACATATGTAGTTTTACTTTCTGTAATATGCCATTTCTAATACTTCTTTTCTAAGGGAATGGGTTATTCTAGGTAAAGTATTCTATGTGATTGTATATTCATTTTCATAAGCCAGTGAACCACCAAAGCTTTCAGATGGAGGTCATGCCATACATTTGCATTTCCTTTCTTTTTCTCTTTTTCATTTTTTCTTTTTTATTTCTTCTCTTTATATGAAGATATGAAATTGTGTCTGGAGGTATTAGACATAAGCAAGTTAAAACATTCATCTATCACAAGGAACTTGTCAATGATGAGCATCAACATTTCATTCGGGATATATGCCATGATAAAAATTGACAGGCAAGAACAAAATTGAGGGAAGTCCACACTGTGTAAACAATATACATTTAAAGACTCAATCATAACTCTCAGAAGAAGCAAAAGCAAGTAAATTCATTAGAAATAAACTTCCTAGGGAAGTCTATGAGAATCAGAGAAGTAAAGATTTGCAAAATAAATTTATAAACTTTGTAATAAAAATTGTGCATAGCTACTGAGCAGAGACATACTTACTGCAGAACCAGCCATCTCTTCTGAGTGTCTGTCTGAGGGAAAAGCTTGTATCCCTGTGCCTCTTGGAATCTCTCTTCAGGATTTGCATTAAAAGTATCATCAAACACTATTCACTTGTGAGAAGCACACTCACCACCTGCAGAGTCTCAGAAATCTAGAGAGTATTTACTCCTGGATTGGTTACACAGATATTCATAAATATGGGAGAGATGAAAATGCTGTTCCTCCCTTGTTGAGTTAAGTTGATCTCAGCTGTCAAGTTATGCCTTGAGAACTGGGGCTATACTGCCCTGGTCTTCTCAAACAAGCAAAGCAGAATTGGGAAAATGAAAGCTGAACTTAACTGCAGACCAAAATCCTATAAAGCTGATCATGATATTCACCTGGTTTTTAGTGGCAAAGTTCACAAAGATGTTGGGGTTGCTGCTTAGATTTACAAGTGGAAGTTGTGGAATGAAGCAAAACTTAAAGTACTTTCTTCACTTGGAATTGGATCCTAAGTAACAGTCTGGGCTGAGAAGTGTTTGCAAAACATTAACTCTCACATTGCTAAAACTATCTAAACCATTTATTGTTCATATGAAAATGCAGTTATTTGTGACTTTGAGAATAAGAGAGAACTACAAAAATTTTTGGCTTCTTTCAATGGAAGTAGTAGAGTTTAAACCACATCAATACTAGGTTTCATTCATTAAGCATGTAGTATTATCACAGTATGTTATGGTACATTCATATTGACTCATATATTCTGATTTGCATCAAACATATATTCTGTGCTTACCATAATTCCCTTGAGGATTCTAATGTTAGGAACCATCTTTTTTTCTTAAACATAAGTGTTAAAGAAGAGTTATATTAAATATGTGGGGGTAGGTAAAGAAAGACACCAAGTAACTAAGAATACATTTTAATGTGTTTTCAGGTGGTTTACACAATATCTGTTCAAGTTTGAAAGATACAGGTGATTTTTGTTTAACTGCTAACTAGTGATCAGTGCAGGGCAGTAGCATGCATAAGGTTAACTGTTATCAGTAGCTTTTTATGTATTTTTATATTTCCACAAATTCATATATGCAAATATTTCTGTCCATATTTATGCATGTGTGTGCAATATCCATGGCATACCATGAGGAAAATGTCATAATATTTACCCCCACTCATAGGCTCATACTTTCTTGCCAAATTGTCTTCTATAAAGATATCATTCCTTTATTAAAAATATTTAATAAATTTAGATTTCTCACATAGGACCCTAAAATGTGTCAGTTTAAACACATGAATACTATACTCAGAGTCACCTATAATGCATTGGTGCATTACAGACTGAAATCAGAAAATCACTTCTTTTTATCCTTTGGCCAGGAGCAAGCCCAGATTTAAATTATCTAACTCACCAGTTGTCATCCATTTTATTCTGTCTTTTATATGAGTCTAAATCTTACCTTCCTGAAAACTGTCTTATGAAATTGTCATTTTGCCTGTGTGTGTAACTGTCCCTAACAAGGGCTTTATTTTGTTTGTCTTATTGAACAGCAAAAAAACATCAAAAGAGAAAGTGTTGAGGGATACTGTCTAGAAATTTTTGATTAATTTCACAAGTATTAGTCACTGATCCCACTTGACCACACATGATATCAATACAAGACAGTACTACAAACACCATTGCATGTCATTCTACAATTCCATACTGTATTTAGCACTTATTTTGGAAGAAGGTAATTTAAAGTTCCAGTTATTCATTAGCTTAGGTTACAAAGGATAATTTAATTGTGTGGAAAATACAAAGAATGTAAGGTTGGTTTTTACAATGTTCTCTGATAAAGACAGAATAAACAAAGAGCTCACATAGGGAAAGGAGATGTATAGTATTTAAGACCAAGTAAGAATAAATGTGATGTCTTAAAACTAAATAACATCCATAGGTAGGAGACTAATAACTTATGAAAAAGGACAAATTGGTAACATTAGGAAAATAACATTACCATCTAACATCTGAAAGAGATTCTAGAACATACCTAGAATTAAAGAACTATATACCAAAAAGGGAAACAAACAAACAAACAAAAACAAACATGCTACTGACATAAAAACTGGGTTGTAAACCTAAACAGAAATCTAAAGAGAAGATATAAATAAGTCAGAATTGTTTCTTAATGTTTCACATACTTGCCAATCAATGAAATGCAATTTCTTTCCCATGTCAGAATAACTAAGAAGAATAACAACAATAATAAAAAGATAACTAATACTGCTGATTGAGTGGAGAAAGGGAAATAATACTTTTGTTGAGAGTTCCCACAGGTGAAGGACAGGAAATCAGTGTGGAATTGCCTCAAAAAGCTGAAAAATATATATCATTCATTTTCTTTTGTAGTATTTATATAGCTTAGGAATCAAGGTAAGTTTTCTCATTAAAAGAATTTCACACTATTCCTTATGCTTCTTTTTGTACAATTACTTGAAGTGAATTACTGTTAATTCTGGAAGAATAAT
The DNA here is from genome assembly GCF_014885135.2 of Alexandromys fortis. Taxonomy (NCBI): domain Eukaryota; kingdom Metazoa; phylum Chordata; class Mammalia; order Rodentia; family Cricetidae; genus Alexandromys; species Alexandromys fortis. The sequence continues at coordinate 34,947 of NW_026068103.1, forward strand.
CAAAAGTTAGAAAGTATCACCTGTTTCCATTATTCTGATGCAAGGTTATAATTTTAAAACTATTTGTAGTGCCTTATAGTTTTACCTACAAACTACTGAATCTCAAAGCCCCTAACACAGATATTTTTTACATAATTTTCCAGCAAAAGAGAGACACATCTGTGCTCACTGTTCAGACACTAAGAAAATGTTCAGCTGTAAGTGTCATGTCAATATCATCTCCTCTGGGCAAGGCTCATGGATTGTTCAGGAGAGAATGATTAAAAATGGTAGTGGTCAAAGGAATTGGATGATTGTATGTAAGCAGTGTCGTCTGTACACAGTGGGAGATTTGCAATTAGAAACTCAAGTGATTGCATTGTGACAGCATTCATAAAAGCTGAAAAGGGGCAAATCAGATCAACATCCAAGGGTCCTTTCCAACTAACTCTCATAACTTTAATAAGTCCATATATTTTTACTCTATACTCTGCCACATACCACACATCCAGCTTCCTCCCTGTCTGGTGGCAACTTGCTGGCCTCTATTCCTTCTCCTACTTCCACTATGTTCCTGGAAGCCCCGCCTATATCTCTTATTAAATATTGTCCAGTTACTTCCTATTACATCAACCAGAGCAACACATGATCACACCGTGTATGTATGTTCCAGGAAAAATTTACTTCTATGTTATGACATATTTACCTTCGTGATATCATCCACAGAAGAGCTCACACTAATGATAAGCTTCTATTAAAGAAAAGACTATCAGAACACAGAAATACAAAAAAATGGCTAAAATATTTAATATTTTTACTACAATGACAAGAAGGAAATTGCATGAAGTTCAAAATAAGCACAATTACAGGACAATAATAATTATATATCGTATAATCACGTGACATAAAAAAGCACATGCCAAGACTAAAATATGCATCAAAATCAGAAATAGTTTGATGTTGGCTGGTTCTTTCATTCATTATCTTGACATACAGTCAAGAGATGTTGTTGCTTCATTCATTCCTACTAGAGATATTTACTTTTGATGATATTTGATATTTGAAGTTTTATGTCCCCACATGAATGTCTCATGTGTAAAAAGTTCAAATCTGGACACAATATTTCTTACTTTATTAGAAATCTAACACTGTATAAGTATTGACTAAGCTCAGAAAAAAATTGAAGGATATGAGTTTGTGCTATAACGTGTTCAGTGTATGAAGCCTGTTATATTGAATTGTTGTGAGACAAATGAAGAAATTTTAGGAAATGTGCCCATTACATGAATTTTCTGATGCCTTCTAAAACTTGAACATGTAATAAAGGACTTGTCACATTCTTGAAATCTGTAAGGTTTCTCCTCAGTATGGTGAAGATTGCATGCTGAGTAAAGGACTTGCCACATTCTTGACATCTGTAAGGTTTTCGCCAGTATGAATTCTGTGAAGAGTGTGAACGTTTGAGCCCATGGTAAATGACTTGCCACATTCTTGACATAACATCTGTAAGGTTTGTTACCACATTGGATTCTTTGATGATCTTGAAGAAATTCATGATGGGGAAATGATTTATTGCAATATTTACAATTATATGCCTTCTCTTTGTGTTTAATTCTCTTATGGCCAGTGAGGCACTAGTTGAAGCACTTTCCACATTCCTTATAATTGTGTTGTCTCTCTTTATTTTCATTGCTTATATAAAGCTTCTCTTGCTTCTGGTCATACTGTATCAAAAAAAAGGTATGTATGATAATCTAAAGTCTCCTTTCACTTCTCAGCTAAAATGGTCTCCTACGATGTTTTTAAACACTGTGTGAAGACATGCTGTGATGTAGTATTTTGGGTGTTTGTTACTTCAATTGAGGGTTCTGGTAGCTATTCTTTCTAGAGTTCTTGTGAAAAGGTTTAGTAAGGTTATTGCATGTGTAAGACTTTACACAACTAGAATGTTATGATGTATTTTCATTCTCATTTGATTGAGAAAATGCTTCCACTGTGGTTCTAAATTGATTAGTTGGTCACAAAACATAAGTAATAGTTATTTGAAATCTAGTGAATGTTTAATAGAATATGAATCATTCAGTTTTATGAATTTTTGATTTTCTTTTCAGATAAAAATATGTTTTAAAATCTGAAGTTCATTTATTTAGAAAAGAAACATCTCCTGTAAATGTATGAGATCTAATGTGACATCATTCTCAATAAGGTAAAGATCCTTGATCTTCTTTTGGCAAATATATTCTGGGTGTCTGGTGAGTGAAGATTATTTCAAGTATAACATGAACCTTTCTCCTTAATTTCATCACAAAATTTTGAAACATTCTTGAGTGCAAAGTTTCTAGATCAAAACATACAGATATTTCAAATACCACCTCCAGGATTGAATATTGTATATTCTCCTGTGCAAATAGGTCTTGTGTTTGATTGGAATATAGAACTAAATAAGGGAAATATTTAATTATCTAAATTAGTACACTTAGGCAAAATTTTTTCAGATATATAATGCACACGATTTTATAAGTATGGGAACCATATGTCATGTGGCATAAAAACACGATCATTTATTCTAATGAAACAGTCTTCTCAAAGCAAATTGATAGAACATCTTTCATTATGTACACTAAAAAAACTGTAAAAATAAAATGGCGGGATAGAAGTTATAATACCTTGGCCATGTCAAACATAATTTTCAGAATAATAAGATTATAGTGGTTTGAGTGAAATGACCCCATATATTCAGATCCAAACACATAGCCTGAATGGAAAACTTATGTCCCTAGAGACTGACTTTGAGAACTTTAAAACCTTCTACTGCCAACGGTGAGATCTCTGCTTTTTTTTTTTTTTTTTGTGGTTATAGAAGGGACCTCTCACTGCTGTCCCAGCCCCTTATAAACTACTACCCCTGATTCATAATCATTGATATTTCTTCTCTATATTGTTTCTATCATGGTGTTTTATCATAGTAATTAAAAGTAACTATTACAAAGCCTATAACCCAATTTTTTAAAATGCATTCATTATGAATCTGTACTATAATAGAAAAATCTCACCTCCACAAATACTTGAAATGAACAAATTGAATAATATTAGTAAAGCAGATAGAATATTAATTAATAAAGTGTCTCTGATGCTTAGAGAATCATGTACACCACATGGAAGGGGTTCATAAATTCTCAGACATCAGTGAAAGTTTCAAGGACTGATCATATTATAAGCACATATGCCTCTTTTCTTATACAGAAAATGGATGTAATTCATAAATCATATTCTGATTATCACTTTTCACCCCTCAAATGACCTATGATTCTCCCCATATTCATTCTTGTCTGAATTTACCCACTTTCTGACACAAATGCAAACAAATAGATATTTAAAGAATAAGAACAAAATAATATAATCAAAATGAAAGAAGTCAGATAGGACAACAGAAAAAAGATATAAAGAAAAAGCACAGCAATTATATATTTAGAAATAAAAACATTTACACACACACAAAAGTTTTATGAAACAGATCAAAATTAAACTCTGGAAGTTATATTAACTTGGTCTGTTGAAGCAAGAGATTTACACTCTATTGAAGCTAGCATAGACTGTAATCCCTAGAGTCAAAAAGGCTCCTTTCAACTAGGGAACTGCTGTCAAAGTGCCAACAAGAACAAAATACCACACACTACCTCTGCATGTTTACCTAGGTTTACTAGTTACCAGATATTTCCTCCCCACCACCCTGGAGAATGGTGGCACTCAGAGTAAAGGACGATTCTTGCCTAGCACCGATTTTCCCTGATTGTAATCTTTAGCTTATTTATCTAGTTACATTTAAGGTAACAGCCAAAGCACATGTATTTTGTTCTTAAGTTTCCCAAATAAGTTAGTCTCTCTTTCTCCTTTAATTCACATCCTTTCCTTTCAAGAAGTTCCTAGAATTTTCAACCACCCCAACCCTGAGCCACTAGTGTTATACTGAAAGTTACAGTTTCGTGTGACTCTTTCTATGACCCTGAAATACTCTGGTCTTGTACCTGGCAAGGGCTTGAGAATTGCTGATTGAAAGTGTATACGGTTGGTAAGTTTTGAGGTAAAGCAGAACAATAAGGAAGACATGAAATAAAGAGTGTTAATACATTTATGGGACGTTTATAGACATTCTTTCTATCCATTTATCTCCTGAATAACATTTCACCTTTAGGAACCTGGATAGGTGCTGGTCTTAGGCCTTGCATTCTTTATTATTTAAACATAAAATAATTTAATATTGTGCATGGTAATACACCCTACAACTTACAGTTTCCTTTTTCATGATTGTTTAAGCTATCATGAGATTTGTGTTTGTTTACATCCATATGATGCTGGAGACTGTATTTTTGAGATCTGTGAAGCTAATTTCTGAATGTAGAAAAATGGAGAGCTCAATAAAAATCAATTTAAAAAACGGGGGAAAAAACGAAATTGTTGCAAAAAATATAGGACCCAAGATGAAAAATGACTAGTTTTCGTTCTCTTGGTAACTCTGATTTCAGACATCATAGGATTCCTCTGTTTCTGCGAATTACTAGTAGCCTTTCCCTTCTTAATACCTAATTAGACACATGAATTCCAGTTGTGTTGCTGTTAAGTGAATGGTTCTTTGATCCCAATACAACCAAAAGCCTACTACAGAATCAAGAATTTTACAGGATACAATTGAAGGGGGATGCGAAATAAAAACAGAAACACTAAATCTTGCTAGTTAAGGTTTCTGTTTATACGTTAAGACTGTTCAGAATAAGTCCTGGTTTGTCCTGTGCAGGTTAATGTTTCTATTTGTAATTAAGAACAAGTTCCTGGCCGGGCGGTGGTGGCGGAGCACGCCTTTAATCCCAGCANAAAAAAAAACCAATGACATCTTGAATTTTGCATGCAAATGGATGGAAATAGAAAACACTATCCTGGGTGAGGTGACCCAGACTCAAAAAGATGAACATGGGATGTACTCACTCATAATTGGTTTCTAGCCATAAATAAAGGACACTGAGCCTATAATTCATGATCCTAGAGAAGCTAAATAAGAAGGTGAACCCAAAGAAAAACATATAGTTATCCTCCTGGATATTGGAAGTAGACAAGCTTGCTGGGCAAAAATTGGGAACTGGGGAGGTGGGGTGGGATGGAGGAAAGGGGAGATGGGGAGAGAAAAGTGAGAAGGGAACGATGGGGAGAGCTTGGAGGAATGGGATGGTTTAAAATATGTGTTGATTTAGCTTAGCAGTCCCCAAAATCAAATGTCTCTCTGCAGTCACAAAATTAAAAAAAAAACATGATAATATGCATAATCCAGACTCTCTGTGTAGTTTCCATTTTTACATGGCTATTTGTTTAATATTATTTTTACTGTCTCTTTAAAGATTTTGCTTAATTTTGTAAAGGCTATTTCATGTTGTAACGGTCTATACTCTTTTTCCTCTCCCTCCTAAGCCTATGCACATTGTTAAAACATATCATGCCTCATTTAGGGGTCTTTTATTTCTGGATCTATCCATTGTTCAGCTCTTGCATCATTTTGACCCTCTTTTCTGTGAAGCCTCGAGTGGTGAAATGGTATCAATACTTGATCTGTGGTACATTATTTGGTGGCTTTGTGATGATTTTTGTTATTATTTTGTTTTTGAGTGTGTGTTTGTGTACTTATGTATGTGTGTAAGTGAGCATCTGACATGGCATACATGTGGAGGTCAGAAGACAATTATAGAAACTTGTTCTTTCTACCGTGTGAGTTCAGAGGGCTCAAATTCAGGTTGTCAAGTTTGGTGGGAAGTACCTTAAAACCAATTGGAGTGTCTCCCAGCTCACAAAGAGAATGAGTTTTGGGAAAAGGTCAGAATTAGTACTAACAAAGTTTAGAAATATTTTTATCTCATTTTTTCAAATGAAATTATTTACATCATTGCTGTTATTAAGACAGGATCCCAAAGCTCAGGCTGGTTTTGACACACTTCTCTAAAGCTAAAGATAACCAGGAATGTCTGGTCTTTGTCACTCCATCTCCCAAGTGCTGGATTACAGGCCTGCACCACAAGACCCAGCTATTGGAGAATAAAAAAAATTGGCGTGAGAGCTTGTTTGAGTTTTACAAGATTTCTCACAATAGCTAGAGGTTTCCTTCTGGGAATATCATCAAAGGTGGGCCTTGCTGATTTAAGAGACGGTGACACCTTGTGGCCACAATTTATTACTGCAAGGACTTGTTTTGACTTTTTAAAGGACATTGACACTTTATAATTGTCAAATAATTTTTTTAACATATTACCTGAAATTCTTAAAAAGATTTAGGAACTGCAGACATGAAACACTGCAAACATTGTAAATAGCTTATGTCTGTGGAAGTCCTAGGTCAGAGGAGGTGAATGTACTTGTGCTATTAATATGTATGGATTTTTGATGGGGACAAAGTGTTTATTTCATTTTATGTGTTTTAGTCCATCATCCAGGAAGTTAGGGTATGAAGTCAAGGCAGAAAGTGATAGTTTTAACTTTTTCTGAGTATAGTAATCTGGTCTGGCATCTGTGGTCTCTTATAGTCTGTAGCAAGTGTTCAGGTCCTTCTAGTTTGTTGAGTCTTCATTACCAGGCTTAGTGTTTTGATTATTACTGTGTGCTGAAGGACCTCTTTTCTGATACAGTCTATTTGGTGTTTGCATACTTCTTTTACCCTCATAGGTATCAATCCCTTTAGGTTACAGAAATATTCTTCTATGATTTTTCTAAAAGTATTTTATGTGCTTGGAGCTGTGTTTCTCATTCTCCTCTAATCCTAATACCTGTAGATTTGGTTTTTTCAAAGTCTCCAAGATTTACTGGGTGTTTTCTTCTGGGATATTTTTTGTATTTGATATTTTCTTTGACTGTGGTATCCATTTCTTTTATCGTGTCTTTAACAAATAAGTTTCTTTCTTCCATCTCCTGTATTCTGTCAGTGAGGTTCGGCTAAACTTGAGATTCATGAAAGACCAGTTCCACAATTTTGAGCCAAATTTGAAGCAAACTTTAGTAATACTGGTCAGTATGATGGAATCTGGCTGGGTCCACTTTAGATTCCCCAGGAAATGGCCACAAGTCATGTTTTACAGAGGCTTAAAAAGGCAGAACCGCCGATTCACCATATTTCCCATCATGCCTAATTAGGGGCAACTGTATATCCTGTATATTTCCTGCCTATGCAGCTCCAGCCTGCATCCAATCAAGCACATCCAGTGTGGTTGGGTCAAATGACCTGGTTTAGGGGAGGACAAACATAAACAATAGCAGTAGCCTCCAGCTTTCAATGTTGGTTATCACAGCTTGCATCTGAGGTTCATTTCCAGATTTCTCTCAGTTTGTATTTTTTCTATTGATTATTCCACTTTCAGGTCTTGGACTATTTTATTTATTTCCTTCCACTGTGTTTTCATGGATGTCTTTAAGGAATTTATTCATTTCCTTTTTAAAGATCTCTATCACATTCATAAAGGCTGTTTTAATATCTTTTTTTGTGCTTCAGCTATGATGGAATACTCAGGGCCTGCTGGGCTCTAGGAGAGACATATTTTCCTAACATTTTGCTTGTGTTTTTATACTAGTGGCTAGGCATCTAGGATTGTGAAGATTGTCATTCCAGGTGTGAATATCTGGTTGGGTCTTTGTTGGTTGGGTGGTTTGTTCCATGGCTTTGATTGGCCCCTCTGGTTCTTAGGGGAGTGTTGTGGCAGTGTGTTGTTGTCTGGTAGGAGACTCTTCTGGGATCCTGATAGGTGTGGTCACTGGGGGTTCCAGGTAAAAATGTGTTTCTTAGTATTGGTGGATAGCAATATAAAAACAGAAATGGTTCAAAGGGCAGAGGGACTTGCAGGAGGGAGGAAAGCATGGTTTTCCACCAGTATCTGCTTAGTCCCCTGGAAAAAGGGAAGAGAATGAGGAGAGGAGAGAACACCTCAGAGGGTCTGCTACAGAGCTGATGTTGAGCCTGGAGACTGAACTTGGAGGGACTGAGGGAGAGGTCACAATCTGCACTTAGCTTACTTGCTTCCCTGTTCAGAATATTCTATGTGTTACCTAGGAGTGCCTCCTGGAGTTAGAGGTTGGAATAAAACAAGGAGTGGATGGAGGGGGATTAGGAACGGAAGATATGTGTGATCCACTGGAGATGGGGTAGGGGGAAGGGAGTCTGTAGGATGTTCTCTGCTGCAGGGCTGGGGATGAGAGTGGATGGATGGATTTAGAGGAACAGAGTGAAACATAAAAATCTGCAGTTAGCCTACCTGGTTCTGTGGGAAGACTGTTTTACGGGTTCTTGAAGTTGCAGGCTTGGCTAAAACAACAAGGGGTGAAGAAAGGTTCGAGGAGAAGATATGTGTGACCTGCTGGAGATCAGGGCACAGAAGGAAGATAGCCACAACTGGTAACCGGCTTAAAACCTGGTGATGAGACAGGGGCATTGAATTTGAAGGAGCAAAGGAAGAGGTGTAGCTCTTCTACTACTTCTGTGAACAGAGGCACCCACTCTCCTTGGATTTTCCCTGCCAACTCATCTCTTGAGTGAAGTTTGTTGTGTGGTGTGACTTTGTGGTATTCCTTGGATCTCTACTGTCAGGACACTTTTGCTCTCAGAGCTATAAAACTTATATTGGTTATGAGACTTAGATAGGCTCTCCTGGGACCTGTGATCCCCTTCAGGGATCTAAGCTCTCTTGGGAATCTATTCCTCATCTTTGTCCACTGGCAACGGACTTACCACATCCACCAGCAGCGATTAGGTAAGTTTCCCCTTTTGTTGCTGTAAACATTTCCATGAGTTCAAGAAATGACACTGAGTTTCTGGCCTGCCTGTGGTCCTCGTGGACGTGTAAACACACATACTGTAGCCCTTAGTCTTTTTTTCCTCAGAGCTGTTTATATCCCATTTCCAGAATTCTGAGGCATATCAGCAAAAGCATCCAGACCAAAAGCCAATGAACCTCTTTATCTTCCTACCTTAAAAGAACTCTAAGGAGTTCTCTTATCTTATCCTATCATTCTGTATGGGAGCAAAGGAGTCTTCTAAAGTTTAAGTATTCTAAAGCCAAAAATCTCAAGAATTCCTGCCACTGAACTCTCTTTTTCAGGCTGCTTCTGAAAACAGATGCTAAAAAAGAAATCCCACACTAGCTCAGAATTGAGTATAATAAAGGATTATTTATTTAGGGGTAGACTCACAGATCACAGTCCTCTGCTTGAATGGGAAACACCAAGCAAATCCCACAGCCAGAAGAGAGGGAGAACACGTGCTTTGCATCAGCATATATAGTATAACCACACCCAAGTGAGCAGGTAACTTAAAGGCTACTGGATGTAGGAATTTCTAGAGCATGCTTACACACTAGATGCCCTATGCTATGCCCTAGTTCTATGGCAACCAGATCCTATAGTGATGCCTCACCAACATAGTTTAAACACTCCCTTCATACTCCTATGTCAATATTATAATAAGCTGAATCTACTAGTCCTCATATTGTCATCATAAGCCAGCCTGCTATCCCTATAATGTCAGGGTAGTGACCTCCAGGATTGAGTCTTTCAAAATGTAGATAAATATAACAGAATGGCTATTGAAAAGCTATGTTCCTTAATGAACATGCTCAGGCACTTACAGAGTTATGTCCATGCAGGTGTAGAGCTGTGCACATGCAAATGCACATAAGTGCTCATGCAAGAATATGTGCTGGTCGCTACCAGTGTGAGCAGAAGTGGCTACTATCCTGCTTGAGTATGACTTCATCAAAATGTGCAGCCTGTGTTCAGTAAGCACTCACAGAGTAAAACCTGTCCACTCTGCTCCTACACAGTATTGTTACAAATTAACTGTGGGCAAGTAATGCATTACTTTCAGTTAGGTCTTTTACTAGTAGGCTACATTTTGTAGTTACAAAAAAATGGACCAATTACTTTATTACTTACCTTGAAAGGTAATCTTATAAGGAATCTTAAAGAAATCACAAACTTAACCTTTTATATATGAAAAGGAATCAGTCAGTCCTACTTTAAATCTTTAGGGTACATATCCACTCTCTAATAGCTTTTTACATCAGGATATTGAGGGCAAAATGTGTATAAGAAATTAATCATCAGCTTTGGTCATCAACCAAAGCTAACAACAATAGGTATGCATCATATTTTTGATTCTAGCCTAATTAGCCAGAGAGCTCTGCTATGTATCCTTGTGAACTTTAGCCTGTTTTCTGAGGTTACTTATCTTAAAACAACTATTAGCAAGGCATCTGATCTAAGTAGAAAGTTATTCTGAAGCTTTGTTTTAACTGACTGTGTGTGACTACCTCTTTTCAGCATTAAGAGAATTAAAGTCAGCCTGACTCCAGGACTCGGGCACTTTCCTTTAATCATTAACCTTAGCAGCTCCTAAAGAGGAACTCGTAAGTCTTTTCTGTGAAGCATATCCTTGTATTTATATTTATTCATCAAAACTCTGTATAGACTATCATTATTATTGTCAAATTAGACAGTACAGATTAGGGAGGGGTCATCTCGACAATCCACATGTAAGAATGCCCAGTAGAATGAGATGTTTCCAATATACAAAAAGGTACTAGAAACCTTCCACATACACTCACACTATGCTAGATATTAGAAAGAGCTGCAGCAAACATGTAAAGGCACAGCTAAAGCAATAGATGTCCTGAGTCTTCAGTACTATGGCTTTGCCTAAACAAGACTGGTCCATCAGAGAGTTTCCTCTTGGTGGGCTGGCACCTGGAACCTCAATTGCCTCCTGCCACTCCTCTGACATGGCCATTAACACACACACACACACACACACACACACACACACACCACATATTTATATTGCCTACTGAAACCATTTAGTTTGGCTTATATGTACATGATCTATGTCAGAAGACTTGGTATTAGATAATAAGGGAATAAGGAAAAACTAATTGTCCCCCTCTCAGTAGTCATTAGTTGCATGTAGTTCTTGATCTGGATGTGGTGTTTAGGCAGTCCTATTGTTTAGTGATGGAGGTGGGTCTTGTATTTATCTGTTGCTTTCATTAGTTAATTAATAAAGAAAACGGCTTGGCCCTAATAGGACAGAAAATTAGGTAGGCAGAGTAAACAGAACAGAATGCTGGGAGAAAGAAGCGGAGTCAGTGAGTCACCATGATTCTCCCACTCCAGACAGACGCAGGTTAAGATCTTCCCTGGTAAGCCAGCTCGTGGGCTACATAGATTATTAGAAATGGGTTAGATCAATATGTAAGAGCTAGCCAATAAGAGGCTGGAACTAATGGGCCAGGCAGTGTTTAAAAGAATACAGTTTCCGTGTAATTATTTCGGGTATAAAGCTAGCCGTGCAAGCGGCCGGGTGCCAGGAATGCAGCCCCACTGCCCTTATCGCAACAGTTTAGGTTCCCTAAATTAGGGTTCCATGTCATACAAAGAAGACACCATCTTGATGTAGATGCACTTTCCCTCTGGCTCTTACAATCTTCCCACCCACCTTCCTCTGTAACATTCCGTGAGCCTGCCAATAACAGGCTCCTTCTGCTGATGCCCTTCCCCTTTCATCCTCTTCCTCTCTTGGCTTCTTAGTCTCATCCTCCCACACCTGCTAGGGTTTTGGCAACCGAGTTTCCCACACCCTAGCTCTCATGAAAACCTTTTGACAAGTACATCATCCTATTTCTACTTTCTGTTCTCAGCATAGCTGACCTCTCTGGCCTACCCCCTCACCCTCCACCCCCAACCCCAGCTACCAGCCATGTCTCTGATCCCCATTCAGATGGGAAATGCCTTTACTCTTTTCTATTTCAACCTTATTTGTTCTGAGTGAGACTGACTCAAGGGAGCCCTGCAGCAGCACCACAGCAGCTTGTGATTGGTAAAGGACTAGGAAAATGAGCAAGGTCACCTGGAGTATTCAGTGTTTAACTTCTCACTACCTAGTAGAAACTCCACAGTTGAAAGTTACAGAACTTCATGGCCTCAAACTACAGTGCATAGATTTCTATATTTTATATCTGAACAGATTTTAGAAAAGGGGATTTCTAGAATCTTTGGTCTGGATGGATTATTAAGTCCTATCACATATTCCTTAAGGATGATGGATAAGCATTTATTTTGACATAAGCTTAAGTGAAATAGAAAAGTTGAAACATTTTTGGTGGTTCTTTTTCAAGACAGGCAAACTAGAAGCAAACTTTCTTTTATAGGCTGTTTGGTTCAATATGTGTCTATATTCTCTTAAGTGCTGATGTGTAAATAATTGACTGACCATGAGGGAAACTGTGCCTTTCATCTTGTTATAACTGTTTTTGTTAGTGGAAACCATTATTCTTCCTTTCTTCCTTCCTCCCTCCCTTCCTTACATCCTTCCTTCCTCTCTTTTGCTCTTTGTTTTTCAAAAATCAATGTCTGCTGCAGGAGCTCCTTTAGCCAATAGCCTTTATGATACCAGTCTACTTGGGTGTGGTCCCTTATAATATAAATGCAGCTGTAAAACATGCACTCACTCTCCTGCTTCTGGTTCTCACTTCCAGCAACTAGATTCAGTTCCAGTTCCCCATTCATGCAGAGGACTGTGATCTAAGACAGTGATCTGTGAGTCTCCCCTAAATAAATAACCTTTATTATATGTAATTCTGAACTATTGTGGGATTATTTTTTATCTTCCACCATCATATGGTACCCAAACATAGGGACCAGTCCACACGTTTTGGAATCAGTCCACCAGTTGCATGGAGCATTGGGGACTGACTCTCCCACCCATAGCTCTAGCCAGCCCTAAGAAGCAGCAGACTGCTGCTCAGAACTCCCCAGCTCACGCCCCACATGCTACCTCTCATTACACACCAGCCCACACAATGCTACCTGCCATCCCTACAGTGCACACAGTTCGCAACTCACACTGATGGAAAACTTTGAGTTTTCTCTTTATCCTGGGCCCCAACTCTCAGAATCATTTAATCGCCATAATAACTGCTCTTAATTTGTTAAGCAAAGTTTATTCTTCAGTATCAAAGTAAGCAACACATGCTGTTTGCAGCCGCTATTGTCCCTTGGCCACATGGCTGCAATTGAGACACCTGCTGGCTGATAATGATTATTACACCTATCCCAATTCATTGTAACTGCCTTACAACAGGTAAGATCTGAAAAACTACAAAAAAAAAAAAAATGACTGATAACATCCAGGAGCTCAATAATTATTTTTCTTATACTATGGAAGGTAGTCTGCAAACCTTATGCAATTTTCCTCCTACATTCCTTCATTTGATTCTAGGAATTAGTTTTGTTTTCAATATTATCTCATTAAAAATGGTTCAATACTATGGAAAGGGATAGCATAAATTTGAAAAATTATCTGAAAGAATTCATGCTGTTGAATTTAACAATCAGAATCTGTTGAAAAGTTATGCTAGATTAATGGATAAGATATCTCTCCAGGAAGGTAATATGGATACAATCAAAATTATGTCCAAGGATGAAACATTATCTTTACTGGAACAGTTTTGTACCTTGGAATCCCCAGTGAGGGAATTAGAACAGAGCACTGAATCAGGAGATTCAGACTTTACAAAAGGCAGTAGTAAAAAAAAAATTGGAAAAGATTGAGGAATTTATTAAAATTGATAAGCAGGGACAGAAGGTAAAAGGACAGAATTTAGCCTCATCAGTACATGCCAGACCACAGGATGATTTACACAGAGTTTTAACTGCGTATCTGATAATTTCCACAGAAAGACAATCTGGCCCAAAATACCCTAAGATAGTCAAAGAATATGAATGGGAACCAATATGTATGAGTGATCTAAAAGAAAAAATGAAGCAATAGTTTCTTATGGGACATATTCACCATTTGGGTGAAAATGTGGGCTTTCAAGCCGTAAGGCTACCCCATACGATTGGCTTCAATCAATCTCAGTGGACCTGGAAGATGGACCTCAGCTGCTTTGGAAGTGTTATTTAAAAGAAGAAGCAAAAATTTTAGAAAGAGGATTGAATCATATCCAGGGTTAAACAGGGCCAAAGAGAGGCTTCCAAAGATTAACAAATACTGTACAGTAGGAGTAACAGACCCTGAAGCTAGATGTGTACTTATTGAACCTCTGACTTTTGAAAATTCTAACTTAGAATGTAAGAAGATCCTTGGGCCTTTAAAGGTCAGATCGTCACCCATAGATGAATGGATTTGCATACAATGAATATTGAGACATTTGACTATAGTTTTGAAGCTTGGATAGGAGAAGCAATTTCCAATTATATGAGGAAACACTAAAGTGTCAAATGTTTAATTGTAGCAGAACAGGATATCTAAGAAGGGACCATAGGCAAGGAATTCCTAGGAATAAATGTCTCCTCTAGAAATGGTAAGAATAGGAGGACTCAGTCTTCTGGTATATGTAGGAGGTGTGGCAAAGGTCAACATTGAACTAATGAATGTAGGTCAACAAGAGAAAACCAAGGCAACCTAACACCACTGTAAAACTCTTAGGGGGACCTCTCACAGGCCCCAATGTCAAACAAGGTCCAGTCATTCCAAGTCAGTGTGAATAACATGTCTCACCAGGAATATTAAAAATACCAGTGCCTTCTGTAAAAAAAAAAAAAAAAAAAAAAAAAAAAAAAAAAAAAAAACCATACTGTTCTGGAAGATGGAATAAATATGGAGGATGATTAAAAAATTCCAGACCAAAGCTAAGAGTGCATATAAATGACATTGTAACTGAGGGATTACTAGACACAGGTGTAGATGTCAGTATCATTACTCCAGAATCTTGGCATCCAGATTTGACTCTTCAAGAGGCAGATATCCAATTACTAGGAATTGGAACCCTATCTCAAGTGAAACAAAGCATGAGGCAGGTTTTGTGCATACGGCCAGAAGGAGAGAAAGGAAGGCTGAGGCCATACGTAGATAATATTGCAGTGAATTTAAGGGTTTGTGACCTGTTGCAGCAATGGAATTCTCAGGTTAACATTCCTGCAGTCCCAGAGATTTGTGTTTCTGGGAAGGATATTATAAAGCATTATAAACAAAGATCACCAGCCATTCAGGTTGTACAAGAACACAAAGCAACTAGCAAACCTTCAGAGATATGAACAACCTTGCCTTTAAAATGGTTAACTGAGAAACCCATATGGGTTAAACAATGACCTTTAACAGAAAAAAAAACTGAAGGCTTTAGAAGAGCAGGTACAGGAGCAACTAGATGCTCACCATCTTGAAGAATCAACCAGCCTTGAATCTCTCCTGTATTTGTTGATAAAAAGAAATCTGGAAAATGAAAAATGTGACAAATCTAAAAGTAGTCAACAAAGTTATTCAACCTATGGGCTCTCTACAATCTGGAATTCCTCTGTGGGAACTGCAGCTCCGAGTTGATATCCCTGTCCCCATTTGAGGTGCTTATCTGCAAGGAAACATAATAAATTCCCTCTGCTCCTGGAGTGGGGAAGGAAGGAATTTTGAGTGCATGGAGACTGGTCTTTGATCCCTGCCAGGGTCAGGCTACAGTCCCTTTGCAGCCCCCTCCTCATCTGGTGCCATGGTATAAAAGTCAGCCCTGCCAGAGAATAAAGAGAGAAGCTGTTCCACCTCAACCTCGTGCTCTGTGTATTCATTCAACCTGGACACCCTCCACTGCCGAGACTCTTGGTTCCAGCCCACGCTGGCGCAGCATTCCTCTCCCTTCTCTATTACAAAAAGGATAGATTCTTATAGTTATTGATTTAAAGGATTGTTTCTTCAGTATACCTTTACAAGAAAAGAATAGAGAATAATTTGCTTTACACTACTTACAATAATTCTCAGCCTACTAGGAGATACCAGTGGACCATCCTCCCAGAGCGGATGCTTAATAGTGCTACCCTGTGCCAATACGTTGTATATCAGCCATTGGAAATGATATGCAAGAAATTTCTTGAGTCTATAATTTATCATTACATGAATGACATTGTGTTATCTGACTCAAAGGCAGATACTTTAAAAAGAATGTTAGAAGAAGTAAAGAAAGTTTTGCATAAATGGGGATTACAAATTGCTCATGAAAAATATAAAGAGGAGATTCTGTCAATTACCTAGGATACAAAATAGGTTTATAGAAAATTAGAACACAAAAGGAACAAATTAAGAGAGAAGGAGAGATCAATTGCAGATTCTTAATGACTTTGAAAGATTATTAGGAGACATTTCTAGTCTACAACCAGTTGTTGGGATAACAGATAACCTAATAGTTTATTCAAACAAAGCCTTAGATGGTGAGAAAGACTTAAATCATCCCAGAGAAATAATGGCTGAAGCAGAAAAAGAATTGATGGTCATTGAAGAGAAATTACAGGAGACACATGTAGAGTGAATCCAAATCTTAATTGTATTTTAGTCATATTGCTTTACAGAATATACCCTACAGGAATTTTAATGCAGAGGCAAGTTACATGATGAACATAGAGTTTTAAGGGAAAATTTTAACATTATAGATAGCTTTTAAGGGCTGGAGAGATGGCTCAGTGGTTAAGAGCAGTGGCTGCTCTTCCAGAGGTCATGAGTTCAAATCCCAGCAACCACATGGTGGCTCACAACCATCTGTAATGAGATCTGGCGCCCTCTTCTGGCGTATGGGCATACATGGAGGCAGAATGTTGTATACACAATAAATAAATAAAGAAAAAAAAGAATAGCTTTTAATTGATTTTCTTCTTGTATAAGTCAGGGAATCATGACCAGACTCTAGGTGAATACAATATCTCAGCAAGCAAACTCCTCCTGTCTCCTTCTGAGATTTCAAAATACTCTCCTGCACCTGATCATTTCCATTTTCTGTATGAAGAACTGAAATGGTCTCTGAAAACTCAGCAAACTTCATTGCTACAGTCTATGAACTTTTATTGTGATCTAAATTGTAAAAATTTCATTTTGTATAATCTTATTTTTAATCAAAATTTATTTTTATTTATTCACATGTGTGTGTATGTCCAAGGAAGCCAGAAGATGTCATTCAGTACCCTGAATTTGGAATTATTGCCTGTTGTGAGCTATTCAAAGTGCCAGTATGGAACCTACGGATAGCACGTTTTGGGTGTGGCCAGGAGTTATTAACTGTCCATTGAAGCCTGTTGTGTTAACCAATGGGTGAACAACTAAAGACAATGACCTCCCTCCATCAGAACAGTCTATAGCCAGGAGTTCAGAAAGGGGGACTAAGAGCACCATGAGCTTCTGCCTGATTTCTGAATGGTTGGCAAGTGACCCAGCCATGGACAGGACCACACTGCAGACTGAGGTCATGTTTGGAATGGCTGTCAAACTCTGCAAACACTATTTTACAGCCATTCTCCCTATCTTTTGACTTTAAAAATATATCTACATACTTTTTCTAATGTTTCCTAAGCCTTATATGTGTGATAAAAATGTCCAATTTAGGGTTGTGCATTTAACTGCCACTTATTGTACAAACCTTGAGCAGCCATGATGCTCTGTAGAAGTCACCACTCACAGGAAAGAAAATATTATCCGCTAAGAATAATGCCGGGTGGTGGTGGCTCACCCAACCGGCATTTAATCCCAGCTCTTGGGAGGCAGAGACAGGTGAATCTTTGTGAGTTTGAAGCCAGCCTGGTCTACAAGAGCTAGTTCCAGGACAGGCTCCAAAGCTACAGAGAAACCCTGTCTCAAAAAGAAAAAGCAAACAAACAAACAAAAAAGAATAAGAATTATTTCTATCTATGGGTATAAATATAAATATGTAGTTTTGTGCCATGGCAGTTTAGCTAAACTGTAGTGAGTCCTTTCTTAATACCTGTGGCTACACTGGTTTCTGAGTGGGTTTGCATTAATATGCAAGTATTATTTCAGTTTCAATTCAAAAAGAATGGTTTATTGCCATAACATGTTAGTTTGCTATTGCACTCACGGTTATATCCTACTTGATAGGATAGAAAAAGGTCATGGGATGCACAGCTGGGTAAACTCTGGATTCATTCTCCTCCCCAGCAGCCTTATAGTACCTTAAGTATGTTGAACAGCAGCCAGTACAGAGTAAGGTTCCATCTATTTTCAAGTTTGAATATTCTGCATATCTTCAGAATTAAGTGTGTTAAACTTGGGAATTCTGAACACACATTTTGCACTATATTGTAAATTGGTTTTCTCTATTGAATCATTTAAAATAAATAACAGGAAAAGAGGGACCCATATTAGCAGGCTGAATGTATTCACAGAAATAAAGAGCTGACTTCTTCAATGTGAGCAAACATGACCCACAGTACAGTGAAGCTTCTTCATAAACAGCTCCTCTCCTGACTTACAACTCTAGAGAAGTAGATTGTCTCAGAACAGTAGAAAAGTTCATCTTAACAACAGGTCTCTGATGAATACCAAGGCTGGAGCTGTGTACATGTGTCACCAATATTACCACATACATGCCCCCAGTAAATTCCATGCACGGACACAGCCCTGCCAAATACCCTCACAGATAGGTCACCTACCATGATTATAAGCACTGTGAATATTAGCACAGGGATTAGAAGAAGCTAGAACAGGATTTGGGCAGTTTCTTTGCAGACATTCTCTGATCAAAGGCAGTGGAAAAACAAAGTCAGGCCATCCACTGCAAATAAACATGATGCAGAGTCCACACAGGAGTCGGAAACCTAGAGGCCACCAGGGATTGGCAGACCTTCATTCCTGCTTGTCACAGACTTCCAACCCTTTTATTCAGATGATCTTGGGTCATTCAATAAACGTGGCCAGTTCTGATTTCAAACTGACTTCAAACTAAAATCAATCAGAAGAGATCGAGATGGACACTTTATACTTATAACAGGAACAATTCATCAGGATGACGTATAAATCCTGAATATCTACGCCCCTAATAAAAAAGCACCCACTTATCTAAAAGAAATATTACTAGAACTGAAGGCAGACATTAAACCACAAACACTAGTAGTAGGAGACATCAATACACCTCTCTCTCCAATGGACAGGTCAATCAGACAGAAACCTAATAGAGAATTAAGAGAATTATTGGAGGTAATGAAGCAATTGGACTTAACAGACATCTATAGATCACTCCACCAAAATAGGAAAGAATATACCTTCTTCTCTGCAGCTCATGGAACCTTCTCGAAAATTGACCACATACTCGGAAACAAAGGAAACCTCCACAGATACAAAAAAATATCAGTGTCCACCAGTGTCTAATCAGATCACCACGGATTAAAGTTAGAAGGCAACAACAATGCTACCCCCAGAAAGCCAACAAACTCATGGAAACTGAACAGTCAACTATGAACTACACCTGGATCAAGGAAGAAATTAAGAAAGAAATTAAAGTCTTCCTTGAATTTAATGAAAATAAAGAGACAACATACTCAAACCTATGGGACACGATGAAAGCAGTGCTAAGAGGAAAGTTCATAGCACTAAGTGCACACTTAAAGAAAACGGAGAAAGCATACATTGGGGACTTAACAGCACACCTGAAAGCTTTAGAAAAAAAGAAGCAGGATGTGCCCAGAAGGAGTAGAAGACTGGAAATAATCAAACTGAGGGCAGAAATCAACAAAATAGAAACACAGAAAACAGTCCAAAGAATCAATGAAACAAAAAGTTGGTTCTTGGAGAAAATCAACAAGATAGACAAACCCCTATCCAAACTAATTAAACAACAGAGGGAGAACACGCAAATAAATAAGATCAGAAATGAAAAGGGGGACATAACCACAGACACAGAGGAAATTCAGAGAATCATTAGATCTTACTACAGGAGCCTGTATGCCACAAAACTGGAAAATACAAAAGAAATGGACATCTTTTTAGATAAGTACCATATACCAAAGC
>NW_026068103.1:58273-71970 GCF_014885135.2 Alexandromys fortis
GGCGGGGAGGAGGCAGAAATCTTTAATAAATAAATAAATTTAATAAAAAAAAACAAAAAAAACTTAAAAAAAAAGTATTTCTTCAATACTGTGAGTCAAGCTGGCTAGAAGTTTGTAGGAAATACACTGAACAATAGTGAGATTTTTCTGTAGAAATCAATGAGTAATAAAAAATAAATTCTGATTCAAGGGATTGAACATATAATTAAAGATGCATCTCAAGTAAAAATGCAGGGTTTTTTTTTTTAATGAGACTCCTTAGTAAATGATCTATATTTCTGGGAGGAAAAATCACAGATTTCTTTGTAAGAATACCGGTCCAAAAATGGAAAGTCACAGTTCTCATCTACTGCACCTTCTCAAAACATAAATCCCCACAAGATTAAACTCTATCAGTGACTAGCTGAGATCATGTGGGTGTGTCCCACAGGCACTCAGGAGATACTTATTGGCCCAGCCCACTTTTTACCTCTTATACACATGACACATACAGACATTTTTTGTTTATTTCATCAATCAAACAAAAAAATTAGTCTTCCCTGCATAGATAAACTCTCCCAGAATCCATATGTTATTGAGTGGAAGACCTAGTGCCGGGAATGGGAATGGGCAACTTTCCTTTGAGTTGTTGGCCAGGGAGGCCTGAGTCCTGCAAAGCACCACAGGAAACTGTCATTGCTGTTGCTTAACTATCACAAATATATTGAATGGCTCTATAGTTAAAGACACAAGACATAGAGAAATCATGTTAGAACATTTCTGCTGGCTAGCTTTCATAGTACTGGAAGATGCTATACAGAATTGTGAGCGATCAGTCAGTTGTGGGCTCTACCTGCAACACTATTAATGTAACAGTGACAAGTGTGTTATGGAAGCAACCAATTGCTTTTTGGTTGGTCTTGAGGTACACACCACAGAAGGGAACCGACCCCTGGTAATGTAAACCTGTCAAAGGTCCATGGTTGGGTATGTCGTAGGTCCAGGTAAGGAAACCCTGCTCTTCTTTTGCTAAAAGGTGACGATTTTATTTCTAAATAGCTATCCTAATACGTGCACTATCACTGCTGATGCCGGCTTAGGTTAAAGAACCTTTTTGCAATGGACAGTGGTTATTACAGAGACTCATTAACAGGTCAAAGTGCTGAGAATAAACGGCTGTTGTATGCTCAGTCATAAAAGGGACATCATGTCCTCCGGGGTTTAGGGAATATCACAAAAAAGGAGTTAGTCCCATCCACTGGGTGATAAAAGAAAGAAAAGAAACTCTCCAAGTTCTTGTAAGACTTTTGTATAGACTCAGTTTAAGTACTCCTTGGGGGTAAGTTTATTATTTATTTTCAAAGCAATTAAGAGTAGAATGGGTAGGGAGGATTCAGGGCTTTTACCATCTCAGGTTAAATACAGCCACTAATGCCTACTGTGGTTTTACAAGAGAGAAGAGGATCTCCTGAGCAAATGGATTTGATTTACCTTGAAAGCTAGGTGTGGTGGCTCGGGTTTGCAGTACCAGCACTTACGCGGCTGCAGAGCCTGATACAAATAAGTTCCAGACCCGCTGCAGCCACCGTTGGAGACCACCGTCCTGTCTCGAAACCAACAAAACCGTGCCAATCACTCTTAAAAGTAACGTTTTTACGATACTGTTTTGTGAGGAAGAAGAAAGTTGTGCTACCACGGCAGCCCACATCTCAGTTCAGGATTCTTCACTTCCTGGTTCTCAGAAGTCGGGGCGCGCGCTGAATCGCCTACGCATGCGCAGAAGCGGCTCAGCCCTAGGGGGGCAGAACTCGGAGGGCGGAGCGCAGGCCACGTGGGCTTCGTGACGTCATCTCCCGGCGCCGAGGGCCCCTGGACTTGCGGTGGGCTCCGGGCGCTGTGGGTCGGGTTCGCTTTGGTTCGGAGGGCGGAAGTGCACGCGGGGCTCGTTCTGACCCCGGTGGCGGCGCTCTGCGCGGCTGCGCAGCCTTGGGAGTTCTGCTTTTGCGGCTCTGCAGAACAGAGTGAGTCAGGCAGGCAGAGCCCGACTGAGCGTCTTCCCCGCGGTGGGAAGCCGGAGCAGAGCGGGCACTTCGGGTAGGGCTCCTGTGTGTCCGGGGCGCGGAAGTGAGTGGCGGAGGGTGGCCGGGCGAGGGCTGCGGGCAAGCGGCTGGCGGGGGCACACCCGGGGAGATGGCGGGGGAGGAGCTGGCGATGGGCGGAGGCGCTGTTGGCTAGACACTGCCCCAGAGCCCTTGGACCACCCTAGGTGTCCCTTTGAGAAGTATGTCAGTTCCTTACTAAGGTAGGAATTGTAGCATGGAGTCGGAAACTCAAGTTAAGAACTTGGATTTCTCGTGAGAGGAGGTATTTAAGTCGCAGTTACTTTGGTGCATATCAGTTCTATTCAAACGTAGTATTTACTCCAAGCTATTTGTCTTCGGTGCTTTATTCTCAGTTTAATAATAGTCCTTAATGCTAACAGAGGCATTCTCTGTTAGTGGAACACTTTTCTTTATTAGTTAGTTTCTTTGGCTTTTTCTCAAAGCCTACTCAGATATGAGGAACCTAAGAAGCTGGGAGACTTAGAGATTTTTTTTCTCCCGAAGCATGTAACTTTTTTAAGGAAACATAGCATGTTTTCACTAATCAGAACTCGGGATTTATCAAACAGCAGATGTCTAGTCAAAGCCATATAGAATTCACTTGATAAGTCTCTTGCGTCCTTGATACCAAATATTTGGTCTGGTAGAAATATTCTGACTTCATTAGACCTGTTGTTTGAATTGAATTTGATAGCACCGATATGAGAATGTTAGACTAAGTTTAAATGTACTTTGAGCCCAGTGTTGTGGCTCTCATACCTTCAATTCTAGTATTGGGGAGGTGGAGGCAGGAGAATCAGAAGTTAAGTCCAGCCCTGGCTACTCAGTGAGGTTGATGCCATTTCGGACGTCTTAGGACTCTCAAACACACAGACACCACCCCTCCAAAGCCCCAAACAACCTACCATGCACAAAGCCCTGCCTTCTATCCTGAGCAGCACAACACCAAACTACCTGGGAAACAGTGCAAAACAAGTGTGGTGGTTCAAGCTTGTTTCCTTATTCTTGGGAAGCTGAGGTAGGAAGGTTACCTTAAGATGGAGGCCAGCCTTGGCTACAGAGGATCCCTCTGTCTAATAGAAAAAAAAAGAAAAGAAAAGGAAAACACACACACACACACACACACAATGTGTCTTTAATCCCAGTACTCAGAATGCTAGTCTGGTCTACATAGCGAGTTCAGACCAGCCAGGGTGATAAAATGTGCTCTTGTCCGGGGGAAGAAAAAGTATATGCTGGGTGATGAAAGGTTCTAGTGGAGCTAAAAGTCATGAAGGTGCCACATGGAAAGGCCATTGGGGTATAGTAGCTAGTTCCATTGGAGAAGAATGAGCAGGGGGTGAGGGGAGAAGAAGGATACTCAGATGAGATGAGGCAAGGTCCTGTGTGACTTTATAAAAAGCTTTAGGTTTTTTTAAAAAATGTATTTGGGTATTTTGTCTGCATAAATGTATGTCCATATTTATGCCTAGTACCCACCAAGGAATCTATAGGACAGGAATTAGCAAAAGTTGCAAACCACCATGTGGGACTAGGACCCAAACCTAGGTCTCTCCTAAAGCAGCCAGTGCTCTTAACCACTAATCCGTCTCTCCAAAACCCTACTTTTTCTTTTCTTCTCTTTCTTTCTTTCTTTCTTTCTTTCTTTCTTTCTTTCTTTCTTTCTTTCTTTCTCTCTCTCTCTCTCTCTCTCTCTCTCTCTTTCTTTCTTTCTTTCTTTCTTTCTTTCTTCTTCTTCCTCTTCTTTTTTTCTTTTTTTTTAGACAGGTCCTATCTGTAGCTCTGACTGGCCTGAAAGTCTCCTTGTAGATCAGGCTTGATTTGAACTCACAGAGATCCATGTGTCACTACTTTCTGAAGGATGGAATTAAACATTATAATTGCCTCCCTT
Source organism: Alexandromys fortis (assembly GCF_014885135.2). NCBI lineage: Eukaryota > Metazoa > Chordata > Mammalia > Rodentia > Cricetidae > Alexandromys > Alexandromys fortis. Next base: position 62,246 of record NW_026068103.1, read on the forward strand.
CCTCTTTTCTTCCTTCCTGTACAGAGTTTCTCTGTGTGGCCCTGTCTGTCCTGAGACTTGCTCTATAGACCAGGCTAGCCTTGTAGGCAGTGATTCACTTCTGCCTCCCAAGCTCTGGGAGTAAAGGTATTTGCCAACATCACCTAGCTCTAATTTTTACTTTTTATGAGATAAGCTTGAATCAGGGGCAAATTGATACTGGTTGAGCTTTGAAATGATCCGATTGCCTTGTTGACTGCAGAAATAAAGAAAGGTCAGAGTGGCTTGGGTCGGGTGTGGTTGGAATGATTAGATTATAGATTTGCTTCTAAGCTGGAGTAGATAGAATGGTTAGGAATGATTGTAAACTGTGTGGGTGGGGCAACAGAAGAATGGATTCGCTGGAGACTGTGTTGGGGAGAAGGAATTGAGGTCATTTTCAATTGTGCACATGTCAGTGCCAGTGTGTGGTAAAATACTTGTGAAACAAGCTCAGAAGTCTGAGCTGGAAGTTGTAAGAGGTATGCGTGGTGTTTAAAGTCCTTTGAAAGATGTCCTGGGGGCCTTTTCCTTTAGGACAGAGAAAGGCAAGAAAGATAGGGTCTCTTCTGACTTCATACACCAGGTGGTACAACCTAGGGTTTAAAGAGGAAACTAGTAATCATGGTCATGAGCAGAGGAAAAGGAAAGAGATTGGGAAATTTGAAGATATGATTGAGTGATATAGAAAAGTGTAGGGATAAGGGAAGATAAGGGCAAGTGAGACAGGAAAGTGGATTGGAGGAATTTAGGGGACTAGACATTGCCTTAGACTCGTTTGAAGCTGTTTGTAAATTTGAGGAGAGACTAGCCACTGTCTGTAATAATCTTTCTCTTCAGCCTTGGTAATGGAACTGAAGTCCTTTTATGTCTTCCCCAAGTAAGTGCTCCTGTGGCATATTCACTCAAGAAGGTTGCTTAGACATTGGTTTAAGCCAATAGAAACTCTTCATTACCCAGCTGGTGACTACACTAGGTGTTCGGAATCCCTGAAAAGCCTGAGTCTTTCTTAGGGTGAGCATTTAATCACAAAAACTATGTCCTGAGTTGGCATACTTCAGTTAACAAGGACAGTTAGCTAGAAGAACTATGGAAGCCAGAAAGCAAGGTTAGTATATTTATAGACTTTCCCAGGACTATGGACTTTGATGGTTTAGGCCCATGTTTTAGTTTTGGCAGGTGGTGTTGTGTATGTACTGAATTTATTGCCTCAGTAATACTTGCAGCATCAGTCAGTTGTGCTAAATATTGGGTCTGTGGCCCAGTTACACTCTACCACTAAAATATATCCCTAGCCTTCTTCTTAATTTTTGTATTGAGATAGGTCCCAATCAAGCTGCTCAGGCCTTGAATTCACCTTATAGCCTAGGCAGGCTTTGAACTTGTGATCTTCCTGCAATGCTTGGGATTATAGACCTGCTTTGCTAGACCTCAACAGCATATATTATTTTTTATTTTTCACAAACATATTCTAGTAAGTATTATGTATTTTAAATAATTCCTAGGTAGTTGAGACTTTGTCAACAAAAATAGCCCCAAGTAATAGTGGGTTGGCTCTTCCTTGTAGATTATGTTAAAGGGACTAGTGATTGTTTATCTTGCTGTGTATTTGCTAAGTGACTTTAGAGAAGCACATGATTAGCTTGTTAATTGGGAACTGTATGTAAAGCACTGAACTCTAGAAATAGAATAGTCAAAAGCTACTGTCCTTCAGAATATGTACAGGGCTGGAGAGATGGCACATAAGAACACTTGCTCATATCATTAAAGACCAGAGTTCTATTCCCGCTCCCATACAATAACAAATGCCTATAACTCAAATTGAGGGATCTGATGACCTCTTCTGGCTTCCACTTATTGTGTGGATGCTCTTTTTTATATGTGTTTCTGTATGGGTTCACACATTCACATGGCAGTGTTCGGGAGTGAGTTTTCTCCTTCTGCCATAGAGTCTAAGGGATTGAACTCAAAGTATCAGACTTGGCTGAAAGTACACCTGTCTACCTGATGAGCAGATGAGCAGTCTTTTGGTTTTTCGAGACAGGGTTTCTCTGTGGCTTTGGAGCCTGTCCTGGAACTAGCTCTTGTAGACCAGGCTGGTCTCGAACTCACAGAGATCCGCCTGCCTCTGCCTCCCGAGTGCTGGGATTAAAGGCGTGCACCACCACCGTCTGAGCAGTCTTAATAGCCCATAAAGTAAAATCTTTTGAAAAAAGAAAGAAATCTTAAAAAAAGAAAGGAAAAGGATTACTTCTAGAAGTTTTCATCATACTTTGGAATTTCTGTATCTTCAAAATTGAATTAACGGTGACTTAGCATATGCATGCCTTTAATCCCAGCAAGTTTTCTTACAGAGAAACCTGTTTTCAAAAGCCAAGAATGGATGGATGGATGGACGGATTGATTGATTGATTGATTGATTGATTGATTGATTGATTTAGAGAAGCAGTTAGGTGGAAGAGTTTCTTTTTTTTTTTTTTCTTGTTTTGGTTTTATTGAGACTGTTACACTTTGTAGCCCTGGCTGTCCTGGAACTTACTATGTAGGCCTGGCTGACCCCTAACACATAGGTCTGCCTGCCTCTGCCTCTTGAGAACTAGTACTAAAGGCATGCACCACCACAACCTGCTGGAAGAGCTTATTAAGTAGCTAGGTCATTGTGATCGTTCTCTCTTCATTTAGCAAAATTTGCAAATTTTGAGATGTGCTAATTGGGGATAAGAAGGTAGACATGATTTAATTTTTGTCTTCTCTGTCAAGGAACTCCCAGTTTATTGTGGAGAGAGGCGAGATACATAACTGAAAATTGGAATGCCTCCTAGTGTGAGATACTGAAACAATTAGGCTGGAAGTTGCTTTAGGGGAATACTTCCTAAAGCATAGATATTAAGCTAACTCTTAAAAGGAGTAGGAGTTGTTTTAGAGAGAACTCTTGGCCTAAAGAGGGTGTGTTCATCAGATTGTCCATAGGAGCATGAAGAGAGTACATACCAGATACGTAGACTGGTCATTGCGCTGCTAAACATGTGAAACACCTGTGCCTGCATCTGTGCCCTCTGAGTACTGCAGTTGCTTTCATTTTACAGATGGAAGATTCAAAGAGGAGGGAGTTTTTTTTAGCCGTACAACTAATGGGTGAAGTCTGGTGTTTAAAATCATGTGTGTGATCTGTACCTACCCGTATTGCCTGCTGTCCACATTTAAATGTTCCCTTGTTTTTTTTTTTTATTCCTCAGTCATTTTTTCCAGTTATTCTTCTTTGGGAGTATATACATATACATATATATATGTGTGTGTGTATGTATGTATGTATGTATGTATGTATACACCCACTCCGATCAGCCCACTACAAACATTGTAGGTCCAACACTCATGCATGTTATTATGCTTCAGTTGCTAAATTGCCTCCCAGTTAACCTCTTTACCGCCAGGCTTGCCCTCCATGCCCATCTCTGAGATTCTTGTCCCATTTCACCTTTCTCAGAACTCACAGAGTCTCTAGGGCTGCTGGATGGAATTGATACCCCCACTGCTTTTCATGTGACATGTTTGTTGAGCTTGCACAGATTAGACAATAAAGGGCATGCTTGCATTTTCTAGCATTTGCCACGTGTCTGTTACTGTATCAAATACCTTCTATGTTTTTTCCCTCTGGAACAACTTTGTGACTCAAGTATTAATTTTATTCCACAGGAGAAGGATAGTGGGACTTTTGAAGTATCTGGGATTGGGACATCTGTGATACTGTAGCCCTTCCACGATTAATTCTCACAGAATTTTCCCAGGCAGAAGTTTACTAAAATGTTACACCTTTTTTTATTGTTGTTGTTTTGTTTTGTTTTGTTTTTTGTTTGTTTGTTTTGTTTTTTGAGACAGGGTTTCTCTGTGGCTTTGGAGCCTGTCCTAGAACTAGCTCTGTAGACCAGGCTGGTCTCGAACTCACAGAGATCCACCTGCCTCTGCCTCCCGAGTGCTGGGATTAAAGGCATGCGCCACCGTTGACCGGCCACCTGTTGTTTCTGCATTCTCATCTTTACTGATGCGGTGTCTTCTGTTGGAATATATACAGTCCCTAATGTGCGCTCAGTAGAGGCAGTTTCAGCTTTGTGATAATTTTGCGGTAAGCAGAAGCAAGGCACAGTTAGGAACTACCTGAAATGTTTGTCTTTTTGAAATAGAGCCTTGCCATGTAGTCCAGGCTGGTCTAATACTCTTGTATGTAGGGCATCTTCAGCTCCATCCTATTGCTGTGATAAAACACCATGACTAGAAGCAGCTTAAGGAGGAAAGGGGTTATTTCAGCCATGTGTCCTGAAATAGCAGTCTTTCTTGAAGGGGAGTCATGGCAGGAACCTGGAGTCAGGAATTGAAGCAGAGGCCTTGGAAGAGTGGTGCTTCCTGATTTACTCCTTCGCTTGCCCAGCCTGCTTTCTTATATCACTTAGACACATCTGCCCAGTTGTGTGACACTGCCTGCCCTAAGTGGAATGGGCCATTCCACATCAATCATTAATCAAGAAAATGTCCTGTAGATGTTCCTATAGGCTGGTCTTTATGGAGACGTTCTCTATACTAAAATTTCTTCTTTCCAAATAAGTCTAGGCTTGTGTCAACTTGAGAAAAACCAACCAGCACAGTAGCCTGAGTTGACCACAAATTTGGAATCTTTCTGCCTCAACCTCCAAAGAAGTGGAGTGTGGCTTCTGGTATGGACTTGGTTCTTTTTAGACGCAGGATTTTAGAAAATAATTCAACCTTTTCATCTTAGTTTTATCATGTATATTACAAATGAGAACTTACATACTTGTGTATCGCCAGGGTGAGGTGGTATAAAATATATAGTATTCCTAGAGTTTTAAAACTTGTCTCAGGCTGAGCGATGCATGTTTGTAATTCCAGCACTTGGGAGAAAAGCAGGAATATCAGAAATTCAAGTCACGCCTATGCTGTATAGTGAGTTTGAGTAGTCTGGGGAGACTACAAAGATCCTGTTGCAGCCTGCCTTCCCCCATACTACCATTGATGTTTATCCAATATGATTCTTTCACATCATTTTGTGGGCTCATGTGCTCTTTCAAAAATAACTGAAAAAATCCAGACAATATCTCTGGGTACCTATTATGTTCCAGACACTATTCCAAATGTCAGAAGTAAATTGATATTTGAAATTCAATCCATTTCCTCACGGAAATGCATTACTATCTACTGAAGGCGAGGTGTACAGATGAACACCTTTAACACAAGCTTGTCAGGTCTGTAGTAGAGGAGAAGTAAAGGTGCATCCATGGAGGAAAAGGGATGATCTCGAGTCATGCCTAGGAGAAAGATCTTTAAAACTGGGTACGGAATGATGTTCCAAGTTGGAAGGCAAAGTCGGAGTGCTGCCTTACCGTGAGGGGCACACCAGCACATGCAAAGTCGGAGTGCTGCCTTACCGTGAGGGGCACACCAGCACATGCAAAGGCATGGAAATGGCATTAAAGTGCGTAGCACATTGAGTAGATCTGAAAACAGTGACTAATGGTTTTGTTTTGTTTCCCTTTTTCTTTTGATAATACACTATCTCTCTATGTAACCTTGGCTATCCTAGAACACACTCTGTAGATTACACTGGCCTGGAACTCTAGAGATCTGCCTGCTTTCCCCTCCCAGTTGCTGGAGTTAAAGGCTTCTGCCACTCTGTCCTGCCAATGACTAAGGTTTTAACAGTTGTTTTTGTATTCACCTAGTACGTACCACATAGCTTGATCTATCAAAGGATCAGATTTATTGACTATATTTAAAGTTTTCATTCAACATTTTATTATGTTTAATGATATGTATGTGTGTGTGAATACTTGTGCCCAAGGCCAGAGGTGTCAGACCACTGGAACTGGAGTTACAGGCAGTTGTCATATACCTAAGGTTGGTGCTGGGAAATGAACTTAGCATGTGCTCCTAACTGCTGAGCCATCTCTTTAGCTTGATTATATAGAAAAGTATTTTAGTAATGTGTTTGATGCAGAGTTTTTAAGAAGTTGTTTTTCTTTATTGTTATAATTCCTGATTGTTTCTATGGTTTTGATTATTCTTAGATCTTCAAGCAGTGTGTATGTGTGGAAACTTGGACCCAGAACCTCACAAATACTAATCTTGTGTTCCCTACTCAGTCACATTCCTAGTCCTCTTTGCCCCCTTGGTTTTGAGCTATAGTTTTTCAGTGTAGTTCAGGCTCACTTGAAACTTGTTCTCCTCCCTGTTTCCCATGTGCTGAAATTATAGGTGTATGCTGTATATATTTATTAATTTGTTCATGGTTAATGTGGTAGTGCTGTTTTCTGTTGAATATTATTTTAAAATGTGTTAAATTAGTTTGTGCTATGGAATATTTGTTTTAATGTTGCAAAGATGAGTTGCATCCTTTTATGTTGCATTTGTTTAACTCTGTGAAGTTTTTTACTTTGCCTGTCTAAACTACCTGATTGGTCTAATAAAGAACTGAATGTCCAATAGCTTGGCAGGAAAGGATGGGCAGGGCTGTCAGGCAGAGAGAATAAATGGGAGGAGAAATCTGGGCAGATCAAGGAGTGAGAAAAGAAGGAGAGGACACCGGGGGCCAGCCACAGAATAAGAAGTAAAGAAAAATACACCAAATAAAGGAAAAAGCCCAGAGGCAAAAGATGGATGGGATAATTTAAGTAAAGAAAAGCTGGCTAGAAACAAGCCAAGCTAAGTCTGGGCATTTATAAGAAAGAATGAGCCTCCGTGTTATTTATTTAGGAGCCAGGTATCAGACCCCCAAAAGAGCCAAGTAATAAAGAAATAACAGTTTTCCATTTTACAAGTGAGAAAAGTTAGGATCAATAGAAAATGGAATCACCAGTTTTCCTTGTATATGTTAAGTATATTTATTAGACCAGAGACATAAAATTTATTATAGGTTAACTTTGACCTTTCTACTACTGTTAATAGTTATTTGTAGTCTGCATGTGGGTATGTGTACCTCTGTTCAAGTGTCTGTGCAAGTCAGATGTCAGATCTCTTGGAGCTGGAGTTGCATATAGTTGTGATCTGCCTGATGTGGATGCTGGGAATTGAACTTGGTTTCTCTGGAAGAACAGTCAGCACTCTTAACTACTGAACTTTCCCACAGCCCCTAGATGAACATTTATTAGTGTTGAATATATATTTTGAAGTAGAAAGTAGCCTTGTTTACAGTTCACTAATCTTTTAGGCACTTTGGTTTACAAAATGTATGTTTACATTGCCATGCTCTGCTTACTTGAACTGCCTTGGATCAGTTGGCTTCTTCCCCTGAAGTCCAAATACATGTATATATTGAACAGTGGCCAAAAGTGGCCAGCAATGGGGAGGCTTCAGGGAGATTAAGAATTGGAGTTACATCTGGGCTACTGTTTGAAACCCCGTCTCAAAAACTAATAGCCAAGATGAAGAATTGCAAAGAGGATATGAACGTCTGATTTAGCTATTGTTTTATGTACCTACTATAGAATGTTCATAAACATGGCTGGATTACAGGGTGTTGAAGCCCCTGCCTCTCTGGCCATCGTGATGTCTGCCTTTAATCCTTGCCCTCTGGGGCCAGAGGTAGGTGGATCTCTGAGCTCAAGGCGAACCTGATTTACATACTGAATCCCAGTAGAGCCAAGGCTATATCCTTTTATACACAAAGGATATATCCTTTCATAAACAAAAACAAGTAAAAAAACAAATCCAAAAGAAGAAAAAAATCTGCTGTCCGTAGTTGAGTTTGGAGGTGGTTTCCATTCCTCCAAGTCTATCTTTATGTCTCTTTTGAGCAGAGACTCAGACATTAAGGGGACAGTGTTGGCCATTCCTTTATTCTGATCCAGGAAGAAGAGCAGAAGAGAATGACATAGAAAGAGCAAGGTGGTCACGTGTTCTGACAGCCCAGCTAGGTAGAGAAGTCAAATCCAGGCATGATACTTTGGTTTATGGTGATCATTTGTCTAGAATAGTGTTTTGGGCTCTACTAGTCAAGGCCATCTTAAATTTCATTTGTTGTCAGTTATTTTCTACCTGTGTTTTCAGAGATGAGTGCTTAGTACTTTATATTTTTCAGTTTTCGATGTGCCTATTAGTGTGTCTTAGTTAGATTTTTATTGTACTAAAACAAGAAACAGAAGCAACTTGGGGAAGAAAGTATTTGCTATATCTTACATTTCCAGGTAAAAGTTGATCAGCTAGAGGAAGTCAAGGCAGGAACCTGAAGGGGAGGAACATGAAGCAGAGACCATGGAAGAGTGCTGTTTACTGGCTTATTCCTGGCTTTCTCAGTTGCCTTTCTTTTTTGGTTTTTCAAAACAAGGTTTATCTGTGTACCCACGGCTGTCATGGAACTTGCTCTGTAGACCAGGCTGGCCTCAGACTCTACCTGTCTCTGTCTCCTAAGTGCTGGGAACAAAGGCGTATGCCCCCACCACCTAGCCTCACTTTACTTTCTTATATGCCCTAGGACTACCTGCCCAGGGACAATACTGCCCACAGTGGGCTGGACCCTTCCATATCATAAATCAAGAAAATGCCCTACAGACTTGCACACAGGCCAATCTTATGGAGACAGTTTTTCGGTTGAAGTTCTGTCTTTCTAATGACTCTAGCTTGTGTCAAGTTGATGAACAGAGTACATAACAACAGTAATCACAAACATCAAAACCTACAAGGAGGTAGGTGCACACCTTTAATCCCAGTAGATAAATGCTGATCTCTGTGAGTTCCAGGCCAGCCTGGTCTGCATATTGAGCCTTTGTCTCAAAAGAAATTGATCCCAATCAGGAAATAATCATAACCTGATTATTTCTTATTTTTTAAAAATTAAAATTTATTTTAAATTTTATTATATTTTTAAAAGTTACAAATAAAAGAAATTTCTCAAAGATTATGCAATTCAATGAGCTTTTATACTTTTAATGTAAAGTAGCCATTTGAAATGGAATCATTGCAACTTTTTGTTGAGTTTTATATTTTCACTATTTTATGAGCTTAATGCACAACCAAAACCAAAAACCTTGAACTAGGAAGCAGATAACTTTATATCCTCTTTGTGAATGTGTGTTTATTGCATTCATTCCTTCTTCATCCCTTAGTGTCAGCCTTTCTTTTTCTCTTTTGTATGTTACTGCACCTACATGTAAGTATACTTATATACACACACAGAGGCTAGATTTTACATATGATGGAGAACATGTGTTTTTGTTTCTTCTTTCTAAGATTGTGTGACCTCACTTAATGTTATATTCTAAGTCCATCCATCTTCCTGTGTTGAAATAGGAGCGGCGGGGCTGCGTCCCCAGCACCCAGCCGCCTGCTAGCTCATGCCCGAAATAACAACACACAAATTGTATTCTTTTAAACACTGCTTGCCCATTATATCTAGCCTCTTCTAGGCTAACTCTCACACCTGGACTAGCTTATTTCTAATAATGTGTGTAAGCACCCCAAGGTGCGCTTACCAGGAAGATTCTAGCCTACGTCCATCCTGAGTCGGAGCTTCATCACGTGTGTCTCTGAGAGCAGGGCTATCTTGCGTCTGTCTGAGGAGTCTTACCTCACTTCCTCTTCCTCCTGTTTACTCCTCCCACCTATGTTTTAACCTATCAGGGCAAGCAGTTTCTTTATTTAATTAACCAATGAAATCAACAGATTGATATATGACACTCCCACATCACTTCCCCTTTTTCTGTTTA
>NW_026068103.1:75687-90566 GCF_014885135.2 Alexandromys fortis
CTCTGAATTTAATATCCTTTGTTTAGCTTTTCTCCTGATCATTATCCATAACAACTTGTAACCAACATTCCAAACAAAGGAAAATATCTATAGTCCATTTTTTGGGAATGTAGGTATAGTATTCCAAGCTATTTCCTGCTGATTGGGGATGCTTATAATCTTATGGGAACCTGAAGAAATTTAGAATTATGATCAAGTTGTGACTAGAGTATCCTGTTAGGCTTTATCATCTCAGTCAGCTGTCTTGAATCTGTTCTGGATATAGAACTCAGACATCTAGGCCATCCGCTCCTATCAGAGATTTCTCGGGGTCTTCCTTGATCAAACCTGATTTTTCTTACCCTGGAATGAATCCACAGCCTCCTATTTTCTGTGGAAATAAAAACAAAGCCTCTTCTCCAAAGTAACATATCTTTTGATGTCAATTTTGAAGTCAAAGCATTACAAAATATTTGTTTTATTAATACAGCAGCATTATATTTAAATGTTTTTTAGCAACTGTTGCTCCTTCCTCAGCATTCAAACAATTCAAAGAGAACATAATAACATAGCATCCAGACTGTGTGTATTTTTTATCTTTATGTGGTTTTATTTTAACCTCTATTACTTTTATTTTTATTTTTTAATTTTTGGCTTTTTGAGACAGGGTTTATCTGTGTATCTGTGTCCTGGAACTCACTCTGTAGAATAGGCTGTCCTTGAACTCACAGAGATCTGCCTGCCTCTACTCTTTCTTTTTTTATTTTAAGGACTTTAACCTTTTTCTTTTCTCTCCTAAGCCTGCATATATTTTTAACACACTGTAAACCATTTAGACGTTTTCTTTGTCTTTGAATCTTTCTCTACTGTATATCTCTTTTTCTAACCACATGAGTCTTTAATTTGCTAAGCAATATGACTAGAATTAAAGCTGTGGCTTTGATGGCTGGATCCAGCCCATTCCTTAGCTTTCTGAGATTCCAGCCTCATGGCAGAGATACCAGCTGGAGTCATGTTTATTGCCACAACTCTATGGTGTTTCAAGGTCCATGCCGCCACCAAGAAGCGTGCTATAGGCTATTCATAAACACCATTTAAGTGTTTTGTGGTAGAGCCTCTTAAAAGGGCTACAAAGTTTTTGCAGCTAAAGCTGAGTCAGGAAGCTTCTCTTAAATGAGACACATTTGCCTCTAGCAAATAGAGCCCACCTGAGAAAATGCTGCTATCAATAAGCTATGCTTAACTCTATTCGCAAGCTCTCTCAGGCTTTCTGTTGACGCAGGTGTCCACACGTTGGGCACCATTTGTTGACCAAGTTTATCTGTCCCCCCCAGTCCTGCAGCTGTTAAGTCCCAAAGAAATCACACAGAGGTCTACATTAGTTATAAACTGATTGGTCCATTACCTCAGACTTCTTATTTGCTAGTTCTTATAACTTACATTAGCCCATTATTCTTATCTGTGCTAGCCAAGAATGGCTCGGTACCTTATTCGGCGAGGCAGTCACATCTTGCTTCTTCTATGGCTGGCTCACAACTGCGGACTTTGTGCTCTTCCCAGGATTCTCCTTTTCTCATTGCCCCGCCTCTACTTCCTGCCTGGCTACTGGCCAATCAGCATGTATTAAAATACAATTGACAGGGTATAGACCATTGTCCCACAGCACCTGCCCTCATCTTTTATTTAGGTATTCGAGTCTTGTACCCACAGAAAAGACCATGCCCATTAGTCCAAACCATCTAATACAAGTAGCTGTTGGATCGAATTCCTACAACATATCATGGAGTATGAGCAATGGAAGACCCTGGGATATCTCAGAGGTCACGGATCAAATTCCCACAGCATATCATAGAGTATGAGCAATGGGAAGACCCTGGGATATCTCAGAGGTCATGGGAATTTTCCTTCCCCAATACTGAAACTTTTCTCATGTGCAGGGTTAGTGCTAGATGTAGAGAAGTATTTCACTGGGACAGAGGACTGCTGGTTTACTTTACAGAGTGGGTTCGAGTTGAAGAAAAAACAGCCTGCTAGACTGGAGAAGTGCGAGCACAACAGCTAGATGTCAAGGTTATAAAAGGGAATATAATTATAACTGGAAGTATTGGGGTCAGATTATGGATCTGGTGAAATTTAGAAAGGGGAATCAGCTTCCTGAAGGTTTTTCTTGTGCGCACAAACATTCTTTTTTTCCAGTCAGGGGCTAGTGTGTCCCAGACTGGCCTCGTGAGGCTCACAGGAATGCACGACCACCTGCAGTTCTTGATTAGTGCACACCACCAACTGAGCTCACTTGCAGTCCCAAACAAATGTTTGAGTTTTCTTTCCAGGAGGAATAATATTATGAAGGGTAGGAGAGGTCAAATATATTGGATTGGGCAAGTGTAATTGTGTTAATGATCTTTTGAAATTGGATTAAGATCATAGGACAGAGGTACAGGGCTCTCTTTTAGGTGAGTGAGCAGACTCTTCTGGGCTTGAAAGGGTAATAGAAGTATAGTTTCTACTTGAATGTGTAATATTCATATCACACACATACACTTTCAGACTGTGTCTTACTGAATAGCTCATTTGTTTGAAACTCTTCTGCCTCAGCCTCTCTAGTGTAGAAATTAGAGGCATATACTATCACTCCTGACATATTTTTTTTCCTTTCTGTCCTGGAGACCAGGCTGACCTCATATGTATAAAATTCTGCCTGTCTCAGCCTCCTGAATGCTAGAATTAAAGGTGTACCACAACACCTCCACTCTCACCTTTTCTTTAGGTGAAGATTTTTGGAGTTCATTTTCTGTCTATGAAATCTTTTCATTAATTCTTGTAAGAACCTAACTAATGCTGTTTATTTTGTTTACAGTTTAACTTTGGTTGAAGGAAGAACTTAGCGTATATGTACTGCTCCACTCACTGGAAGAATGACAGATGACAAAGATGTGCTTCGAGATGTGTGGTTTGGACGAATTCCAACTTGTTTTACGTTGTATCAGGATGAGATAACTGAAAGGGAAGCAGAACCGTATTATGTAAGTATATTGGTGGTTGCAAATGAGATCTTTAACTTGTCTGTTGTAAATAAGGTTGTTAGAACCCGAAGGCTGTCACTCAGCATTTTATATGCAACTGGATGCTATGGGAAAGTTAGAAAGAAGACAGGTGATCAGATGGTAAAGTGCTTAGCAGGTAAGTGAGGCTTGAGTCTGCCTCTTCAGGACCCACATAGAAGCTAGTGTGTACCTGTAATGTCAGCTCTGGGAAGGCAGAGACAGGAAGATTCCTAGGGCTTGCTGGCCAGCCAGGCTAGCCAAACCAGTGATCCCCAGATTGCAGTGTTTCAGTAAGGTGGAGCGTAGCTGGAACAATGACTTGGTGCTTTAGAACATTTGCTGCTCTTGCCAAGGGTCCTGGTTCAGTTCTTAACACCCACATGACAGGTGACAGCCATCTGCAACTTGGTTCCAGGGGCTCTGACACCCTCCTCTGACATTGGGCACCAGATTCTTATGCTGCATGTACATACATGCAGGCACAGCACATAAAATAAATCTTAAAGAAAAGCAAGTTGAAGAGTGATGGAGGAAGACACCTGAAATGAACGTGTATGTGCATATGTAACAGAAACATCTGAATAAATAAATGAAATAAATAAGGGCTGGAGAGACAACCATTTAAGCGTACACAGTACTCTTGCAGAGGATTCCCATTGGCAGCTTACAACCTTCGGTAATTCTAGCTCCAGAAGGAACTGATTGCTCTGTCCTTTAGAGGCACCTGCACAAACACATAGACACATGCACATAATTAAAAATAATAACAAATCTTTAAATAAATTCCCGCCAGTCATGCTACTCACAGTACAGACACACACACACACACACACACACACACACAGTCACTGTAGACAGATGGACACACGTTCTTTTTTGTGTGTATGTATTCATCTATATTAGAGTGGAGTCAGTCTAGGACTATATCGATGACGGAGCACAGGCTTAGGATGTCAGTACCTAAATCACACACACACTTAACACAAACACATATGGTAGTGGAATCATAAGTTATGTGCTGTGTTTGAGTTGGAAGCTATTTTTTAATCATAGGTTCAGATTGGGTCTTTTAAAGTTTTATTTTATATATATGTATGGGTGTTTTGCCTCATGTAAGTATACATGATTGCAGTGCCTGAGGAAGCCAGAAGAGGGCATCCTAATCTTCTGGAACTGGAATTAAAGATAGTTGTGATCTGTCATGTTAGTGTTGGGAACTGAACCCTCTGCAAGAGAAGCCAGTACTCTCAGCTCCATATTGGATTTTTAAAGTATTTAGATGGTTCCAAGCAACTAATCAGTCAAATATGTTTATTCTTGAGTGAACTTACAAGTGCATGTGCACAAATGAAAGTCTACATATGTTCATTTATCTAATGCTATACATGATTTAATGACCTAATATTGTCATAACATGTTATGACCAAGCATTTTTAATAAACTGTTGGGGCTTAGAGTGTAACAGAGTAGTAGAATATCTTCTTAGCATTTAGAGGAGCAGCCCTGGATTTGTTCCCAGCTTCCAAATACACAAGTGGGGAAATATATATACACACACATATATGTACATAATCACATACTATCAACCTCAGTCTCCTGAATTCTGGGATTAAAAGCATGTGCTACCACGTCCATCCTGCATTTTTTACTTTAAAAACAAATTTCAAATCTCTTCTGATTTTACTATGCTTTTCTTTATCCACATTTATGTGTCTATCAATCAGATTAGGTATTCTTCCTGTTTATTGAGTAGCACCCAAAGGCAAAGTGGCTGTTTTATAGCTGTTTCTAATAAAGTTGACAGTGGCAAAAACTTTGTGACTACACACACATACATCACAAACCCTCCTCCACAGACAGATACACCACTACACACACTACAGACACACATGCATGCCCCCACACACATACACACACAAATCAGTCAGTCAACAAGTCAGTGTGTCAGTAAGATGGGTCAGCAGTTAAGAGTGCTTGCTGTTCTTCCAGAGGACCTCACTTCATTTCTGCATTTCTAGCACACATGTCAAATGTGTCACAACCGCCTGTGACTCTATCTTACTGGGATCCTACACCCTCTTCTAGCCTCTGGACATCTGTACATAAATAACAATCATATCAAATACATTAGAGTTTAGTTAGTGACTGTGTGAAGATTATATTACAGGTTCTAAGTTTGTAATGTTTTGTTTTGGTCTCACTAGTGCTAGGAATAAAGATGTCTATATTCTTCACAACTAGGCCCAGTGCTGAAATTCTTTTTCTAATTTTTTTTTTCATTTTATTGTGTGTGCCTGAGCACACCAAAATATTTGTGGACCACTTGTGTGCAAGAGGCCTTGGAGTCTTAAACTGGAATTACAGGGAATTGTCAGCCACCATGTGGGTTTTGGGAGCCAAGTCCAGGTACTCTGCAAGAGCAATAAAGCACTCTTAACCACTGAGTCATTTTTTTTTTTCACTGAGTCGTTCTTTGCTCCTTGGGGAAACAATTTTTTAAAAGATACAAGGTCTCATGTAGCCTAGTTAGCCTAGAACATGGTGTGTAGCAAAGGGTGATAATTCCACATGGCCTTCTGATTCATTTTCTTTCACCCCTAAGTGGCAGGCCTGAGCCCCTATACCAGATGCTTTTTTTCTTTTCTTTCCTTTCTCTTTCTCTTTCTCTTTCTCTTTCTCTTTCTCTTTCTCTTTCTCTTTCTCTTTCTCTCTTTCCCTTCCCTCTTTCTTTCTTTGGAGATAAGGTCTCACTCTAAAGCCTCAGGCTGGCTTTGAACTCAAAGAGATCCTCCTACCTCTGTCTCCTGAGAGACAAAATTAAAGTGGGTGCTACCATGCCTGGCTCAATTGCAAATTCTTGAGCCAGTTTGAGCCTTAGATGGTAGTGTGTGCCCTTTAGAATTAGCAGCTGAGACCCTTGCCCTCTAGTTTCGGTCTGTCTTCTTACCAACTCTGTAGGTTGATAATTGTTTCCTGCAGAATAAACTATTACTGTGTAATAGTTGAATAGTCATTTTAAATTGAAATTTGAGACAGAGTTTTTCTGTGTAGTCCTAGCTGTCCTGATTCTTGCTGAGTAGACCAGACTGGCCTCAAACTCAGAGATCTGTCTGCCTCTCTCTCCTGAATGCTAGGACAATTGGTGTGCGCCGCCAACGCCTGGCTGAAATTCTAATTTTATTTTGGTGAAATAAAATACTCTGACAAAATAAAGAGTTTGTCTTGTAATTAATAATTATACAGTCCATTATTGTTGGGAAGTCAAGGCTTCAGAAGTTAAAGCATCTAGTTACATATAGTCAAGAGCAGACAGAAATGAATGCATGCGTACTTATTAATTTCACAGTCTCTACTCCTAAACAGTCCAGAACCTAAACCCAGAGAACAGTGTCTCCCACAGTGAGTTGGATTTTCCCACAGTGGTTCACATAGTGGTCAAGGCAAAAATCACCCATAACCTTAGCCACAGGCCAACTGTATGTAGACAATTCCACATTGAGGCTCTCCTGCCAAATGGTTCTAGATTGTGTTGAGTTGACAATTAAAGCAAAGCGTCACACAAATGTACTTTACTGTATGGTTAGTTAACTATACCTTTTTGATTTCTTATACCCTTCAGTGTACCACCTATATTGGCTCTATAATTTTTGAAAAAGTCTAGTTTATCTTTGTCATTTATTATCTATGTTATTAAAGTATTATAAATATGGTATTTTAATATATTAAACATTAAGTTCTTTATAAAAGGTGATAAAACCTATGTGAATCATTTAATATTTAAGACAAATTTGATAGAAGTACTTAATATCTTAATTAGTATTACATGTAATTATGTAAAGTGGTAAAGAAAAGTTGAAGATGTGTGTCAATTATAAGCATTTATGCCCTAAGCTCTACTTAAAATTTATAACCTAGTTAGAAATATTCAGTGTTTTAAACTCTAGGTTTTCATTTTCTATACAAAGAGATGGCTTGGGATTGAAGTAGTTCAAAATAATGCAAAGAACCCAACTGTTTTCCTTAAAATTAACAAACTTACTTAATATGTCCTAGTTTTGGAACAATAAGAGTTAAGTAAATATGGCTTTACAAATTTTCATTTCAGTTGCTTTTGCCAAGAGTCAGTTATCTGACGTTGGTAACTGATAAAGTGAAAAAGCACTTTCAAAAGGCTATGAGACAAGAAGATGTCAGTGAGATATGGTTTGAATATGAAGGCACACCCCTGAAATGGTGAGTGAATTTTTCTTCATTATTAGACAGTAAGTATATGCTAGCTTTAAGGAGATATTGTGCCCTGAAACAGTTGTAAAGAATTCTACAAAGAAAGAAATGAAGCCAAGGATGATAACCAACACCTGTGATCAATGCATTCAAGAGACTGAAGCAGGAGATGACAATTTGAGGCTGCCCAGGTCATTATATCAAGAACCAGGAAAGCCAAGGACATATAGCAAGGCCCTCTCTCAAACAAAACAGAAAAGAAATTACTAGTCTAGCTGAGAAGTGAAGATTAAACCATTATACAGTATTTTATAGGCAATATTCTGCCTTGTCTGTCATGTTCCAAACCCTGAATTTAGTCTCTAACACTTCAGAAACCAGGCATGGTGAGGCACACCTGTACTCCCACCACTCATAGGTAGAGGCTAGAGGATCAGAAGTTTATCATCTGTGGCTACATGATGAGTTTGATCTAATCTACATAGCACCCTATTCATGTCCCAACCCACCCCCATCCCCAAGGGAAAACAAAAACAAAGAAAAAAAATTCTTTCTTTCTCCAGTATTCAAATGCTGAGGTTTGAGCGACATTTCTCATATAAACCATCATAGAAAGCAAAAAAATTCTACCTTCTGTTTATATCAATGGGTGATTGGGTGACAGATTAATGTATTTTCTCTTGATTAAAAAGAGGAGATTTTTTGTTTTTAATTATGTGTGTGAACGTATGTTTGTGGCATGCACATAGGAGTGTAGGTGCCCATGGAAGACAGTGAGGGCATGAGATACCCTGGAACAGTAGTTACAGGTTGTGAGCTACCCCTACAGGTGCTGGGACCTGATCTTGGTCCTCTTCAAGATCAGTTTTGTTTTGTTAAATTTTAGAGGTACATTTTATTTATGTGTATGAGTATTTTACCTACATGTATTTGTGTGCCATGTGCATGCGTGATATCCACAGAGTGAACAGGGCATTGAATCCCATGGAACTAAAGTTACAGATGGTTATGTGGGTGCTGAGAATCAAACATGGGTCCTGTGCAAGACAAGTGCTTTATATTGCTGTGCCATCTTTGCAATCCCTAATGTATGTTCTTAAATGCTGAGCTAGCTCTCCAGCTCCACACCCTGGCTATTATATTTTTAAGATTCTTGAGAACAGTCCTAAATTTCAGTTTATCCATATGCAGATGAGGTTTTGACATTTTCCATTATTAATATTGTGCTTCCAAAGTATTTAAAATAGAGACGTTATGAGCCAAAGGCTATGGAGTGGGTCAAGATAACCTGGGTCCTATATTCCAATACTCCTATGTGTATGCAGTTGATTGCAGAAACATGCTGACTAAGATGACTTAAATGGAATATGAACAATACAAATAGGTTAAAATACTTACTCTCAGTCTAGGAATATTAAAATGAAGAGGCATTGAAAGAGACTTAGAAGGCTGGGAAAATGGCGTAGGGGTTAAGAGCACTGACTGATATTCCAGCAGTCCTGAGTTAATTTCCCAGCAACCACGTGGTAACTCAAAACCATCTATAGTGGGATCTGATGTCCTCTTCTGGCATTAAGTTGTAAGTGCAAATAGAGCGCTCATATGCAATAAATAAGTAAATAAATTTTTAAAGTAAGATTTAGGAAGTAAAAGGGAATTATTTACGTATAAATAACCTTATTGTGCACCTGGCTTAAATCTGAGGACAACTTAACTTGGAAGTAGCAAACTCTTGGGATTTAGCTTATATTTTTTTAAGGTTGATATATGTTAATAAGATGTATCTACTAGATATGACATCAATAATGTTTAATGTTTGGACCAATTTCTTCTTTACTGCAGAAGAGTGGTGTGTCTTAAATATACCATCTTCCTCCATTTGGTATTTATCCCTTGAAAAGCTACCACCACTGCGCGCGCACACACGCGCACACACACACACACACGTGTCATTGAGGGCTGAACATTCTAGTCTTGGGTTTTCTCTGCAATTGCTCTTCCACTAGGCTTCATTCTCACCCCTCTGGAAAGTCCGTGTCGTCGTCCCCCCCCCCCCACCTTCCCCAATCAGGGTCTTTCTCTGTTGCCCAGAACAGTAGGAGGCTCACTCTGTATGCCAGGCTGTGTCAAATTATTGCTGTTTTGGGCTGGAGAGATGGCTCAACAGGTAAGAGCACTGACTGCTCTTCCAGAGGACCCAGATTCAATTCCCAGTACTTACATGGAAGCTCATAAGTAATTAGAAATCTAGTTCCAGGGTGATCTGACACCTTCACAACATTGCACATATAATAAAGTTAAATGCATCATAAATTTTTTTTTTTTAAATCATGGCTGTTTCTTCCTGTGGCCTTGAAGCTACTGGGGTGAGAGCTTTAGCTCACTGCCTTTTGTGCCATAGCTGTTGACATTCTACTTAATATTTTCTCCTATTTTATTCTTTAATTTCCTAGTTGCTTATTTTAATTTGCCCAAATTATAATAAAAAGCTATTGAAGAAAAGTGTTAGATCCACTGAATGCCCAGTAAGTTAAAACGATACAAGCACAGTACGATTTTGCATACCTTTAATCCCAACACTCAAGAGGCAGATGAAGATGAATCTCTGAGCTTGAGGGCAGCTTGGTCTACATAGTGAGTTTTAGGACAGCTAGAGCTCTGTAGAGAGACCGTCTCAAAAAGAAAAAATATTATCAATGCACAAATAGCTTCTAAGACACACTCTCTCATAGGCTACAAATTCGTTATCCTGGGGCCCATTGCCAGCCCTAGTGCACGGTATTGCTGCTAACTCTTAAAAGTTATCTGAGAAACAGATGTATTGATCCACCTGAAAAGCCTACCGACTTTTGGAATGATCTGATTAGACAGCAGAGGGAGCTCTAACACTGCATTTTAAGAGTGAAGTTTCTTACTACGACACCTTAAATGGTCACCATTTATATATGATGCTTTCATACTGTGGCAGTTCTGGATTCTCTAAAGACTGCTTTGGCGGAATATGCAAACGATTACTTGTGGAGGTTTGAGGATGACTTTTGGGGAGTCTTTCTTCTCAGTTTAGGATCAGGGGATCCTAACTTAAAGTTGAATTTAGGCAAGTTTGTTTGAACCATCTCCCCAGCCTTTTCTTTCTTTTTATTTATAATCGTATTATTATTATTATTTTATACATACTGGTTTCACATAGCCCAGGCTGGTGTTAAACTTGCTGTGTTGCTGAGGTTGACCATTGAATTCTGGATTTTGCCTCTACTTCCTGAATGTTGGAATTAGAGACATGTGCAACCATGCTTAGGATGTTTGATGCTTCTTGTAAAGGATATTCTGAACTTGTTTTGCTATGACTTCATAGTTAAAAGGCTAGATATTTACATACATATGTAATGTTAAGAGAAGCAGTCATAAACCTGGGGATTTACCTGCTCTTTAGACTTTAAACTTAGAAATTTCTAAATTTTGAAAATAAAAAACAGGGACGGGAGAGATGACTTATTGGTTAAGAGCACTGGCTGCTCTTCTAGAGCACTCAGATTTGAGTCCCTGCATCTACACAGTGGCTCACTACTGTCAGTAATCCAGTCCCATGGCCTGTTCTGGCCTGTTAAGGACAGCACATGCATATGGTCCACAGATATACTTGAAGATGAAACACCCACACAGCATAAAAATAGATAAATAAAATTTTATTTTAGTTTTTTTTTTTTTTTTAAGAAAAAAGATGTAACAGAAACTGGCTTAAACAACACAGCTCTTGAGGCACTTGAACCAGGAGTTCAAAGCCAACCTGGGCTACATGAGATACTATCTCAAAAAAACAGAACAAAACAGTTGCTGTAAAAAGCCAGATGTGATTTGCACATCTGTAATCCCAGCATTTAGGAAGTAGAGGTAAAAGGATTAATTTTGCTTTGTAGTTAGGCCAGTCTGGTTAAGATTGTAGCAGGCCAACCAGAGGCACATAGTGGGGTCCTCTCTCAAAAATAAATAAGATATTTTAGTGCTTAAATAAACTTACAAAAAATAGTTTCCTCTTAAAAGTACCTGAGTGATAATTAACACTACACTATAGCAGCTGATGAGAATCCCCTTGGGTCTGTTGAGACTCCTGTGGGAAATGAAAAGTTTAGAAGGAAAACACCTGGCAGCTGGATGGAGCCCATGTATTAACCCAGGCATGCAGCTGTGTAAAGTTCCTTTTAGTGAGTAATCTGTAAAGCCTATGACAGTAGGTGATAGAGTGTTGTAAATTTGTTTGGGAACTTAGTTATAATTAAGATATACCTTTCATTTTTAGGCATTATCCAATTGGTTTACTGTTTGATCTTCTTGCATCAAGTTCAGCTCTTCCCTGGAACATCACAGTACATTTCAAGGTATAGTTTAAATGGCAATTCCTATTTGTTTCAGTTGTGGTTCTTAATAGGATAGAATTTTTTTCAAGTAAGTTATTCATTGTTTCTCCTATTTTGTTTGTTTTTAAGACATGGGCTCAGTCTGTATCTCATGTGGACAAGGACCTTACTGTGTGGTCTAGGTTAGAATCAAACTCAGAATGTTTCTCCTGCTTAGCCAGCTTAGTGCTGAGAATGCAGGTGTGTGCTTCCACGTCTGACTAGTCACTCACTCCCTAGCTTTCCACTCCTGTTCTCTTTGCCTTAAGATGTCTTCAACTCCACATTTTTGGCAAAACATTTAATCTATAAACATCTTCTCTTTATAAGAGCTGAGTAAACCATGTTTTAGGTTTCCAACGGTCATAGAACTTGTTCTATATAACCTATATATAATATATAGAGTTATATTTCTAAACTAACATAAAATAAAAATAAAGTTCCCAGGTGTAGATGTGGGCATGAAAGTAGAGATTAGAACAACCTAGTACTGTTTAGAATTTCTGTATCTGCTTTGACAGGACTCCAAAGATTTAGTGAGCCTCTCTTTTGAGACATATTGATTCCTGTCCTTTTAAAGCCAGGCAAATTTAATGTTGCCTGTTGTTGTACTAATAAGCTGTAAAATACTGGTCACAGATGAACATGGTGATACTCAGAGTGACTCTGGTGCTCAGGAGGTAGAAATAGAAAGGTATTGAGTTCACGCTCAGCTAGGGCTTGGGCTACACAATAAGTTTGAGTCCAACCTTGACTACATCATGAAACCCATCTTAAGAAACAAAAATAAAAAATAACGCAATAATCTCCTCCCTCTTTACGTATGTAGTGCCCCTCCTACTTTCCAATTCATGAACAACACTATGGGGTTCTGGAGAACATCTTGAGTCCTCACTCTCAAGAGGCTCTCAGATGGCAGTGGGGAAGCATAAAGAGCATGAGAAAGTCGTCATGTTACTCAGCTCCATTCTTTGTATTCATGTGGGATTCCCCTCTGTATGCTGTGAATACATTTTATTACCATTGGTTAATAAAGAAGCTGCTTTGGCCTATCACAGGGCAGAATAAAGCCAGGTAGGATATCCAAACAGATATATATATAAAGAGAGAGAGTAGGCAGAGACAAAGAGATGCCATGTAACTGACAAAAGAGATAGACATTAGAACCTTACTGGTAGGCCACAACCTGGTCGTGATACATAGATGAACAGAAATGGGTTAATTTAAGATGTAAGAGCTAGCTAGGAATACGCCTAAGCTATTGGTCAAACAGTGTTGTAATTAATACAGTTTCTGTGTTATTATTCAGGTCTGGTGGGCACCCAGAAAATGAACAGGCAGCCTCCTCTTGCATCCTATGATGCTTTTTCTTCATACTTTAATTGGTTGATCATTTATTATTTCCCTGTGCATCTACAGTAAGGTACTTTGCAAAATAATGTGTTACTGTGGTTGCTTTCAATTTAAGCAAACTCACTTGGGTTGTTCAATATGATGTAACCATTTGGCAGACATAGCACCTGTTGCAGGGGGCCTCTTGTTGGTTCCAGGTTGTCTGGCAGCCTAGACCCAAAATAATCACACAGGAACTGTATTAATTAAATCGCTGCTTGGTCCATTATCTCTAGCTTCTTATTGGCTAACTCTTACATATAAATTTGATGGAGGAAGGTCATCTGTCTATGTGTTACTTTCATTGATTAATAAAGAAACTACCTTGGCCCTTTGATAGGACAGAAAATTAAGTAGGCGGAGTAGACAGAACAGAATGCTGGGAAGAAGGCAATGAGTCAGACGCTATAGCTCTCCTCTTCAAGATGGAGCAGCTTAAGATCTTTCCGGTAAGCCACCACTTCATGATGCTACACACATTAATAGAAATGGGTTAATCAAGATATGAGAGTTAGCCAATAAGAGGCTGAAACTAATAGGCCAGGCAGTGTTTAAAAGAATACAATTTGTGTGTGGTTATTTCAGGGCATAAGCTAACCAGGCAGCCGGGAGCCAGGTGGCGGAATGCAGCCCACAGATCCTTCTACAAATGGCACCCAGATGTGGATAACTGCATCCACAGAAAGCCTGAGAAAGCTTGGGAAAGAATAGAGTAAAGCATGTTTTCTTGATAGCAGCAATTTCTCGGGTCTGCTCTGCTTGCTAGAGGCAAGCAAGTGCTCTCTTCTAAGAGAGGCTTCCTGACTCAGCTTTAGCTGCAAAACCCTGCAGCTCTTTTAAGAAGTCCTGCCATGAAACACTTAAATATTGTTGATGACAAGCTGAATGCCTGCTTTTAGGTTTTCAGCCATAGCAGGAAAAAAAGCTGCGCCGTTTTAAAATGTTGGCTTTCTGGGCTGTCCTGCCAGAGCAAATTCTGACACTTTCAGGCAGGCGGTCTGACTGACTCGTGGTCTGTGAGCAGAATGCTGCAGCTTGCTTGCTGGCAAGGAACTTGAAACGCCATAGAGTTGTGGCAATAAAAATGGCTACAGCCGGTACCTATGTCCATCTTGGGCCGGAGCTTCATCGTTTTTGTTTAAACAGAAAAAGGGGAAATGATGGAGGAGGGTCATGTGTCTATGTGTTACTTTCATTGGTTAATAAAGAAACTGCCTTGGCCCTTTGATAGGACAGAAAATTAGATAGGCGGAGTAAACAGAACAGGATGCTGGGTAGAAGGCAGTGAGGTCAGATGCCATGGAGCCAGCCGCCAGGTCAGACATGCTGAATCTTTCCCGGTAAGCCACCACTTTGTGGTGCTACACACATTAATAGAAATGGGTTAAACAAGATGTGAGAGTTAGCCAATAAGAGGCTAGAGCTAATGGGTGAGGCAGAGTTTAAAAGAATACAATTTGTGTGTTGTTATTTCCGGGGGCAAAGCTAGCCATGCAGAAGCAGGGCAGGACGAAAAGCAGGCCTGCTCGCCTCCTCACTACAAAATGGCACCCCTTTTACATAAATTTAACCTATTTCTATTAATATGTGTATCTCCATGTGGCTGTGGCTTACTGGCTAAAGTTGCAAGTTGCAGTGTCCTGCCAGGTGGTGGTGGCGCACGCCTTTAATCCCAGCACTCTATGAGTTCGAGGCCAGCCTGGTCTACAAGAGATGGTTCCAGGACAGGCACCAAAGCTACAGAAAAACCTTGTCCGGAAGGAAGAAAAGGAAGGAGGGAGGGAGGGAAGGACGGAAGGAAGGAAGGAAGGAAGGAAGGAAGGAAGGAAGGAAGGAAGGAAGGAAG
>NW_026068103.1:90783-109952 GCF_014885135.2 Alexandromys fortis
CTCCAGCAGGCTTGGTGGTGTCTCTCTGACTCCATCCTTTCTTTCTCCCAGCATACAGCCTAGCTTTCCCTGCCTGTTCTTCCTTGCCATAGACTCAAAGCAGTTCTTTATTCATTAACCAATAAAAGCAACATATAGACAGAAGGACCTCCCACACCAAGCACCAGCTTTCACAGCCTTTATAGATTTTTGTTGTTATTGTTATTTGTTTCCTTTCCATCCATTATGTTCTAATAAGTTTTATATTAGCTGCATCCACCTCAGTAGTTCTTATCAGCTTCACAGTCACTGCAGCCATGTCCCTACATATCTCTACAGTCCCTGCTATAGGGACCTCTGCCTTCTGTTTTCCCTCC
This sequence comes from Alexandromys fortis, assembly GCF_014885135.2. NCBI lineage: Eukaryota > Metazoa > Chordata > Mammalia > Rodentia > Cricetidae > Alexandromys > Alexandromys fortis. The sequence continues at coordinate 91,140 of NW_026068103.1, forward strand.
ACCACCATCTGCCTGCTCCCATGACTTGTTAGTAACTGAAAGAAAGCTTTAGTGGTGTCACCAAGGTTGTTAAATTGTGTGTGAGAGTATATGTGTAAATATACTCCAAAATATTTTGAATTCTAAATTAAAATATAACTACTAATTCAATAAACACAGATCCTGCTGTATCCTAGCGCAACACAGTTCTCACAGTTTGGAATATATGATTGAAGGGCACATAGACACGCAAGCACTAAAGACATTTCCCAACCTGTTTTAGAAACTGAATAACTGGCCCCAATACTATTAAAGTACTTAAAAGTAAATTGCAGATCAATATCTTTTATGGACATGGATATAAAAATCTTCGATAAAAATTTAGCAAACTGAACCCAGAAGTACCTAGAAAAGTCACAATGCAAACTATGCTGGGTTTATCTCATGAATACAACATTGATTCAATTCTCAGTTATCAATCAGTATAATTATCACATTGGCAAGATAAAGTAGAAAGTCACAGAACGAAATCAGTAGACACACACACACAAAAAAAAAGAATATGGACAGAGTTCAGTAACCAGTGCCATTGAAATCTTTAGCAAGCTTAGGAATAAAAGAGAATTTACTCAGTTTGATCAAGGCCACAGCAAAAATCATCCTAACTGATATTTTAAAAATGATTAGTTTTATTTTATGTGAATATTTTGCCTGAATGAATGTATGTATACCGTATGTGTGCTTGTTACTTGTGGAGGCTAGAAAAGGTGTCATCTTTTGGTACTGGGCTTCTAGGTGACTGAGCAGCCATGTGGGTGCTGGGAACCTAACCTGGGTCCTCTGCAAAAGCAGGGAGTGCTCTTAACCACTGAACCATCTCACCAGACCCTTACTGATAATTTGAATCAGGAAGAAGACAAGGGTGTGTGATGCTTGCATTTATAGAAGCAGTCCTTCTGTAATCCAGCATGTTCTCCTTACCAAAACAACAAAAACAAAAACACAGCTTTTTAAGATTGTGTAGTTAAAAACTACAAGACTTGTAGGGAAAGTTTACAACCTTTGATAACATAAAAAGACAGGAATGCAGTAATCCACAGCACAGTTTTACAGGGGGGAAATGTAGCTGAGAGGTATGTAAATACTGTAGCAAGGGTGGCATTTAAGGTTGAGTAAGACTAAACGTTTGCTTGTGGAGATAGCTGACACATGCCAGCTGTGAAGCTGTGGGAAGGTTATTTGGAATCAGAAGTTGTAGTGGCTGGTGTTTGTGAGTGTGGCTGCTAACATCAAATATTTCTAATGTGGGGGCTGCATTTCTGCTCAGATCTGTTTAGCTGGTACAGAATTCAGCGTGCACCTGCCGCTTCTCATGGGCAATATTTGTGTAAGTACACACAGAATTCGCATTATGCTCAGCCTCTTACCTCATTTGTCAGTTGCTTTGGAACAAATGCAAAAGATTTGAACAGAAAGTTTGCAGAGCATATGAAATTACCAATAAATACACGAAAAGGTGCCTACCGTGTTTAGTCATCAGGGAAATGTAAATGAAAACCAGAGAGAGAGATTACTTTACACTCACTAGAATGACTAAAATGAAAAAGACTGGTAAAGTTTGACATTGAGTACCCAGAACTGTAAATGTTGCTGAGGAGAGTCTAAAATTGTATTGTCACTTCAAGAAAATAACTCACCCCTTTTTGAATGGCATTAGTTGCTCTTTGTAGCTGTGTATTTAGAAAATTGAAAAGTGCTAGGACACTTGCATGTGACTGTTCATAGTGACTTTATTAACCAGGTAAAGGTCGGACTAGCAACAGGTTTTCAGGGCTAAACACAGGACATTCATTCACTGACAACTGAGTAACAGAGGAGTTGGTTACTGGTCTGTGCAATCGTGTGAGTGAATCTTAAGAGTGTACTGTGTCAATGGTACACTTTCATATATGATTTTATTTGTGAGCATTTATTATGGACAAAACTGCTGCAGCATACCAATCTTAGTGATTGCTGGAGGTACAGAAAGGGGTGCCTGTGGCTCGGTACACAAAATAACTTGTGGTAAACTAACTTTTGGGGGAGAATGAGGGAGGTGGTAGCCGTCGTGTTTGTGGTAAACTTGGTGGAGAATAAGGGTGGTGGTAGCCACTGTGGTTAACTTTTGGTGAGGAATGAGGGGATGTGGTTGTTCCTGTGTTGTAATGTTCTCTATCTCATTTGGTTGATAGTTATTTAAAGTCAATTCCTCTAAAACTTCCTTTGTTTCATTGTGTGTGAACCACACCTCAGTAATTTGGCTTATTTAAGAAAGATTTACTGAGAGAGTTGAGGTCATTACCCTTTGCTTTATGGACTTTCAGAGCACTGTTTCCTGTAAATATGTTAACGACCATTGTAATCCCGGCTGGTAGTACTACTACAGAATCCATTGTAGGCCCAGCCTGAGGTTAACCTTGACTTGGGAGAAAGTATAAGTTTCTAGACATTGTGCCGTAGAAGCTGAACCTGAAGCTGAGGAATCTTTGGCCAGATGTATAAGTGAATAGGCAAGGAGAAAGAATGTTCTAAGTAAAGAGTGCTCTAACAGTTGATGTGAAGGCAGAGATGAGTGTTGCTGGAACAACTCAAAGAGTGCTGACGATGAGAGCCACTCGGTACTTAGGGCAGGGAGTGGGTGCAGGGAAGGGCGGGGCAGGGGGTAGAGGCTGGTAATTTAGAATTTTGATGGCTTTGATTATGTTCTAAAAGAAGAAAAAGTTGAGGGAGGTTAGGTCTTAGTGTTCGGGAGGTTACTGTGACTCCAACTACAAAACCATCAAGGGTGTAAAATTATGGGCCTGTGCCCTTGTTAGCTAAAACTATAAATTTGACACAGACTACAAGAACAATGGCAATAGGTTTTTGATCCTGCACATACTGGCTTTGTGGGAGCCTAGGCAGTTTGGATGCTCACCTTACTAGACCTGGATGGAGGTGGGTGGTCCTTGGACTTCCCACAGGGCAGGGAACCCTGATTGCTCTTTGAGCTGACGAGGGAGGGGGACTTGAATGGGGGAGGGGGAGGGAAATGGAAGGTAGTGGCGGGGAAGAGTCAGAAATCTTTAATAAATAAATTAATTAATTAAATAAAAATTTGACACAGACTAGAGTCACCTGAGAGTCTCAATTAAAAAGATTGCCCAGATCAGAATAGACTGTGTACAGGTATGTTGCAAATAAGTACAGGTATGTTGCAAATAACGTTGGAGGATTCAGCCCCATGTGAGTGGTACCATAACTTGGGCAGGCAGTCCTGGACCGTGTAAGAAAACTGGTTGAGGATCTGTCTCCTAGTGAGTGAGCTAGCAAGCATTATTCCTCCATGGTTTCAGCTTCAAGTTCTTGCTAGAATTTCTGCTCTGACTTTCCTCATTGATGGATTGTTACCTGGTGGTGTGAGCAAATAAGTCCTTTCCTCCTAATTTTAAGTGTCTTTTTGTCAAGTGTTTTATCACAGTAACAGAACATGCTTCAATGGGTGCTGTTGCAAGGTTTTTCAGACCGGTGAGTAGTTCTTAGCCTGGAGTGATGAAAGCTGGGAAATTCCAGATCTATTTAGAATACAGAATAGCCAGACTAGGTTTGCTATGGAAAATGTGGAAGGGATGGTGGTGGCATTAGTTTATCTTTGGATTTGTTGAGTTGCTTATACTTCTGGGACATTTAACTAGACTTGTGTGGGTCTGGAGGTTCTAAGAAGGATCCTGGCAGGAAACAATATTAATAATCTACAGTTCATATATGGTATGGAGGTATGTGATATTCAAGGTAAGGATATGGAATGAATAAAAAGGGTGCTAGGTTGCATACTTTAAACAGAAACCACACCGATATTTAAGAATAGTTTTGGAAAAGCAAACAAGCCAGAAAATGGGAAGTGCTGATAACAGAAACGTGTGTGACTGTAGAAAAGTCACATGTGTTAGACTTTTGGTAAATGCTTAAAACAGCCGGTTGAAAGGTGTTTCTCTGACTAGCCAGGCTGGCTCACTGGTGGCAGTGAATTGATAACTAAAAAGCATGGGCTGATAGATCTTGGTTGAAGCCAAAAAGAAGCAGAGGTTGAGGCTTGTGTTTGCTTTTGGATAGGTGTTTTAAGTGTGTAAATGTATGTAAACCAGTACTTAGAGGGGAAAATGAGCAAAGCTACTCTTATCTATAAAGATTCAACAAATAGGACCTAGGAGCCATGATGAGAAATAAGTACCCATAGATTGTAGCAAGGAGTGATGATTGGTTCTAGCTAAGCTTGTAGGTTACACCTTGGTAGAAATAGAATTTTAAGAAAATTGAGAAATATTAACATTATTTGGTGTCTGGTGCATTTATTTTTTGCATTGGTTTGTTTAAATCTTTCTTTTCTTTTGTATTTTAAGATAGAGTTTTATAGCTTTGGCTGGTCCTTGCACTGTACATGACTTTGAATTCATGTCTTCAGATACTGAAATTTTGGGCACCTGCTGTCATGTTTGGCATTTAACTTCTGTCGATTTTGAGATTGTGGATGGAGAGGGCACAGAAGGAGGTGGGCTGTGAGTCTTCATCACCAACTGTCCTCAGATTTGTGTCCCTCTTGCCTCCACCAACTGAATCTGGGGTTATAACAGGCATTGGATTGTTTTTCCCAGTATGTTCTTTCTTTTCTTGAAAAGTAATCCATTAGAAAAAATTTTATGCCGGGCGGTGGTGGCGCACGCCTTTAATCCCAGCACTTCGGGAGGCAGAGGCAGGCGGATCTCTGTGAGTTCGAGACCAGCCTGGTCTACAGAGCTAGTTCCAGGACAGGTTCCAAAACCACAGAGAAACCCTGTCTTGAAAAAAACAAAAAACAAAAAAAAAAAAAAAGAAAAAGAAAAAATTATATGTGTGTTCACCAAAGTAATGTTAAGAATTTTTTTAGGATTTTTATTAAAGTGAATTTATAAACTATGACTTTATATTTTTCCTTCTAAAGCTCAATCTAGTACTAGTGGTGAGTTGCTAATAAAACAATGAGAGCTTATGTTTCATCAGATATTTGATTCTTTATATATGACATGGAAATATGTTTTGGGTAATGTATATTTTGAATTTGCTTAATTGTTCTAATAAAGTACCATCAGTTTTGTGCCGTTGCTAATAGACTGAGGTTGTTTCACTGGCTCTTAAGTAGTGTTTTGGTGTAATGCTCGTAAGTTACTTCTAATACATATAGATACATTGCAGACAGTCCATGATATTCTAATTAAATAACAGTTATAATATCTAGTGGGAGGTCTGAGGATTTAGTTCAGTGGTAAAATACCAAAAGCCCTGGTTTTGGTCTTTAGAATGCAGTGGGGAGTGTGTGTGCAAAACGATAAAAAGAAAAAAAAAAAGACACTCCCCCAAGCAAATTGATATATAAAGGGAACTTTTCAGAGTACTACTATAAAAATGAAATTAAGTTTAGTTTGTTGTGCTTCTAATTTGGAAGATAAATGATAGATTAGATGTTGCATCACACTCTTTATCTTTGAGAATTTGTTTAGATCAGAAAAATAAGCAAGTATACACAATGATTAATGCATTTTAGGAAGGATTAGAAATGTAATGAATCAAAGATCTTTTGTAATTTCATTGCGAGATTTGAAAAAAACTTGTTTACTTTCACTTGGGTAGATGTGAAAAAGATACATTCCCAAGTGGGAGCCAGGGGTTGTGACAGCATTTGTTAGTCTTTGCAGTACTTCACTCAGCTGCTTTAACTGCACAAACTCTGCTTTGCATTACTGCTCCCATGCTCCCCCCCCCTTCTGTTTTTTCTGAGTTCCTATCATGGAGGATTTCAGAGCCTCCCTAGATTGAGGTAGACCTCCTTTTTTTTTTTTTTTTTAATTCAATTGCTTCGCTTGCAAGTGTTCATGACAAAGAGTCTTTGATCTAGTTTGAGGCCTCTGGGTTCTGCTAAATTATCAATGCTGAGCCCTCACTGGGAGTTCTTGGATATCCTGTTATTTCCTGTGTCGTGGAGATCCTGCAGCTTTGGGGTCTGCAGAACCGGTTACCTTCACATGCTCCAGCAGATCACAGATGGGGTAGATGTTGGGCTGGACCAAGTCATAACCCTGGGTCTGGTCCTGGGCAGCTATAGCGTTGGTCCATCTGCCAGTTCTCCCCCGTCCTCACCACCAGGGTGAGCTCTCCTGCATTGCCCTGGCTATTTTACCCCTTGCAGCAAAGAACAAGGGGTGGGGCCAGTTCTAGTGCTTTTACAGCCTTAGGGTCAGTTTTCCCACACCTACACTTCAGGGCCAGCTGTGCTGTGTTGACCATGCATGGAGTAGGGGCCGCTCTTCCAAGCACTGCAACCAGACAGCTCCCCACCATTTATGACATCAAGGCCTACTTTGTCACCCACCTCAGGCATTGATTGGGGGAGGGCAATTTCTCCCCTGCCCCTGCTACTACACAACAGATGACTAATGGGGACAGCTTTCCCATGCTCACAGCTTAGGGGCTGGCTCACCCACATCACCAATGGGATTGGCTCTATTGTGCTGTGCAGGTGAGGTAGAGGGCCTGCTCTCCCAAGTGTTGCAACTGGTGGAGGGCAGGAGCAGCTCTCCCTCTCCCATGACCTCAGGGCCAGCTCTCCTACCCAGACATTGATGCTGACAGGACATCTTTCTCCAGCCCGTGCCACCATATGGCAGATGAGGAGTGGGGCCAGGTCTCCCATACTTACCTTCCCTGACTGGCTCAAGGTGAACTTTCTTTTGAAAGCAGATGGTAGAGGAATGTCAGTACTCTCCTGTAAATCGTTCTCTGGCTGAAATGGCCACTCACTCACTTGTGATTATTGGTGTCACTTACACGTGTTACACATGTATTATGCTTAGGAACCTGCAAAAGATAACCTCACAGCTAAGGATTATTTGGGAGGAGTACACATTGTGTCAAATTAGTAATGTTTTTTTGTTTTTTTTGTTTTTGGTTTTTCGAGACAGGGTTTCTCTGTGGTTTTGGAGCCTGTCCTGGAACTAGCTCTTGTAGACCAGGCTGGTCTTGAACTCACAGAGATCCGCCTGCCTCTGCCTCCCATGTGCTGGGATTAAAGGCGTGCGCCACCCCACCGCCTGGCAGTAATGTTTTTTAAGTTAATTTCTAAGAATTATTTGTAATTATTGTGATAATAAAATATGGTGGGCTGGGAACATCGGCAAATAAGGAATGTTCTCCTTAGAAGCTAATATGCATCTGTATACTTGTTCTGTGTGTTTCCATTGATAGAGTTTTCCCGAAAAGGACCTTCTCCACTGTCCATCCAAGGATGCAGTCGAAGCTCATTTTATGTCTTGTATGAAAGAAGCTGACGCTTTAAAACATAAAAGTCAAGTCATCAATGAAATGCAGAAGAAAGACCACAAGCAGCTCTGGATGGGACTGCAGAATGGTAACTACCCAGACTGACTTCCAAGTACCGTGTCAGATAGCACAGAACCACAACCTGTGTGTAGTTTATGCATTAGTGATGTAAAATAGCACTGGCCTCCAGGCCCAAATCTACAGTAGCTACTGTTAGTCGTCTCTTCCATTTCAGTTTGCCAATATTGTTCTATTCCTGGGTCGCCTGACAGGCCAATCACTTAGCTCGTGATTTAAGATAACAAACCTTTTTGTTCCACTTCTGAAGAAAGAGTCTGGTCCTCATTCCTTAGGCATGACCCTTCTGATCATATTTGGGAACTGCATACATGCTTAAGGATGTGTCCTTGGACCAGCGATGAAGCTCCAGCCTCTTCTTTCTCCCAGAAGTAGGTTTGCTTATGTGCACAGGTGCTCTCTTGCCTTGCTGGGATATAAAGTCTCCTCCTAAGAATCTAGCTTTGTTGTTAGAGTACTTGCCTAGTACTCAGAAGCCCTGATTTATCCTCATAACTGGCAGGCGTGCTGGTGCATGTACGTAGGAGGTAAAGGCAAGGGGATCAGAAGTTGGGGGTCATCAGCAGCACTTAGCAACATTTAGAACAGCATTTAGCAAGTTCTAAGCCAGTATAGGATGCATGAGGGGAGGGATCGGGGAGGAAAAGAAAGAGGGCCGATAAGCCAGTGAGTGAGAGCAAATATTCCTGATGGAAATGAGTTCCTGTGCATTCCTGTCTCTTAGAGATCTGTGGTTTTTTACTCTTGCATGCATTGATTGCCTTCTAATGCACATAAGAAAGTTAATTTTAAAGTCCTGGCTTCTTGTGGTCCAGTGTGCATGGCTAAGTAATACCCATTCCTTAATTAAATTGCTCAAATTGTAGCTACTGTAGCATATTAACCATAAGTAATTATATAAAATAGAATTTTGTTTCTTTGTTTGTTTTTGTTTTTCGAGACAGGGTTTCTCTGTGGCTTTGGAGCCTGTCCTGGAACTAGCTCTGTAGACCAGGCTGGTATCAAACTCACAGAGATCCGCCTGCCTCTGCCTCCCGAGTGCTGGGATTAAAGGCGTGAGCCACCATCGCCCGGCATTAAAATAGAATTTTTTATTGCTAGTTTTTAAAAAAGTGGTATAGATGTGTGTGAACATGCCATATTTGCACATGCATTCACATGTCACATGGGTGTTTGTGGAGGTCAAAGGAGGGTGTCCGATCTCTGGAACTGAAATTATCAGCATTTGTGAACTTCTGGTAACTGAGTTGAGGGTGCTGGAGATGAGCTTGGGTCCTGTGGAAGAATTTTCAATCACTGGACATCTCTCCAGCCTCTGTTGCTAACATTTTAGTGTGGGCAGCATTACATCTTGTGTCTGTTGATTAATCACTATGCATTTGCCATTCTCAACACAAACAGCAAGGCATGTGGTGCTGTAGTTTCCTTATGTACTTTTAGTTGCTTGAGTCCACTTAAAATGGATGGGGATAACATGGAATGGTCCAGAAACTGAAAGTGAAGACAATGAGGACTATAGACATGCAGCAGGAGGAACCATGTACAGATGAACTCATTAGCATAAGTGGAGATAGCAGGCAATGTCCCAGGTTAAGTGAGGCTGTTGGTGTTCATAGTAAAACAACTCTCAGGTAATCTGGAAAAAATGCAAATATGGAATATTTATGCTGATTAACACAAGTATTTTGGTCAGGTAGGTATAGCAAAGATGGTTTCTCATTACTTTGCTATGTTTTACAAAGAAGTTAAATTGTGTTAGGGTGTGTATGTGGCAGGTGGCTGCTTGCCTGTGCATGTTTCTGCAGAGGCCAAAGGTTGACTTTGGGTATGGTTCTCTATTGCTTTTCACCTCACTTGCTCGCATAGAGTTTCACTGAATTTAGAGCTCTCCAATTTAACACACTGGCTGACTGGCAAGCCCTGGGATCTGCCTGTCTTTGTGTCACTAGCAATGGAATTACAGGCACATGTGACCACTCCTGGCTTTTATGTGGGTGCCAGGATCAGAACTCAGGTCTTCATTCTTGCATAGCAAGTATTGTACTAGAGAGACATTTCCTTAGCAATTTTTGTTTCGTTTTCTTTCTTTCTTCCTTCCTTCCTTTGTTGAGACACATTCTCACTGTCCTAAAAGTTTGCATTTTGTGCTTTAAATTCCTTATACTCAACCTTTTAATTTTGCTATATATGAAATAGTAACAAATAGAATTTTCTAATGTTTTGATGAAAAAGTTACACAAATCAAGGAATAATGCCATCATACCCCACCCCCATCCAAGACTGACTTTCACTATATTGCGAAGGTCAGCCTTAAGCTCATGGCCCTCTTTCTTCTACTTCCTAAATACCCAGGTTACAGTTGCAGGCGCCATGTCAGCCTTCCCTGTTACTAAAATTACATGTTTTGAGCCGCATTTTCCAATGCACATGGGCTGTTAGGACAGTCGCGTGTCTTGTATCTCTGTGTTTACCCTTGGCCAAGAAGACATCCAGTGTTAAGTTCTTTCTCAGTGACACTGCACTGTTACCCAGAGTGTGGGTGGCTGTTTGGTATTTACTGAAGTTTAGGCAGACTCAGGGTGTTGTGACTTCAGTGACCTCAGCATATAAGACACATATTTTGGGATGTATATGATTATCACATTTCTCATTATATTAGATTTTCATTTATCTGGGTGACATGGAATTGTTCCAAAGTGTCATATTTATACATCTAAAATTTTTCAAAACTTGGCAACCATCACATTTTTTCCCTTCAAAGGTTGTTACCAAGTTATTAAAATTACCTTTAACCTGAAGAAAGTACACTGCCTCCTCAGTTGTGGTAGCACTTCAGGTAAACGCAACACTTAGAAGTGGAGGCCAGCAACAAGAGACACTGTCACAAACAAAGAAGCTAGAGATTTAAGAAAAGGTGGATATGGGAGGACCAGGAATTCAAGGCCATCCTAACTATGTAGCCAAGCTAGATTGGACTATGAGGTCTTGTTTCAATACCACTATCACTGCCTACTTCCTTACACACACACACACACACACACACACACACACACACACACAAAATAAATTGTAGAGTAAAGCAGTAGAACTAGCAAGGTGCTCGGCTTGCCAAAAAGCCTGACAGCCAGAACACAGTCCTTAGCACCCATGTAGAGGAAGGAGAGAACCAGCTGCTGTAATTATCCTCTTCCTTTCACATGAATGTCATGGTGCACACACAAATAGATGTCAATTGTGCAGTAAAGTGCTGAAAGTTCCACTTCAGAATGTTTTGAAGATAGGTGCTTCCTTGTCCTCTCTGCCTGGAATACTGTTTCTCTTTTTCTGACTCTTTAGCTTCTCATGTCTTCATTCTTTATCATCACCTTTTGTATGAAGTCTTCTATTAGTAGAGTTAACAATGAGCATCTAACTTAAACTGACACTATGTCAGAAGGTGTGATCCTCAAGCATCTGGGGACACAGATGACCAGACAGGGTTATGGCACCGCATGTTCTGGGACGCTGCCATTTAGATGCGTTTTTGTTCTTTAGTGTTGCTGCACTGATACGTTTTCCATATTGTGCTACATGATACCTGTGGTTGGTATATTTCTTATGTATTTCATCTCCAAAACATAGTGTGATCTTAGTAAAATTATTAAGTTTTGATTTACTCTTTTTCTTTCTCACAATCAGGAAGAACTATTAAGGTATTTCATAAATAGTATAATAGTCTTTAATCTTATTTATGAAAATGGATTTTTATATTTAAGAGTTTTGTTTTGTTTAACCCAAATATAAGGTCTGATTACTTGTGAGGTCATAGAGTTGTCACCTTTTTGTTAATACGGTTGTAAATTGTTAAATTCAGACAAAGCAAGTGGTTTGTTTGTTCCATTCAGAGCTGCACCTGGAGAGCACCAAAGCTAAGCACAAGTTTCAACGATTTTTGAATACTTTCAAATGCTAATTTTAATTTTGAAGCTATCTGAAGGAGAAATAAGAAAAGCTTATGAAACCAAGAAAACTCATTTAAGGCATAATGTGCCTTTCAGTTTTTTTGTAGGCTTTCATTTTAGATGCAAGAATTTGCCACCTCTCTGAAACAGAGTTGATAGTCACAAACAGGAAGGAAAGTAGCATTTTTATTTTTGAAGCAATTGCTAATCCATGTGAAGGTTTTCTGTTCAATGTCATTATATGTTACCAAAAGATAACAGGACTAATACAAGGCTCAGCTTTTAGCAAGATGGGGTTACAATGTGATCTGGCTTCAACTTAGGGTCCTCCTGCCTCAGTCTCCTGAATGCTGGGGTTATGTCCATATACCAATACACTCAGCCCCAGTTTGCCATTTTTAACATAAAACAGGTTTTAAGAGGAAATAGTCAGGCTGGAGAGATGACTCAGCAAGCAGTTAAGATTATTGGTTGTTCTTCATAGGACCCAGGTTCAATTCCCAGCACCCACATGGCAGCTCACTGTAACTTCAGTTACAAAGGATCTGACATCCTCACGCAGACATATACACAGGAAGAATACCAATGCACATGAAATAAAAGCAAATTGTGTGGCATATTAAAGGATGATGATAAAGATGATATGGGGTGTATATTAGAGGCTTACATACTCAAGGCAGATGTTGTATGTTTTCATCTTGCTGTTTTTATTGGTCTACAATCTGAACTTACTCTGTTCCTTTCCTGTTACGTAGTTCTGTCTTGTATCTGTAAGTCAGTTGGATCACTTCTCTTTGGAGTTCCCTTAATAAATACAAAAGCAGGATTCTAGTGACTGGTTTTGTTGTTTGTTTGTTTTTTCTTTCCCCCATTGATTTGAGGATTGCCTAGATGAAGCAGGGAAAGGCATTTTTAAATGAATAAGATATGAAGTTGCTAAAACCAAGATGGTTATAATGGAATTAGAATTATAAAGGCTAAGTTCTGGACATCAGAGGAACTAGTGGGTACACGTACCTGTACATTCTTCCAGTACACAAGTTACGAGAGTCAACTCCTTAATACCTTAGTGAAAAGGAGCATAAATTACTTTGACTACATTGTTTTCTAGTAATTACTTTACTTTTTAAGTGGTTTTTGCTGGAGAGGGAATACAGGCCTGTCAGACAATAAAATGTGCTCAGTTTTCGGACGAATGCTTGTGAGTGACCCAATGTGCTTGCCGGGAACCAAGGAACTCATGTCCTCTTAACCACTCAACCATCATGCCAGTCCATGTTTGAGGGTTTTTTTTTTTTAAGATTTATTTTGATTTGCTTAGTGTATGGATGAGTGTTTATAGTAGGGATGCCTGTTGAGTCCAGAGGAGGGCCTTGGATGGCCTGGAGCTGGAATTACAAGCATCTGTGGGTACCAGAAATTGAACTCTGGTTCTCCAAAAGAGTAGTGAACAATCTTAAATGCTGAGCCATCCCTCCATCTTCGTCTTTTAATAGGTTTTATTGCCTTAAAAGTGTACTTACGATTTTAATGAAGTTTCTGTGTTTGACTGGAGAAGAATATGTGCGTACATGGGAATGTTGTTACTCTTGGAGGCCAGAAGTGCTGGATAACCTTGGGATGAGAGTTACAGATGTGAGCCACTCTTTGTGGGTGCTAGGACCGAACTTGGATCCTCTGGAAGAGCAGTAATTACTCCTAATTACTGAGCCATTTCTCCAGCTCTTCTATTAGTGTTCATTTTTTTTTTGGTATTTATTATTATATTGTGTGTGCATGTGAGTGTTTGTATGGTGGGCAGTACAAGTGCCACAGTGTACATGTAGACGTCAGAGGATAACTTTTACAAGTCCTTTCTTCTACTATAGGATACAGGAATTACACTTAAGTTATCAGCTTGCATGGCAGGTGACTTTATCTACAAGCTTTCTCACTGGCCCTCATTTAGTGTTTTAAATTTTAGTTTTTTGTTTCCTTTAATGAAATTCTTAATTAACTGAAGATTTACACAAATTTAAAACCACAAATCTACCAAGGCAGAGTGTATACCACTGTTTCTGACCTCAATAAAGCCTTGTTTTCATTTTTCTTTTTTTAGATAAAGAATTTTCTTCTTTTGTTTTCTTTTTGGTTTTTCAAGACAGGGTTTCACTGTGTAGCCCTGGCTGTCCTGGAACTTATTCTATAAATCAGGCTAATCTGGAACTCACAGAGATCCATATACCTCTGCCGCCTGAGTACTGGGATAAAAGGCATGCCCAGCCCCTTTTCTTTTCTATGATGCTCTCCTGATGCATGATTAACAAAAGCTTAGAAACAGATATTGAGGTTCAACTTGAAGACCAGAAAAGCAAAGCAGCAAGCCAGTGGCTTTTAACCTCAATCTCAGTTCGAAAATAGTGATCTTGCCTCCAGGAAACCTCAGAATGAGAGTGTGTCTGGGAGCTGTCCCCTCCCATTTTATAATCCTCTCTAATTCTGGAATTAAAGTTGTGCACTGCTACCGCCTGGTTTCTATGGCAAGTGAGTATGAATACTGGAATTAAAGGTGTGTATCATTGCTGCCTGATCTGTAAGGGTGGCCAGTGTGACTGTTTTACTTTTCTGATCTTCAGGCAAGCTTTGTTATGAAAATACAAATGAAATGCCACTACATTTCCCCTTTTTGTCTAAAATAGAAAAGAAAGTTGTAATTAATATAATAAAAACTATATACAATAAGTGTAATAGCTGTATACAATATATACAGACAATAAAGACATCAACAATGTCTAGTCAGTTTGCATTTGACAAATTCAGAGAAACTACTCTATATCTAACCCTTCTTAGTGAGTCCAAAGTCTTATACCTAATTTATTTTCTATTGTAACTTGCTTTTTACATCAGGTAAACAAGGAAAACTATTAACTGTCTAATTTTCAACTCCCTCAGAGAAACAAGAAGGAAATAATAGTAACTGAGTAAGCAGGAAGTGCAAGCAAGCAACTTCTGAAAACATGACTAATGACAGAAACAGCTGGCTGCCTGGACAGTCACCCAAAATTCCTCTGTAACATTGGTGCATCTCCATCTTCGGTCTACAGGCCTAGCATATCCAACAGACCTTTCTGTGAAGCAAGATGTCTTGAAGGACTGTCCTGCCTTGTCTTGACAATGTTTGACAGTTACTTTCTTTTGTGTCCGGCTTGTTCAATTAGGACAATATACTATCAGCAGTCAGGACAAGGGCATTTTCTTGTACAGCAGCTTACTTTTCCACAAAGAAAGTAAAATCCTTGTGGAGTTTCTTTGATGCCCATTATCGTCTCTGAAGTAGAGTGGTGCTGCCAGGAGCAGACATGTCTCATTGTCATAAAAAAGAGGAACCTATGTTAGTAAAGCATTTTAAATGCCATATTCTGTAGGTCTTTGAAGTGTTTTAAGATGATCTGTCTATCTAAAATATATCTTTGTTTGACCTTGAAAACATAAATAATGTGACTACAAGTTCAGTTATAATAGATGGCTAATATTACTAACCTGTATTTCCTTATTATCCTGAAAAGTTGATAATAATTTTCAAAAACTAGCAATTTGCATTACATTTTTAAATGAATTATATTGGTAAAATACCTTGAACAAGAATAGAAATGTATGTCCAGTATGTTCTAACAATTAATCTCAATACACAGAATTTGTATTCAATATACAAAAGTCCAATCCAATGTAAAAAATTTAAAACTAGCAGTTTCTTTCCAAAGGTAGAGTCAGTAATCTATGTTTTTATCTTATATCTCTATCCTTTCTTTTTTCTTCAGAGTAGATTCATTAATCTATCCTTTTAGCCTGTCATATCTATTTCCCCCTATTTTCTTTTCAAAACAAGAACCTTGAATCTAGTTTCCTTTGTTTAACTTTTTTTCCTAATCATCCATAACAACTTGTAACCAACACATTAAACAAAAACAGACATCCATAATCCATTTTTTGTGAGTGTGGATGTAGTTTTCTAGACTACTTTCTGCTGACTAGAGGTGCTGGTAGTCTTATGGGACCCAAAGAAAAGATTATGGTGAAGTCCTTACTGGAGTATTCTGTGCAGCTGGATCATCTCAGCCAACGGTCTTGGGGCTGTTCTGCACATAGAACTCAAGCGAAACTGCAACAGAGATGCTCTGAAGTGTTGGATCATCTGGGCCATCTTCTATCAGAGATTTTTCAGGGGATCTTCCTTGATTAAACCTTATTTTTCTTAACCCAGAATGAATTCACAGCCTCTCACTTCCTGTAGAAACAAAAGCAAAACCTCTTCTCTAGAACAACATATCTTTTGATTTAAATTTTGAAGTCAAGGCATTTTCAAAATATATAGGTTGGATTAACTCAAGAGCATTTATAATCAAATGCCTTTTAGCAGCTGTTCCTTCCTCAGCAGTCAAACAATTCAAAGACAACACAATAACATTCAGTATCCAGATTCTTTGTGTATTTTCCGACTTTACATGGAAGCTAAACCAGGGTGGATGGGAACTGGGAGTGCTAGTTTTTCTCCGGATCCTAGGTGGCTAGCTTTGGGTCCAACTTTGGCCTGAGCCAGTGGCTAAAAAGTCTCAGTTTTTCTCATGAATTTGTACCCCAAATGTTGAGTGCCAAACTAAGCACAATTAATAAAAGCTCAGAGGTAGATATTGAGGTTAACCTGAAGACCAGAAAAGCAAAGCAGCCAGCCAATGGCTCCAACCTCTACCTCAGTCCGAAAATGGTGATCTTGCCTCCAGGAAACCTCAGAATAAAACTGTCTGAGAGCTGTCTCCCCCCATTTTATAATCATCTCTAACTCTGGGATTAAGGTCGTCCACCACTATTGCCTTATGTATGGCATTGTGACTACTAAGATTAAAGGTGTGTGTCATTGCAGCCTGGTCTGTAAGGCTGGACACTGTGGCTGTTTTACTTTTCTAATCCTCAGGCAAGCTTTGTTTA
This sequence comes from Alexandromys fortis, assembly GCF_014885135.2. Classification (NCBI taxonomy): domain Eukaryota; kingdom Metazoa; phylum Chordata; class Mammalia; order Rodentia; family Cricetidae; genus Alexandromys; species Alexandromys fortis. The sequence continues at coordinate 107,468 of NW_026068103.1, forward strand.
TTAAAATACAAATGAAATGCCACCACACTCTCCTCACAGTAGTGTTGCCTGTGTTCCTTTATTCACTGCCAAGTGATGTTTATAAAGTTCATTTTGTTTGCCATGTTTCTTTTGCAAGCTCTTCTTGTTTTTATCCTTCCTCCCACTCTGCTCTGGCATGCTTCTTTTTAATCTGCTTCATCTTTTATGGGCATTATTTAATGTTAATTACTCAAAAGATAGTTATTGATTGCACATACTGTGTGGCTTGTACTTTAGAAGCTGGAAATACTCAGGGAGCAAGTGCGAGGCAGAAATTTCCCATCCTTGTGACATTTAAATTCCAGTGGTTGATACAAGCAGTCACTGGGCACTAGTTACATACACTAGCACACATGTGTAGGCAGGCCTGCAAATCTTCATTTATGGCATGGCATTAAATGAAGATCTGAAGCAGCTCAGGAGATTAGTGTTTATCTGGAGTTAAGGGTGTCACAGGAGATAAGACATCAGGGGCAAGGGCACCGAAATTGGAGCATTTAGGCACTTTCAGAGAACACAATCCCAAGGGCATGTAGAGATTGGTGTTTTGTTTACAAGCCCTTTTCTTATAGTATATCTGTACTTCCCTTGACACATTCTTTTAAGTTATAAACAAACTTATTGCTCACAGTTATGTTAGAATGTCCAGATCAAAGACGGTCCAGTATGAAAGCACCAGCAGATTTGGTATATAATGAGTACTTGTTCTGCTTCAGAGATGAAACCTTGCTGTTGTGTCCCCATGGCAGGAGGCAGACTGGAATTCCCTTCTTCCCTCCCTCCCTCCTTCTCTATTCCTGTGTATTTCTAGTGTCCCCTTCCCATCCCCCGCCACCACACACACACACACTTATTTTTTATTTTGGTTTTTCAAGACCGGGTTTCTCTGTAATTTTGGAGCCTGTCCTGGAACTAGCTCTTATAAACCAGGCTGGCCTCGAACTCACAGATATATGCCTCCCAGAGATCCACCTGCCTCTGCCTCCCAAATGCTGGGATTAAAGACCATCGCCCAGCTCACACACACTATTTTTAAAGTGTTAAGTCAAGTGCTGAGAACAATGCCTGTAGACTTCACTCTTGTATTAGGGTGGTTAGGATGACCTCTGAAAAGACAAGCAAGTTCAACTCTAAAGGATGAGAAGAGCCAGCTGTGTTTGAAAACACAAGGCAAGAAAGTTGGGTCTTCGTTTTTTCAGATTTCTTCAACAAAAGTACCATAGACTCAAAACAGTAAACATTGACTTTATCCATTTCTGCAGACTGGGGTAGTATAAGATAAAGGCACCAGAGTATTCCATGTCAGGGAGTGTACCTGTTCATGATTTTTTTCAGAGTCCTCACCCAGGTGAAAGCACTCTGGGTTCTCATACATAAGGGCACTAATCCCACTCTTAAAGGCTCATCCTCAGACATAATCATCTCTAAAATTCCTAGCCACCCAATATCATAAAGCTTTTGGAACATGACTATAGGGGTATAGGGCATAATCATTCAGTTCATAGCAGGTAGGTTTAAAACAAACTGAAGGAAGTCTGTTATGTCTTGGATGTACTGGCCAGGGAGGAAAGGGTGAGTTGATCAGTTTAGAGGAATGGGAAAGAATCAGTTATACAGGTTCTTGTAGGCCAAGGTGGAAAATGCAAGGTTTAAGAGGAACGGGAAGACAGCCAGTAGAGGAGGAGACTATGGACCAGTGAGTACTGGCAGGGCTTGCAGTGCTGCACATGGATAGGGTGGGATAGAGTTAGGCACAGAAGTGGAGACCGGGAGAAGTAGTGATAGGAGAAAAAAGAGTACAGTGGAGATTTATTTTGATGGTAGAATTGACAAAAACCTATTATTAAATTGCGTGTAGTGAGGAAACACTTGTTTTGGGGATCTGAGTTGAATCCTAGTGTATTCACTGTGAACTGTGAAATAGTAGAGAGAGCATATATATGGTATATGAGGCAAGCTGACTTGAGAGATTTTTGTGGCTATAAGTTTGAGCTGTCTGGGTATCCATGTGGAAATAGACATTGCTAGAAATGTCTGTTGTGTGTGTGAGAGACAGTGGATAGAGTATAGTAGACTAAGATACAGTCCTGAATCATCCAAATTCATACACTGTTCAATTTCACAAGAAGTAGATATTTTATATTTATCTTTTGCCTATAATAGTTTTTCTTTTCAGTCAGTGAAAAAGTATAGTCTAAAGCTATATGCATGTAACATTAAAGAATCTATAACATGGTGAGAAAGTTTAAAGAAAATTTTAGCATGGTTTTATTACATAATAAATGAGCAGTTTATATATTTTTAAATTTTAAAATTAATTTTTAAGATGATTAAATTTTGAGTCAGGGTCTTAGAAAGATTTAGCTCTGACTGTCCTGGAACAGTATGTAGATCAGGCTGGCCTCAAACTCACCCACCTCTCTGCTTCTACATATCTTTTTTTTTTTTTTTTTTTTTTTTTTGG
>NW_026068103.1:110718-132075 GCF_014885135.2 Alexandromys fortis
CTACATGGTTGGATATACATTTTGCTCAGTATTCAGCAGTTAATGCTATTTATTGTGTTACCTACTGTGGTTTGACAGAAAATGGCCCCCACAGGGAGTGGCACTATTAGGAGGTATGGTCTTGTTGGAGGAAGTGTGTCTCTGTAGGGGTGGACTTTGAGGTCTCTTTTATGTAAGCTTCCCTCAGTGTGACAGTCAGTCGACTTCCTGTTGCCTGCAAGATGTAGGACTCTCAACTCCAACACCACATCTGCCTGCATGCCGCCATGCTTCCCGCCATGATAATGGACTGAATCATAATTGGGGCTAGTGGCCCCAATTAAATGTTTCCTTTTTAAGAGTTGCCAGGGGATTCAATGCCTTCTTTTGACTTCCATGGATACTTAAGCATGTGTGTGCTGTAATACATACTTGTCAAACAAAAATTTTGCACATGAAATAAATAACTCTTTAAAAAAAGAATTTGCTGAATGAATTTTTAAGTGAGAGTGTGTGTGTGCGTGCATGCACACTTTCCTGTTGGTATGTGTATCACATACATGCAGATGTCTGTGGAGACAGGGACATTGAACTCTGGAGTTACAGGCACGTAGCTGTGAGCCATCCACCTGATGTGCATGTCTCCAGCGCCCTTCTGATTTTCCACTCTGCTGCTACTCCGGTGTAACTGTTGAGTGCTGCTTTCCACCATCGAACCATCCAGTGTGCTGTTTTAGTTCAGGGTCACTTGGCTGAGTTTTCTCTGCCATTGAGGAATAGGTTTGGGTGGGCAGAGAAGACTTTAACCACCAAGAACTACTAGTGCAAGCAGAAGGCCTGATCAGACATTTTAGAAATTGTAATTTTATGCTGGTGTGACTTCTCCAATTATGTATAAAGTGAAAGAGAAAGCCTATTGTGTACTTGTTTTATGTCCTTTAGTTTTTAATTTTGAGTAGGTGTATAATATTTTGAACAGCTCCACTTGCCACACTGCACTCTTGTGTAGTGATATTTCATTTGTATTTTAATAACGAAAGCTTGTCTGAAAAACCAGAGAGTAAAACAGCCCCACTGGTCAGACTTACAGTCCAGGCAGAGGTAACACACCTTTAATCCTAGTAGCCATACTAGTTTGCCTAAAACACCGGGCAGTAGTGGTGCAAGCCTTTAATCCCAGCTCTAGAGAGGAATATAAAACGGGAGGAGACAGCTCTCAGACACAGTCTCATTCTGAAAATTCCTGGAGGCAAATTTCAGACTGAGGTAAGGTAAATTAGGAATGTCTTTTAAAAGGGTATTTTTTCATATAGCCAAGGAACAAAAGAAGAGAACTTTCCTAGAAGTTATTGCCGTTAATAAAATTATATAATGTCTCAGGCCTGGATACTCTTACATCCATTATCTTATGATTCCTTATAAGGATTAGATAAATGTTATCAACTTTGCAAATGAGGAAATGAATTTATCTACTAAAGAGATGGGACCAGGAATTTCAGCCTAGATAGCCTCGAATTCCAAAGTGAAGCATATTGCATCACATCTGGAGGTTGTTAACCCTGGCTACATATTGGAGTCATCTGGAAAGCTTTGAAAAAGTACTGGTGCCAGTAAGTTAGGCACTGTAATTGATATGGGAGGGTCCCCACGCTGATACTTTCAAAGGCTTCCTAGGTAATCCAAATGAGGACATAACCCAAGGAGTGTTCCAGTTCATTCTGCATTTTCAGTGACCATTAGTGTATCTTTGCTTGGAAGCATTTGTCAACTGGCAATCATCAGTGTTTCCTAATTGAAACATGAGGAATTTTTATTAGCTAAAAAGAATTTTTTATTTACATATTTATTCATTTTTGGTTTTTTGAGACAAGGTTTTTCTGTAGTTTGGAGTCTGTCCTGAAACTAGCTCTTGTAGACCAGGCTGGCCTTGAACCCACAGAGATCCGCCTGCTTCCCTAGTGCTGGAATTAAAGACCTCCACCGCTGGGCTGATAAAAAAAATATTTTATATAATATTGCAAAGATTTTACTAACCTCAGCTATAGAGATGGCTCAGAGATTAAGAGTAATGGTTGCTCTTCCAGAGAACCATAGTTTGATTCCCAGCACCAAATGATGGTTCGAAACCACAGTAATTCCTATTCTAGGTGACCCTTCACTCTCCTCTGGTCTCTGCAGATACTAGGCATGCACATGGTGACCAGACATACATGCAGGCAAATGCCTAGACACATAAAATGAAATAAAAACAATTTTAAAAAGTTACAGTGACCATAGCATGGACTATTTTTGCCTTTAGTACTTATGAAAGTTAGGGTAGATTTCTGGTTTTGTCTACTTAAGTTGCTTCATGAGTGAAATAAAATGAGTTTGATTCATTATTTAGTTTCTTTCTGGCTCTCAGAATCTCAGACATGATGCACTGTCTAAGTGGAAGAACATTTTTTTAACACATGGTGAATCAGATTTTGAGACGCCATCTGTAGTTTGAACAGGAACACATTCAGATAATCAGTCTTGGCATACACTGTACTCCAGCTCTGTAAGTCTTTTTAAGACTTCCATTCTATTTATCTATTTATTTTGCTGGGCGTGATTGCCCAAGCCTTGAATGCCAGCACTCATGTACATAGCCACATACATATCCACAAGCATACACTTTGAAAAATAAATCAGCCAGGTGTGTTGGCACATGCCCTTAAAACAGCACTTGGGAAGCAGAGGCAAGTGGAAATATGGTTATGTTTATGGGTATGTATGTGGATATGTACCAGTACTCGTGTGGGTAAGTGCCCACGGTGGGTAGAAAGGAGGTTGGATCCCTAGGGCCTAGAGTTCAGGTGGTGAACACATTTGACATTTTCTGGGGCGGGGAATACTGTGACTTAGAGTTTAGTAAGTAAGCAAGTTAGTGTGAATGGCTGACTGAATGAATGAATGCATGCATGAGCGCATGAGTGAGGTGCTAGGTGATTTCTGGGGAATGTAGGAGCAGCAGAGCTTTACTAGGAGAGGAAAGGGGTGAGATATGGGGAAAGGTGCTTCGTTACTAACTATAGATTCCTACTTCTAGAACTGGGCAGGGACCCATCTACCCCAGTTGTAGGCAAAGAGGTCTGGTTGTTTTTAAACAGTGATTCTTAGGACTGGGTGGATAAGCTTCCTCAGCAAAATGCTTCTCTTGAGATCATAAGGTGTAGCGAGTCTTTTTCTGTCCCATCAGCTAGCTCCCAAATAAACAACACAGAGACTTCTTTTTAATTATGAAAGCTCAGGCAGTAGCTTAGACTTGTTTCTGACTAGCTCTTATAACTTAAATTAACCCATTTCTATTACATACTCATTTCTATTAATTGCATAATGCCTCATGCTTCATGGTTTGTTACCTCATCTCCTACATGTCATGCTTACTCGTTTCCAGCTGGCGACTCTTACCTTTTTCATCCCAGCATTCTCTCTCTAGCCCAAAAATTCTGCCTGGCTATTGATCATTAAGCTTTTAATTAAACCAATCACAGTGACATACCTTCACATAGTGTAAAAGAATATTCTACAACATTTCCCCCTTTTATCTAAATAAAGAAGGTTTTAACTCTAACATAATAAAACTATAAACAATAAGAAGAATTATCAGGTCAGAATTACATTTACAATATCCAGTTCATTTGTATTTGGCAAATTTAGAGAAAATACTCCATTACCTATATTCTCCTGAAGAGTCCAAACTTTTGTGCTTAATTTATCCTCTATCATAACTAAGGAAAACTGTAACTGACTAGCCTTCAATTTCTATCAAAGATCACAGAAGGATATATTATTACCTGAGTAAACAGAAAGTTCAGTGCAATTACTTCTAAAAATAAACAATAGCAGAGGCTTCTGGCTACCTGTACTGTCACCCCCAAGGGTCCTCTGTAGTGTTTGAGGCATGATCTTTGGCTTCCAGGCCTAGAATATCTGACTGACTTTTCTATGAGCAGGAATTTTGACAATCCTCCCACCTTGTCTTGGCAAAGTTCAACCGTTGTTTTCCTGTGTATCCTGCATGATGGCAGACTTTTCTGTGTAGCAGGAATTTTTAATTACTGCCCTGCCTTATTTTGGTAGAGTTCAGCAGTCTTTTTCCTTTGTGTCCTGCTTGTCCACTTTTTGTACAGCATACTGTCAGCAGTCAAGACAAGAACAGTTTCTTACCCAAATGGTTAGTTTTGCCACATTGAAAACAAACTCCATATGGAGTTTCTTCGGTGCCCATCATTTTTTTCTGAAGTAAATTGGTGCTACAAAGAGCAGACATGTTTCACTGTCATGAGAAGCCCTAAATAAAAAAAAAAAAAAATTTAAATGCCATATCCTGTAGGTCATTAAAGACCATCTATCTATATAAAATATATCTGTTTGACCTTGGAAACATACCTAGCATTACTATAAGTTTGATGTAATAGGTGGCTAACTAATAATCTGCATTTTTATTATCCTAAATTGTTTGTAATGATAACTGTCAAAGACTAGAAATTTTATATTACATTGTTAAATGAGCTGCATAAGTACAGTAACTTAAACAAGAGTAGAAACGTGTAGTAAGTATGTTCTAACAAAAATAATCTTAAATTTGTATCAGTATACAAAATCCATATCATTTTAAAATATTTGAGGTCAGTATTTGCTTTTTTAGTTTGAAAGTAGATAGAATAATCTACTCTCTCATCCTTTCATTTCTGTATACTCATTTTTCTTTTCAGAACAAGATCTGTGAATCTCATTTCCTTTGCTTAATATCCTCCCTGACAATGACCAATAACAACTTGTAACCAGCCCCCCTAAACAATGCACCAAATGACCAAAAAAACACTCATCTTATCTCTTGGAATGTGGGTGTTGTGTTCTCTAGACTGCTTCCTGCTGTCTGAGGACCCTAGAGCATCTTTATCAGACCCTGAGAAAATTAGAATAGTGGTCAAATACTAGAATAGCCTGTGAGATCAGACCATCTCATCCAGCAACCTTGAAGCTGTTCTAGATGCAGAACTCTGAGGAAACTGCAACATAGGCACTCTGAGAGACTTCATCACTACCTGAGTTACCATTTCCATTGGTGTCTGGTCCACTTGTTCTGAAAACACATAAGCTTTCTTCCCCTTCACCCCCACCCCAAGACAAAGTTTCTCTCTGTATCTTTGAAGTCTGTCCTGGAACTAGCTCTTGTAAAACAGGCTGACCTCAGACTCACAGAGATTCACCTGCCTCTGCCTCCGAGTGCTGGGATTAAAGGCGTGTGCCAATACCAACCAACTTTAAAAAAAAAAAAAAAAACCATAAACTTTCCAAAATAACATATATATCTGCATTAACACAAGTATGGACTGCGCAGTGTGCATAACACAGCCAACGATAATTTTTTGTTTTACATTTGAACAGGTAAAATATGCATCATCTGTCTTGTAGTTTTTCTAGGTTTCTTTATTTATGTCTATAGCCAAGATTTTCAGGGGGATTTTCCCTGGTCAAATATGATCTCTATCAATCTTGAACACCACAGCCTTTCATTTCCTGGGGAAACAAAAGCATAACCTCGTCCCCAAAGTAATATATTTTTTTGAGTTCCATTTTAAAGTTAACACATTCTTAAAATTTCTAGGATGGTTTATTTCAGTAGTCCCTTTCACTATCCCATGTCTCCCAGCAGCTTTTCCTTGCTTAGCAGCAATCAAAAAATTCAAAGACAACACAGTAACATACAGAATCCAGACTCCCTATGTATTCATCATCACTACATGGCATATTCCTTTTTGTCTTCAGATTATTTTCTTGGTTTCTTATTAACTATTTTTTCTATTAACTGTTTATACCATTGTCTTATTTTTGAAGCCTATGCACATTTTTTAAACACTGTAACCTGTTTAAATATTTTTTTCTTGTCTGGATCTGCTTTACTATGTATTTGTAATCTTTTCTATCTGCATGAGCAAAACCTTAAAATATCACACACCTTTGTTCATGCCACTCTGGTGGCTCAAGCAGCAGTGGGAGACACATCTGTGAACTGCAGCCCACATGAGACACTACAGGACTAAGAAGTCGTGCTTGACTCCACTTTTGTGTGTTTGGAAACTTTTTAAAGCTTTCTCTGGTCTTAAGTGGAAATATGTACCTAGAAGTAGGTAGTGAGTCTTTCTCTGTCCTGCCTGTCAGCTCCCAAATAACCACATAGAGACTTAATAGTTAGCTCTTATAAGTTAAAATAACTATTAATTTACATACTGCTCATGACTTGTTACCTCATCTCCTACATGTTATGCTTCCTCCACATCCAGTGGTGACTCCCCTTCTTCTTCCCCACATTCTCTCTGCCCCAGAAATTATCCTTGGCTATTGGTCGTTTAGATTTTAATTAAACCAATCACAGTTACGTATCTTCACACAGTGTAAAGGAATATGCCACAACAATGAGGACTTGAGTTTGATATCCAGAACCCATGTCAACATCTAGGCATGGTGATTTGTACTTAGGATTCCAGCACCAGACAGGCCTGACTCTGGTGGTAAGAGACCTTGTCTCAAAACAAAATTGTTCTCTGGTTTCTACACACATATGCATAGCCCACACATACATGCATAAAGACAAACATGCACACACATGTGCATACACAAAAAGAATGTTTTCAAAAAGGATTCTTATACTTAAAATCATGTTATTAAAGTGTATCATTACATTTTTATAACCTGCTAGGAAAATATTTGGAAAATGGTTTATGTTTGCAAACAACACTGTGTGGTGTGTGTTACAGATAACTCGGGAGGTAGGAACTAGTTAGGAGGCTGTTGAGTGGTGGAGGAGAGAAATGAAAGTGGTAATAGTAAGCACAAGTACAAAGTCAACTTCTTGTTTATTTTTTGCTTTCTTTGGAAGAGGATAGGACAAGTTTCTACTATCAGGCTCAGGTTGGGCTAGAAATCAGTACAGTCCTCCTCCTCAGCCTTGCACTAACTAGAACTGTAGGCATGATCCACCATGCAAGGTTTATAAGCTGATATGTTCTGGATAAGCATTGTTTTTTGAATTTTATTTTAATCTTTGACAAGTGTATATAAGAAACATTGTTACTCTGAGTTTAATATAAAGATATCTGGTTACAGGTTCTCATAACACTGGCATTTTTTGTTTTTATAAAATCCTATTGTTAGGATTTTTGCAAACGAGGAGTACCTTGGCAGACTGATTGGGTCCAAGGAATGCCACAATGATCACACTACACAACAGATCTCACAAAAGAGTTTTGTTGGGAAGATAGGGCAAAAGGCTGCCTCTGAGTGGGGATGAAAGAGAGAGAGCACAGGGATGAGGGGTGCGTGGTGACAGGGACCTTTTAAAGGGGTATAATGCATTGCATAGGGAAAATATGCAACTCATGGAGACAGTGGATATGTGTCGCATTTGATGGCAGGTAATAGTGTGGCTGCCGAGGTGAAGGTGTGCTGGATCACCTGGTTTCTAACATTCCTCCCTTTCATTTGTTACAAAAGGTGAGGAAATAGGAAGAGGTGATGGTGAGGCAGGAATCATGGTGTTATGCTCTTTAGACTGCTTTCTGTTGTCTGGGGATATCAACATTTTGGGAGACTGTTCTGGAAGATCAGGCTGTTTCACTGCTGTTGAAGCTGTGTGGGACCATCTGGGATTAGGTATGTGCAGGCGGTAATTGGAGCAATTTTGTAAGCTAGCCACTATGCAGCTCTCTGTGCTGCAGCTTTTGAGGGAACACCTGAAGCTGGCAGGTTACTAACACAGATATATTATGGAAGAGGGTAAAGTTAAGGAGTTTAAGGGAAGGTTTTTTTTTTCCTTAGGTGTACATTTGAAACTTTTAGGCCCATGGTCGTGGTAGTTGTTGGAGGGAAGTCCTAAGACCAGGGAAAGGAGAGCGGGATAGATTCTTAATCAGGAATGAGTAGAATAGACAGGTGGGAAAACAGGCTTTAATTGACAATACATATCTGGAGTCCATTTGACCTGTGAGATCTGGATTTCCTGATGAGGCAAAAGTTTCAGATATGTTCGCATTACCACTATTTGTGACCTTTAATAAAATCCTGTCTGTAGAAAAGGGCTTTGAGTCATAGTAGAAGTTTGGAGACCCAAACTGATTTTGGGTTAAAAGCATGAACACTATTTCCTCCCTCCAGAAGATAGGATGGGGTGTACAGAGATTAGACAGATATGCTTAGCTCTTTTAAGTCTAGACTTAGAAGACAGCCAGCAGAGATTCAAAATCTTGAGCTTGTGACCATGGTAATAGTAGTCAGTGATTACCAGATAGATTTATAGCTTATCAGAACTCTGTTGGTTAATGTTAGAACTCTGAATAGAACAATGGCATAGACAGAGGAAGAGATCTGAAACATTTTTCATTTTTATATACTGTAAGTAAGTCACTTCCTTATACTTTTATAAATTGTATTTGCATACCTTCAAATACCTTCTTAGACCCTAAAACATTTTCTTAGCTCCTTACAACTTAATCTTTTATATCCTCAGACCTTAAATAAACTTTGTGCCTTTTCTATCCAATCATTCACCGTGAGGCACAGATGATTGATTCCTAAGAGCAGTCATTGTAAAGCGAGTTCCTTTTTAAAAGAATAGTAAAGTTACATTGACATTTGTTTTGTGAGTTTATCTCTTTTTAGAGTCTGGTAGCAAGGTAAATTGTGTCTAGACCTAGTAGAAGATCTTGGAAAGTGAGGTATGAGTCCTAGTTTTTATATATGAAGAGACCTGAGAAGGCAGCTGAGATCTTGGTTGCTGCTGTTAAATTGACAGAGCTATCATTAGCCTAGCTGTAGACATTGTCAGAGATCTGAAGATAAATTTCACCGGAATAAGCAGGAAGTACAGACCAAGCAGCTTTGAATCTTATTAAAAATGACAGCGACTTATTGGCTGCCTGAACAATCACCTTAGATTCCTCTGTGGTCTGAGGGGGCAAATGCTCTAGGGCATCAGTCTTGAGCTGCCAGGCCAGACTTTTCTGTGAAATAGGAACTTGGGGGACAAGCCTACCTTGTCTAAGCAAAGAAGGGCAATCAACTCCCCCGTGTCCTGCTTGTCTACAGCCTGAACAGGGTCCTGGTGGTGGGCAAGGTGAAGGGCAATTTTTTTACCCAGTGGCCTGCTTTGCCACATTTAAAGCAAACTCCAGGCAAAGTTCTTCTTTAGGGCTACTGCCAGGAACTGGCACTTCTATCACAGGAAGCTTTTTTTTTTTACTACTATTATCAAACATTTTAAATGTCATATTCAGCCAATGTCTGAAGAGTTTGAGGACCATGTATTATAATATATTAAATATATCTAAGCTAAACAAACTGCTTGTTTCTACTTGCTTGTTTTACACTTAACTTTGAAAACATACACAGGAGACTAAGCTTGTTCCTTACCATGACTACAAGTGTAGTTCTGAACACATCTGATCGTCTATAAGTTAACTGACCACTTGCATGTCTTAATTATTCTTAACATTTTACAAGCTAGTAGTTTTCATAAGACTAGGACTTGGCATTTGATCCCTGTTATATTTAGCCTTAAAAATAACAATTTTTGAATTGACATTCTCTTTTTATCGAAATAAAACTTTTAATCATAGATCCAGTCCATATGGAAACTTTATTGATCTGTTATAGAACACTGCAGCTTTTTGTATGTTGTAGTTTTTATCCAAGTAGGTAAAGATTAAAGTGAACAAAAGACAAAGGTAGACAGGTTTCTGTTAACCTGAGTAGACCTTAAGGATTTCTAAACCTTAATTATTGAATATACCTTATTTATCAGACATGTTGTTGCTTATCTAAATATTCTAGCAGCTTGGTGTTGAACAGTTAGCAAATTTGTAAGTAATTAGGCATACATCTAAACCAGCTTTTATTAATCTGAATAGACCTTTATTACCTTAAAATTTTATCATCATATAGTAAATTCTTAACCAGAGTTGAATCACTTGCATAGTATGTTGTAGCAAATAGAACCTTAAATTTTTGTCATCGTACAGACACCCATACCAATCCACAATATTTAGGAGACTTATTGTTTCCTTGGTCTAAAAAGAGATACAGTGATAAACAGAGAGCTCAATAGGAGTAAGAAGTTTTACACTTATTGTTCTGTGCCATGTGGTCATCTGAAGTTAAGTCACATGCTATGTGTCCTTTAACCTTAGTAATGATGACTGCCAACCGCGTGACTGCTTACATCCTGATGAGGTCATCAGCCAAGATGGAGGAGAGCCACATGGTTGCTATTTAAAACCATCTTTTTTGCTAGTAGATCTATTTTTTTAAATGAGAGTTGAATCCAAGCTACACACTCACACACATACACACACACACATACTAAACAAGAGTTGAGTCATATATATATATGTTTTCTATTGTAAACCCTTTGTTATAAATTAAAATCTTTTGTTTTGTTTTTTGAGAGCAAAGTACAGAGAAACCTTAGAGACAAAAGATTTTAGAGTGGGAAGTAGAACCTTAGAAGAGACTTGGAAGTATAGAACAGAGTGAGTTTAGATAGAAGAGATTTGGGGAGCATTTGCTTATGCAGTTGTTATAATCTGTGAGAATTTGGAAGTCATGTGTGCCAAATTTTGGACATTGATCTGTATTGAGGCCAGGCTGCTGTAATCAAATATGAGTTCATAGAGGAAAGAAGAGTGGATCACAAAGCAAAAGACTGTGGGTGTGTTTTTAGAAGCTCTACAGAGCTTAGAGCTGAAGCTGCAGGACTGCATGGAGCCAGAGATATCAAAGAGACTGAAGAGGAAAAGGGAGGGAGTAAGTTCTTTAGTGAAGAGACCCATAGGTGTGCAGAAAAGGCCAGAGCCAAGAGAAAAGATTGCTCACATGGTAGGAGGCCCAAGGCCATAGAAGCTGTATCCAGGAGCCAGAGAAACATGACATAGAATAAGGGGAGGAATGGCTAAGGGACAAGGAGGAACTACCAGGACTGAGAAGCAGGTAGGTATCTATGTGGAGGGAAGAGCAAGCAGAGGGAAGCAGCAGCTAAAGAAACAGAAGCTTGTAGGCTGGCTTTTTGTTTTGTTGTTTTTTCTGTCTTTCCTGCCAGCTCCCAAATAACCACACAGACTTTTTTTTTTTAATTATGGAAGTTTGATCATAGCTTAGACTTGTTACTAACTAGCTTTTACCACTTAAATTAACCCATTTTTATCAATCTACTTTTTGTCTCGTGGTTTTATTAACTTTACTCTGTACCGTCCATGCTACTTCCTTCCTGGCAACCCCTCCCTTCTTCCCAGCATTCTCTGTCTGACTCTCCCACCTATACTTTCTGCCTAGCTAATGTCTGTTTAGCTTTTATTTAAATCAGTCAAAAGGCACCTTGGCAAAAACAGATCTTCACAGTGTACAAAAAGATTATTATACAACAGAAACTGAATTGGACTCAAGAATTTAGAATGAAATTCATGAACAGTCTGTACAGACCTATTAGATCAGCAGCTTGGGTCAGACCTGGTATTGTAAGAGGGGATGGGTGTGTGCACACTGTGGCTGTCTTGCCCTTTACCCTCCCCCCAGCTAGGTCCAGCTCTGGCTTCCACTTTGCAACAAACTTACAAATTCATCAACCATAACTTAAAGACAGAACATTTACCTAGTGTGTCCCAGAAACCAACAGAACTTCCACCTTCCTGGTGAAAGGAAGAGTACCTTGGTGGATCAGAGCCAAGGTAAACTACTAAGTCACACCATGAAACAGACCTGATGAAAGTGATTTTGGGGGAGTTAGGGGAAGCAAAAGGTTGCCTTTGAGTGGGGGAGGGAGAGAGAGAGAGAGAGAGAGAGAGAGAGAGAGAGAGAGAGAGAGAGCGCACTAGCATAGGGCCATGGTAGTGGGGACCTTTTAAATGGGTATAATGCATGGACATGGGGAAAATACTCAACTCTTGGAGACAGTAGAAATGTGTCACCCTTGGCAGCAGGTGATGATGTGGCTGTTTGGCGCTGAGTCGCTGAAGGCAGGCAGGAGGGAACACCTGGTTTCCAACACTTACAAAGAGTCACTATTAGTTATGAGGAAACTATAATGCTACTTAGGGATGGGAGAGGAAAGACTTAATGTGGAGCCCTTTCCCGAGACTGGGATTCAACCTCAACTGGGAAGTCTAGTTAACACACTGAATTAAAGAAGCTTGCTCCTTGGACCAGGCCAGAGTGAATCTGTAATCCACATAGCCAGGATAATGTGGAGAACAGCTGATTAACAATAAGTGTCAGGACACATGGGAGCCAGAAAGGACTAGCCCTCTTTGGGGCCTTCACTGTGTTTATAGGCAGGAAGCTTTCTGTGTTCTGACTTCTGTATTCCTAAGAAAAATGTACAGCTGGGCATATATGGTGGGAATGACATCCTACTTTGCTGCCTCTTCCCCAATGACATTGACCCATCTTGGGAACTACAGAAGAGTCTTTTGCTTTGGAATCTCAGCACGCTTTGCTAAGAAATCTCTAAGTAGTTGAAATTGTGAAGACTTGGAAAGGATTTGAGCCCATATTGTAGTGCACATGCTGAAGGACGAATTGGAAGTGAGGGTGTGTGGTGCGACTTTCTCTTTGTTTATATACTTTATGCCTTGGAGGTCTTTCCAGAAACTTTGTACTCACCCTCTTTCAGTTTTCCTTCCATTGGCATTTTGGGTCAACATAGTTGTTTGGCAGAGCTGTCCTGTGTATTGTACTGTGTAGCAATTTTCCTGGCTTCCATCCACTAATTGCTAGGCACTCAGACAAGTTTTGACAACCAATAATGTCTCCAGACAATTACCCAATCTCCCCCGTGGTCTTAAATCTTTCCTAGCTGAGAATTAGCCTGTTTTCTGTTTGGGTTTTTAACCCTTTACTCTTCTGGTGGAATCCATGTAAATCTATTTTAATAAAGGTTTGTTTGGGGGATTTGTTTTGCAAGTCTTGAAATGGGATCTTGGTATGATGTGCTGGCTGGCCTGGACATTGCAATATAGATTAGGATGTCCAGAAACCTTTACCTCCCAAGTGCTGGGATCACAGATATGTGACACCACACCCAGCTCTGCTGGAAGGTTTTTTGTTTATTTGTGATAGGATCTCAAGTAGCCTCAGATGTCCTCAAACACACTATGTAGCCAAGATTGGCCTTAAACTCTAAATCATCCTGCCTCCACCTCCCATGTGTTTTAATTATGAAAGTATATCATCATGCTTGAGTTTGATCCCTGGAACCCATGGGAGAAGGAGAGAACATAACCCCAAAAGTTGTCCTCTGACCTCCCATGTGCAGTGTGGCATGTGTGCATGTACAAACACGCACACACACACACACAGAGCACACATCATACACAGTAATAAAATAAAACAAATAAAAACTTTGGCCATTTATCCAGAGAAATCTCCAGATACAGAAATGGCCAGCAAGCACATGGAAAGAAACTCATTGTTAGTCATTAGAGAAACGCAAATAAAAATCACATTGAGTTACTGTCTCATACTAGCTGAGGTGAATATATCAAAAAAAAAAATGGCCAGGTGATGGTGGTACACACCTTTAATCCCAGCAATTGAGAGGCAGAGACAGGTGGGTCTCTATGAATTTGAGACCAGCTAAGGCTGCATATAAGACTGTCTCAATAAATAAATAAATAAATAAATAAATAAATAAATAAATAAATAAATAAATTCTCAAAAATAAATGAATGAATGAATGAATAAAATGATTAGTGCTGGCAGGGGCAAACATGGATTAGAACTTCTTGACATTATTGGTAGGAATGGACAATGGTTCAGTTACTTTGGAAAACAGTTTGTCATTTCCTCAAAACATTTACCATGTTAACAGTTAAATAGCCTTGCCATAAAATGCAGGAATTTTATTTTTAGGTCTAACAAGAGAATTAAAAACATATTCATACAAAATGTGTACACTGATATTCTTAGTAATGTGATTTATGATAGCCAAAAGTAGAAATGACTCAAATATTTGTAAGTTAGCAAAATCTTATAACTCTATATCATTGAATGCTTATTCGATCATAAACAAAACTTTTGTACATGGTACAGAATGAACTTTGAAAACTTCATATTGTGCACATGCACACATACAGAGCAAATGCAAAGGACCACATACTGTATGATTGCATTTACAATGAATGTTCTGACCGCTGAATGTATTTAGAGACTGTAGATTTTTATGATCTGCAAATTATTATAACTTAGTAATGTTGCAATTCAACCTGAAAAAAAATTTAAATCGTGATCAGTATAAAATTAAGGTGCAATTGATAATTTGCACATGCACTTCTGTGTTTTGTTTCCACCCACCCTCTCCCATGTGCTGTGAGTTGAGCCAAGAGCTTTGTACCTATTAGGCGAGCCAAGTCTACCAGGGGATTATATTCCTCCTCGACCTCTCTCTGTGTGTCTCTGTGTTTCTGTGTGTGTGTGTGTGTGTGTGTGTGTGTGTGTGTGTGTGTGTGTGTGTTTGTGTGTGTGCGTCTGTGCACACGTGGAGACCCAAGGACACTCCCAGTGTCAGGAAAGCCTCTGCCTTACCTGGAGACAAAGTCCTTCATTTCCTGTAGCCTGCCAATTAGGCTAGGTGCCTGACTGGGACTCAGTGTCTCTTTCTCTCCAGTGCTGGGTTGCAAGTAGGCACCACAATGCCTGACATATTTACGCAGGTTCTAGGAGTTTGAACTCAACTCTCATTGCTTTCAAGGCAGATGTTGCCCCAGCACCAGGTACCACATTTCTTTCGGAAGCTCTTCTGTATTGTTGTTTCTCCATAAGTGCTGGCTGATATTTAAATTGTGCAGATTTGTTCTAATATAGATTATCAGCAGAAGCTAAATGAAGAGTCATGCTGTTATCACTGCTGGTCTCTGCCTTGGTAACACAAGTAATCACTTCCCTGTATAGGGTTTCTCTTGAGAGAAAAACTGTTATTAATTTCATACCTTGCTTTATGTTAATATTAAGAGAAATAATTTGTAAACCATGCCCAATTGCTTTTCAGAAACTTCTGAGAGAATGTTTAGGACTTTCATGTCTTCTTATGAGCTAGTCTACTAATGACGTTCATTCTTAGTAACAGAATTTATATCCTTTCAGACAGATTTGACCAGTTTTGGGCCATCAACCGGAAACTCATGGAATATCCTCCAGAAGAAAATGGATTTCGTTATATCCCTTTTAGAATATATCAGGTAGGAAGTAACATTATGAAAAATACAACTTTTTAAAAGCTTTGGGCATCGTCTTAAAGCACAGTGTCTAAAACTCTTATGTCTATGTGGAAACCTCGCATCTGGCTTTGCATCCAGGTTTTGCCAAACCCTCTTTTGCTGATAGTGGAGTTGGAGATTGTGTTGCAATGTGTGGCTCTCATAGTTGCCACTGGTTATATCTAATGTACTTACTGATTCAGCCATTTGCTTCAATTTATTTGTAACCCCCTAAGTTAATATTGGTGCACATTTGAAGTCCTGTTGTCTTGCTGAGACAGAGTCTCAAGGAGCACAAACTGGCCTGGAACTTATCTAATGGAGGCAGACCTTGAACATCTACCTCTACCTTCCAAGTACTAATACTGTAGCCACCATGTCTGGTTTTATTGGAAAGCCAGAACTTTGTGCATGTTAGACAAATACTCTATCAGCTGAACTGCACCCCAAGCTCCAAAGTCTTTTGAGACAGGGTCTCCCACAGCGGTCCAGATGGCCTTGAACTTGTTATGCCCCTACCATAGCCTCCTCAGTACTGGGATTATACGGGTGTGAATAGTGATAAAACTATTTGCCTGATATATATGCCCCTACATAAAATGAACAAAGCCACACCTACGACACTGTAAGCAAACATAGCATCCTTTTCATAGTTGATTTAGTACTGCTGCTTTTCTTTCTTTTTTTATTGATTTTTGCTGTTCAGTGTGCACTGTGCTGTCTCTGATAGAAGCATGCATAAAGCATGGTTTGTGTTGACTGATGATAAACTGGTGAAGGCTCATAGACATCTCGTGCCTCCCCAGGAGGCAGTGGTCAGTGTTTGCTACTGCATCTGAAGAGAATCAGCCTAGATAGGGAGTCCTCAGTGTTGTAGACGATGTGTGTGGTCAGTCTCACAGCAAGTTTAAAAAGTCAAGATAAGATTCTGTAGAGTACTTTTTAAGAGTCCACTATGCTTGGCATATGGCAAATACTAACTGTACCTTGATGGCTTGCTGGTGTACTTGTAGGTCAGCACTACCACAGTACTAGCATACATGAGGCCTTGGATTCAGTCCCTAGCACTGTAGAAGTTGAGTCAATAGTACTTTAGAAAGCAAGGGGGTTTTTTGGTTTTTCGAGACAGGATTTCTCTGTAGCTTTGGAGACTGTCCTGGAACTAGCTCTTGTAGACCAGGCTAGTCTCGAACTCACAGAGATCCACCTGCCTCTCTGCACCGAGTGCTGGGATTGAAGGCGTGCGCCACCACCGCCTGGCAAAAGCAAGGTATTTACTGTAATGAAAAAATCATTTAATAGCAGAAATTGAAAGTGTGAGTACTCGGAGGTAGCATGGCAGGTGTTTTTCCCAAGGTTCATATTTTTCACAAAGTCAGTTTAGTTTATGCTTTCAGTCTAGAAAAATGTCCAGATTGTAAATTCTACTAACTCTTTATTTTCATTTTCGTATGCAATGAGGTCCCTAGTAATATACTGCCGGGTACCCCACCCACAACCTCACAAAGTGCCTTACTGTATGGGATGTAATTGGATAACTACCCAACAGTCTCTGAGGCCATTACCATGAGAGAGTTGCACAGCATCTTGAGCTTTGGGCCTCAGAGTGCTAATGTAAATGGTTTGCTTCTAGCCTGTCTTCTGAACTATACTACAGTTTCTTTGTTGTGAGTATCTGACATTCCTGTAGGGAAAGATGGTGCATAACATAAGGATCATAGTTGTCCCGGTAGTACAGGTGTATGAGCAGAGGCCTTCAGTTCATTTCAGGGACAGTTGTGAGATCAGCTTACTATCTCCTGCCTAATGTCACAGTATGGAAGAATTAGGTGTGGAGAGGAGGGAGGGAGGAGGTTGTTGTTTCGGAGATAGGGTTTGCTTTGTAGACTAGACTAGACTGACCCCGAAAGCTCACAGGCTTCCTTGTAGTGGCCTTTCAGGTGTGCATTACTGCCTGAGCTTGAGAGAATGGTTTTTATAAATTCTGTCATCAGATAGAAAGTGGGAACTTAGAGAGTTCTCAGAACTGGCTCCACTAGACCTGGCTGCCAGATGGAGGCTGAAAGCCCAGCTTCCTGTAGGCCCTTTCCTGTGTGGGGGCAGGGGAAGAGCAGGAGACCTAATGGTTTCTAAGTTGCTTTACAAGCTTTTCTTCCATTCCATTTTGGTTCTGATTTGAGTCTGAATAAAGTTTGTGTGGTATGTAAGTAAATACCAATGTTTTAGATTTATAGTTCTTGATAATTTATTGTCTTTGCTCTCCTCATTTTTCTCTTGCATTTTTAAGTCTCCTTTTATGCCCTAGCCAAAGGGAAATGAGGCTCCATTTCTTTTTCCTAATTATATTCTAGTAGTAGCATCAGATTTGGACTTCGAGTTTCTGATTGCCTGTGTGACTGTAATAGTCTGTTTATTAGGTGCAGCTGTTATGTATGCAACATTTTAGTTAACACAATCTAAATATCACACACACACGCAAACATATACATACGAGACCTTACATTAGTAAGAACATTTAAGGAAAGCCCAGAAACCTGCGTTAAATAAACAAATGAAGAGTAATTTTTTACTAAAATTTTAGTTGACTCTGAAGGGACTCATGTCACTTCCGTGGGATAGTACAAATGAAATGTAGAGTTAGCACCCAGACCTTGCTCTGATATGTCAACAAATTATTTGCAAATTAAATTTATCCTACTTATATAACATAATTATCACAATGAATGAAATAATTTGAATGCAGCTTGTCCAGGTGAGACAACAGGAATCTAAAATTCTGTGACTGGTGCTATTTCATATCCTCAACTACTGTAATGTTTATTTAGATGCTATTTCTTTTTCGTATGTGATGGCGTTCATCATGGACTCAGAATGAGTACAGTCAAGTGACAGAATTTTATGGTAAAGTCAGATTCATCCAGAATTCTCTAGCATTGTTACAGACTATGCTTCTGTCATTTACATAGTAGTCAGTGCGTGAGTTTCAGGTCTGTGTTCCTGAACTCCAGGTGCTTCAGTATGAGGCAGTATTCTAGAAATGAGGTTAATGGCAAGAGGTGTTTCCGACATGTAACCAAAATGTTATCTCGAATTACACACATAAACAGATGGTGACTAATGAGGCTCCCCACCAAGAAGCTTTGTAAAATGGCCATGAAATCTATGAGTGTTGGAGCTTGTGTTAAAACCTCTAGACATTCATGTTTATACTTTGCAGTTAGGCATGTTGTGAGGATACCATGTCTTCTCAGGAAGCCACAGTATATCTAACTGTTTCTCTGCCAGTGGAGTTGAATAAGAAAACTCTGATTTGCCTTATGTGGCATGTTCCATCCTGAGCTGTGAACTGGAGAGTCAGGAGGATAGTATTATATTATATTGAGCTGATGTTACACTACACTGTTTATTAAAACCTTTAATCAAAAGGTTAAAGGAAGCTAAGGAGCTAAGTGTGCAGACAGTAGAAAACTGCAGGTGTGAGCTCCATGAAGAGGAGCCTATCCTATCAGTAAGTCAGATGCCAGTGGGTAGGTTGGGTCTGTCTTCTGGGAGGGCAGAAAAGACCTCTGTAAGGAAGTGATGCATCCCAAAATTGAGCAGAGGAGGTAGGCTTGGGATATACAAAGAGACATGAGGACTTGTAGGCAAAAGAGACACAGATTTGGGCAGAAGTTCTGTTTATCGTGGACATCAAAAGAAAGAATTAGGCAAGGAATAAGGCTGCAAAGGAAAGAAAGGGTTACTGCATTGGGGAGGGGAGTCTTAAGAGGTAGCTAATAGTCTGAATAGCTGTTAATCATGGTTCGGCATCCTTTAGTCATTTTGTTTGCAGCTTGCTTGAGACTCTTCTTAAGAATAATATAACTATGTTGTTTTAAGTTTTAAACAATAAAGAGGGATTGGTAACTAGTGTCTGGTTTCTTGGGAAGTTTAAATGATTTCTGCTTGTCTTTATCAGCTGTAAAAGTAAAACAGAGTTTAAATATAGTTTGTCAGTGTTTCATAACCACCAGAACTCCCCTCCCCTCCCATTATTCCAGCATAAAGTCATTTTACTAATCACTAAAGCTTCAATAATGTTTTAATTTAATAGAGAGATTTGCTTTCCAGTTTTACTTAAGAAAATCTACTTAACTTCTATTGTAATGCACTGAAACGTTTAAGAATGTAATAGCTAAGGGATCTCCGAGAACATGATTTTATTTGGAAAGTGAATTTACTGGGACTAATTTGTTACTTCCTAAGCTGAGGAGGGGCCAGATGTCAGACGCTGCTGTATTTTCTGAAGTTTCTAATAGAAAGGTGAGAGAGGCAATGGCAGTGCCTCTTACGGTTCTTCTCCATGGTTGCTGCATCGTGGTAAAAGAGTTATATTCCTGGTCCCTTACTGTCTTTATTTTGGCTGGCATTTTGTCATTACCTCTAACCAAAAGGCTAGAGACAAAGAAGATGGACTTACTGATTAGTAAATTAACTTTAGTTTTAATTCATTTCCAAAGAATATATATTGTCATTTGTAATACATTTTGATTGTGCTTGTGGGCTGTAATTTGTTTTCTCTTAGTATAAACTAGCCTTTACCCACAAGCCTCTTCTACTTTATGTTAAAGTAATCCGACTACTAGAATATATTTCTGGATGCTCCATATACTTTTCTTCAGTATTCTGATTCATTTTTTATTTTTGCTTGCAATATTTTTTAATATTTGTTTTATGTGTTTGTGTGTTTGCTTGCATGTATGTGTGTGCAGTGTGTTCATACCTGGTGAGGACATAGAGATCTGGGTCTGGGGCTATAGGCCGTTATGAACACAGGTCCTCTGAACGAATAGCCATGCTCTTAGCTGCTGAGCCAGCATTCCAGTACCATCCTCGCCTCTTCCTTCCCCCATTATTTTTATTTAATTTTAGCTTTCAATTTTTACTTAACTGTGGCTCAACTTACATTTTCATTTGCTTGGTAGGGTAAGGGTAGTCTCCTGTAGCCTAGGCTGGCCTTGAACTCACTGTGTACTAGTAGTTCAGGCTGGCCTTGAACTCACTGTGTACTAGTAGTTCAGGCTGGCCTTGAACTCATCTTCATCAGTGTTGTAATTGTAGACCTGAGCCAGTATGCTCAGCTCTATTTCTTTAGCTTTGTAATTACTATTTACTAAAAATGTTTAACTACTTTCCTTTAATTATTTTTGTAGTGTTTTTCTTTATTCCTTTTTACAATGAATAGTTCCGTTTAAAGTTCTTATCTAGCATGTCCAGTTTCTATTTCCTTATTTTCTTTATGTGTTGTAATTTATGTGGTCATCTGACAATTTCAAAAGATTATTTAACTTACTGTAATGAGTTCATCTCCGTGTGTGTGTGTGTGTGTGTGTGTGTGTGTGTGTGTGTTCCATGCCTAAAGTGTGCGAAAAAAAAAAAACAATGTACAAACTGGCTTTACTTTTTATATGAAGATATCGTCTAAACTAGCCTCAGGATGGGAATTTGGAGTCAGCACAGAGCTTCTTTTGTGAGTGCAGTTCTCTTCTGTCTTATTTGTTCTGGATTGCCATTGGATGTTTGGGGCTTTCATACCCTTTCAATTTCTTGTTCCTAGATTTTCCTATTCAATGTTTTGGTTAACTTGTTATTAATGTTGTCTTCTAGTAGCTATGATGTTTTAAAACTGCTAGTGATTTTTCTTTAAATGTTTATGGATATAAAATTGTTTTCACTGAGTGATCTCTCTGACCAGATAAACCGTAGACAGACAAGTCAAATGACTGTTTTCTGAAAAAGACCTCCAACCACATTCTGGCACTTGTTCAGTGACACAGCTGCGGCAATCCAGACTAAGGATGTGTGCAGTCTACTGGAAAGTGTTTGGCATGAGTAGAATCATGGAAAGCTAAAAAGTGATAAAGGTTTTTCTTGGAACAGAGGTTCCCCCTGAGTTGTTGCAAGCCATTGGCTCTTTTGTTTGTTTACTTTAAACCAGTTAATTTTACAACACATTGTCAGTGTTTAGTTTCTTCTATTGTTATGTTAAGAACCCTGACAATAGCATCTTCCATGAAGGAGAATCTCTCTCTCTCTCTCTCTCTCTCTCTCTCTCTCTCTCTCTCTC
>NW_026068103.1:132461-219768 GCF_014885135.2 Alexandromys fortis
GACCAGGCTGGTCTCACAGAGATCCGCCTGCCTCTGCCTCCGAAGTGCTGGGATTAAAGGCGGAGACAGGGTCTTATTGTGTCATCCTAACTGTCCTGTAACTTGCTATGTACTAGCCTTGAGCTCACAGAGATCCACCTCCTCTATCTCCAGAGAGGTTAAAGGTGTGCGTGCCTGATTGCCAGTGTCGTTATAACTATTTCTAAAATGCAGAAATATTAGCTAAGTATATACTTAAGAGTAAGAGCCTTGATTTGTTAAATGATCAATGATTGCTTTCTTTAAAAACTTTCATCATATATCTGATGATCCCCCACATAGAGAACTTTGGAAAATCTTAAAGAATTAACTCTCTAACATGTAGCCATACAGTGGTTAAAATGGAGATGTTTTAAGCCAGGGACAGTGATATATTACTGTAATCTCAAGCTTGGGACTGTGGCAAGAAAATGGCAAGTTCCAGGACAGACTCGGCCACCTCCAAAGTGGAAAAGGGGCTTCTGGTTTGGGCACTTTCAACTGTGCATCCAGGTAGCATGCGGCTTGGTGCACTCCTGTCACATTCTGAATCTTCAATATCTATAAAGGGTGGGTTAGTAATATTTTGTTACTGCAGTGATTAGATGTGTCTGGTTCACAGAAATGTTTAAGAATCCTTAGTGTGGAAAGCAGGGTAAGGTGAAGATAGAAGGCCCTAGTTCAGGCCTGCTGTTTCACCAGTTGTACACTGGGCAAGTGCATTTTCTGTTGAATTGTCTTAAATGATAATTTTGTTGCAAATTATTTTAATGTTTTGTCATGCTTTCTGTGTTTTATTTCATAGCCAGTGAAGTAGTCTTTGTTTATTCCTTTTTCTTTCCCCACATGTTGCTAGACTCCATCCTTTGGACTAAGTTTTGCTCACTTTATGTGAATCGCTCATTCTGATGTCCCAGAATCACCTGCCAGTAGTCTCCATCTTTTCATTTGTACTATTCTTCCTTCCTCCTTGTAGAACCTGTGTTTCTCGTAAAATTTTCTGCCATGTTTCTTTCCTTGCAACCTAGAGGGCTATTTATTGTGGTGTTGTTTTGTTTTTGAGAGAGGTTCTTGCTCTTGCTCTGTTGCCGGGGTTGCCCTTGAACCCTGAGCCTCGTTAGTTCTGGGACTAAATGCATGTACCACCACACCCAGCCAGCACATTGCTGTTATTTTGATATTATGCATAGCTACCCAGTATCCAGATAACATCACATGGTGTTGTTTAAAACTTTGCTGTTTTATTTTCTTTTTTTTATTTTTCTTTTTTTTTTTTTTTTGCTGTTTTATTTTCTTGCCCTGTTAACTTCTCAGTGAAATAGGCCTTCCTCTCACAGTGCCTATAACCTTACCTCAAATATCACATCTCTGTTAAATCTTCCTCAATCATTTCACTTGCTGCTATCTGTAGGTTAATTCTTTGTTCTCTCTGTTCTTATCTTAGGCATTGCACCTTTTTCATGGCAGAAGCTAGGGTAATTATCTGACATCTTAACGCTGATTTTGAAGTCAAACAACTTGGCTAAAACTGGCTTGCCCAGTATATAATTGATGACCTGATAGCATCTCTGATCTTGAGCCTTCTGATCTTCAGTTTACCTTTTCCCATTTATTGTAGACAGAAGTGTATGTAGTGTTTCCGAATTCAGTAAACTGCTGGCTATCTTCCTTTGCATCTTGATAGCTGTTTCAGAAACTGTATCCTACCATTAAGAGTGGTGAATTATGATTTTGGTGTTGTTTTTAACATACATGAATCCTATATTCTCTATGGTCCTTTTAAAATAAGTAGACAAATTGAGGCCTGCAGGGGGCAGTCCAACACAGCAAGTTTTTCAATGTACTTAGTAATCTCCAATGGTTTAGAATTAAACTACTTCCTATGGAAAGAAATTAATGAAAGCAAATTATATATGAATAACAGTAATTGCCAATGTTTATTTTGTATTTTTGAGAACCAGGTTGTTTTGACTATTTTGTATGTGTTTATTCCCTCATGTGCTCATGTATCTGGATGAGATCAATGAGAGATACTTTGGTCATTGACATTCACTGGGTTCTTCCATCTGGTGATTAGAAAACCTGGGATTTGGGTGGAGACAGGAGCCTGTTCTCTTTCATAGGCTGTTGAGTTAATTTCTTTTGTTTTTTTTAGCCTTATCATTATTGCTTCTCGTTTGTTCAGTTTGTACACACAAGTATTATTCCCCAGCTGTGTGACTTGCATCCTTCAGTCCCTTTTCTTCTATAGAGAAAGATCCCAGAAAATGTGAAGAAATTGAAACATAGCTAAAAGTGTGTGGGACCTTTTCTTCCTTACAAGTTCTTTGTTTACCACTTAGGCAATTGTTATTAATCACTTTAAGATCAGTTTTAGGAATATAATGAATGTTATTGCTTCTAACTGTGTGAGATAATCAGAAGTTACCTTAAAGCCTCAGTCATTAATATCTCATCTTAAAAGACAGTGTGAATGAGATAATTTAAGCAATTTCATTAAGAATCTCCTGGTTGTAAGAAAAAGTGTTTGGGAACAGAGGAAGTGATTCATCTGGTTAAAGCACTTGCCATGTACGTCTGCCAGCCAGAGTTTGATTCCCTAGGACACACATGAGATGGAAGGAGAGAACAGACTCCTATGAGTTGTCCTCCGACCACCACACACATCATGCAGTCACAGCTCAACAATAATTAAGTTTTTAAAAGTAAGAGTGTTTTTATTACTTTAGTACAACACAGAGCACACACACATACACAGCAGATATCAGTTACTGATATTTTTTTCTTTCTCTTCCAACAATATGATAGTTTCACCTCTCCTTCCTAAGAATTTGAATAAATACAGTAAGAACAAGTAAGTCTGGAATTGGTCAATTTTAAAATTTGATTGATGATACTTATGTTAAATGTAATATAGTTTAAAATGTTACAGTTGTTAAAAATAGAAGCATGTGACGAGCTTGTCAGTAGTATTTAATAACACAAAACAGTAAGCTGTGTACATATCAGATCTGTAAGAATGTTTATTGCTGATGTTTCGGGGGTAGATTACCAGCACTGGTAGTAAATACTGTTCTTACTGTTTCGGTGGCTAGGTTCAGTTCATCCGCATTCACGTACACCTTATGGGCTCAAGGTTCCTGATTTGCCACCACTCTAGTATGGTTTTGGCAGCAGCAACTCTGTCTTAGTCACTGTAGAGAATTTTCATTCCTTGGCCTTAATATTCATAACCACCCCCACTGACCATTTGGTTTCTTGGTTTCTTTGTCACTGTTGGACTTCATCAGTCCCTTAAAATATACATAATGTCAACATCTGGAATGATGCTTCTTAGGCAGTCATCCAACCTGCTGGACAGCTCTGTGCAGTCAGAAATCTGCTTATTCACTTATTTGTTTCAATAGGGAAAACTATCTTCTAATTTTTTTCCTGTTCTTCTCATAAATGATTTTCATATAACATGCAGAGCACACACCTGTCCGTTGAGAACAGAATTACAGGCTTTGATTCTTAGTAGTGGTTCCTTCTTTGAGGCAAATATGAGAGTTGCTTTTGGTAATTACTCAGACTTTAAAAATAACTACTTGCTAATACTTTCAAGAAGGTTCAACGTAAGGTAATCATTTAGGAATATGAGAAGGAAAATCAATTTTAAAAGAACAAGGCAAGCTAGAAGTGTAGATTAGTGATAGAGCATGTGCCTAGCATACCCAAGGTCCAAGTTAAGTCCCCAGCATCACCTACAAACGCACTCTCAAGCACATAAGCAAAGCAAAACTAATTTCTGTTCTTTTTGATTGGAGCCTGGACAATTTTCTTTGATCAATGTGTGTGTGTGTGTGTGTGTGTGTGTGTGTGTGTGTGTGTGTGTGTGTCGGTGTTTCTTACATCGTATATGAGAGTTGTTGAGACATACCTGTTTAAAAATATTTTTATTCTTGAACAATTTCATACATATATAGAGTGTACCTTAATCATATCCACCCAGTCTCTCCTCCCATTCCACTGTCCTCACACACTCCCAACATGTGTCCCTCCCATCTTTGTGTCCTCCTCTTGGTCCGGTTTGTGCTGCCAGCGTCAGCATAGGCAACCTACTGTCGGTCATACACCAAAGAAAAATGGCCCCCGTCCCAGTTTACTTTGCTCTGTGGTCCATGCAGATTTTTTTATAATGCATACGCATGTGCCAAATGCACTGATATGCTCATAAATTATATTGATGGTGAATCGGTTCATGGTGTACATGAGCCAGTGCCTAGACAGGTTGTTTGAGGTGTGTTAACACTTTAATCCTTAGTTAATAATATAGCCTGATGCAAATATGCTATTGTATTATCCAAGTCTGGTGCCGTGGAACATTTTACAGAATATATTCTGCTTTGAACAGAGTAAATTTCTTAATGGTCTCCTTAGAAAGAGAGTACCAGCCGAACATCAGTGATGGTTCAGGAATCCACTAATAGAGAGAAGTGCCTTGGACTGAGGGTTAGAGAAATCTCTATCACTGAAAGCAAGAGTGATTATAATCCAACAAGCTTAGATACAAATTTTAGTAGACCATATGTGTACCTTGAATGTGATACTTTCATTAAACTCACTTGCTGCAGAACCAGATGTATAAAACTAAGTCAAACTGAACAAGTTGTGAAATGGTATTATTTTAGCATTTTGAGTTGCCTGTTGAGTTCACTGAAAGTTACTTGTGTACTAGATGTCGGTAAGTAATGCTTGTGCATGAATGAAAAGGCATATTATTTATTGAACTTGATTTAACTATTCTTTATGCCATATAAGCATATCCTCATATCATTGTAAGTAGAAAGTATATTACAAATGTAGAAAATTAATGTGTGTTAAATAGCATGCTTTCAAAATTAAAGACCTAGAAAACAAGGTGTGGGTGGTACATACCTGTATCTTGGAAGTAATGGCTGGATGATCAGACGGTCATATTCAGCTGTATGTGAATATATACAGGAGGCCAGGCTGGGCTATATTAGCCCCTGCCTTGAGAGGGATAAAAAGCTAATGTGGATAACCAATGCAGTACTTATCCTTAACATTTTACCTAGAATCTTCAAAGCACAGAGAAGAGAGTCGTTGGTTATTTTGCATATACAAAAGGAAGTAATTTATTCTGCTTGTTTAAATACTACATTGCTATTTTTCTCTTGGTACCTTTCTTCTTTCTCCTTTCTTTTTTCCCTTTTTATTTTTTTATACTTTCCCATTTTCCCTCCCTTGTGGAATCTTCTCCTCTGTTTCATAAATCTGAAGTATGTTTGCTACATAGTAAACCATTTCCTATTTTAATGAAAGTCTTGAAGTTTACTTTTTAGAGGAGTGTGTTGCTGAAGAAAACTGCCTCCCTTAGCCTACACCGAAGTGATGAAGGTAATTGTTAGCTGTAAGCCACAGCTAATTTCTGACTGTGTGCATTTAAAGTAATGTCAGACTGCTCTTCATTAGGTGCTCGTCGAAGCTGAGATGCCTCATATAAAACAGGACCGAGGACCTGCACATCAGAGTGTAATTTGAACTCTGGTTTTTATGTAGTTTGAGAATGCTTAATGGAAGAGAACTAACAAATTTACTTTCTTCCCAAATACACTGTTATTTTCAAGTTTTTATTTTTTTTTCTTCCATGTCTTCTGTGTGTTATATATGATGGATTAGTTTTATTGCTTTGGAATGTGTTGACAACATTTGTATTAAATACTGTTATAGTTCATGTTTTGTGTAATCAGGAGCATTTTTCCCTGAACTGCAGTTAATCCTAAGGCAACCAAAATTTATTGAATGAAACATTATATTTTAGGCTATAACATCGCGGTCTTCGACTCTCCTCTATTCGGTAATTATTCATGAAGCCATGTTTATCTTCTTAGCCACAGAGCATCCTCCTTTGCTAGTACTAGATAACATATAACTTCACTAACGTCTTTGATTACAGGATGCATTTTTTTTCCAGATCTCTACCATCGTGTCCATTTCTTAGTTTGGGCATGTTGTTATTTAAATTATACAAGGGTTATATCAATCTTGTTTTGTTTTTTGGAGACTGGGTCTCTCTACATTGGACTATCCTGGCACTATGTAGACAAGGCTGAGCCTTAAACTCACAGAGAGAGATCTACCTACCTGTCTTTCCAGTACTTCATCTAGTTCATATTCATATTTGATGGACATAATACTCCCAGAATCCTGTTTAAAGGTCACGATGACCGAGGCTGGTCTTGGCAGTACTGCGTTTGCCTTACCTGTGCTGCTTATAAATGCTTCTTCAGTGTTGTCACACTCTACAAAGGACACATGACAGCCTAGAGGGGAAAAAAGACAGAAGCAAGGAGCTGACTAGTTAAAATGAATTATTTTGGGGGGTGTAGTGGAATATACTTATAATCCCAGTACTCAGGAGTCTGAGGCAGGAGGATTATAAGAAGCCAGCCAGAGCCTTTTTTTTTTTAATTCCTTCCTGGTCTTGGTTTATTGTTTCCCAACAGAGTGCCCATTATAGAACATGATTACAATTTTAGCAATGCCACAGAGACACAGTGCTTCATAACAAACGGGAACACATGATTGTCTACTTAGACAAGGGATTCTAAGTCTACCTCCTCCTGGCTTGTAGACCTGAGGTGATGTGGTGAGACCTTCTGTGGGCCAGCCTGGTTCAACATGGTTTTAAAACCTTAAGGTTGAGCCTCTCTCCACCCTTTCCCAGGAGTGTTTTAGGGACTCTCTCAATGGTTTCTTGTGACTGTGATGTGCAGCAAAGACTTGGTTGTAGATAACAAGCATGAAGCCCCTGCCTCTGTCACAAAGAATGCTGGCCAGGCCCTCTTTGAAGAAGGCCTTCCCTCCTTTGTCATTGTAGATCTTCCTACAGCAATACAGGCTACCTGTACATGATGTCGGCTACTTCTCCTACAGACTGCAACGTTACGTGTGTGTCTCTGCTCGTTGTCTGCAACAGTCACCACCTGTGTGACTAACTCACCATAGTGTGGTGCGCATGTTCTTAGGGTCAGGGAGCATGCACTTGGTGATAGCACACACCTAGAAGAAGATGGCATAGTAGACGCTGATGCCCTAGATGGATACATTGAAGCCCTGCCATAGGTCGCAAGTGCCGTTTGACTTGTTGATCCAATGGTAGTTACCCATGTCAGCCTCCAGGCAGGCTCGGGTGAAGTCCAGCAGGTAAACGAAGCACTGGGAGGTGGCTCTAGACTCCGGATTTTGATGCAGACCAGAAACACCTGCTTGTATTTATCCTTAAATGCTAAGCTGAGAGCTTTTGCATGAGGAAGCAGCTGATGAGACTGACCAGGTTTCTACATCAGAAGGACAACCTCACCCTGTATTGGGCTCTGTGTGTTATCAGCCTTAATCAACTTGCTGGCGTGTTGCACCCAACAATAGTGGCATTGTTGGGTAGTAGGATGCCTGGAGGCAGAGGTAAACCTCATCTATGCACCCATCTGGAAGTGACCCCAGAACTCTAAGAGGAACCAAGGATTCCTCACTTGTTCAAGTTCAGAGACCGTATCTTTAAAAAAAAAAAACAAGCAGTGGTGACGTGTACCTTTAATCCCAGCACTGGGAGGCAGAGGCAGGTAGATCTCTGTGCATTCAAGGCCAGAGCTGTTACACATAGAAACTCTTTAAAAAACAAGAGAGAGAGAGAGAGAGAGAGAGAGAGAGAGAGAGAGAGAGAGAGAGAGAGAGAAGCAATACTGTTGTTGACAAGAAAAGGCACTCCTCATAAAGTGGAAAGGTCACATGTGATGTAGTAAGTGTGACTCTGGAGCTCAGAGGTTAAAACTCTTGCAGGAAGACCCTGAGTTAGGTTCCTAGCACTCATTGGGGCAGCTAACAAGCATCTCTAATTATACCTCCGAGCTTTCTGGCCATCAGTGTGCATGCACTCAAATTAACCCTGATTAACAGCATGTATTTTGGTAAACTTTCATCTTAAAACTAACATTTTGGCAGGGCAGAGGTGGCACACACCTTTAATCCCAGCCTTCCAGAGGCAGGTGGCCTCAATGAGTTCAGTGCCAACCTGGTCTAGAGTTCGTTCCACAGCAGCTGGGCTACGCAGAGAAACCCTGTCTCGAAAAACAAGGGGACAAAAAAAAAAAAAAAAAAGCCTAACATCTTGTACTTTAAAATTTTTCAGCTACATTTTAGTTATTAAGTCATAAAATACTAAATGACTTTTGGCAAACAGGCAAAGTTTCTTCTATTCTCATTCAGAATTGTTTGCTCTGCTGTTCATTCTGTTAGGGGAAATGTGAAAATGTTCTGAATTGATGATGGTAAGAATAGTTCTCTAACCTTTGCAGGCTCTCGACCGCTTTTGATTTTTTTAAATATAATTATTTTGAAGTAACTCATACTTAGTCATTTTACAAAGCATGCAACTTGCCCCAAGAGGATTCATCACTCTTACCAAATCTTATGAGTAAAAATTAAAATGTGTGGCAGGGAACAGTGTCTTGATCTCTCTTGTAAGTTTTGTACTAGTCACACCTGAGTACTCAACAGCCTTGTTGAGTTGTTACTTTTAATAGCGTACTTATCACTCAGTTAAAATACTATTCAATGAGTTTTTCAGAATATCACATATTCATGCAACTATCAAAATTACAAATTTCACATTTTCATCTTGCAAAGAGGAAATTCCATGTCCTTTAGCCATTATTGATCTCCCTGCTTACTGCAGCCACTAGTTTATTTTCTCTGTCTGTGCTTTTTGTCTATTCTGGACATTGTAAAAAACTAGAGGGATATATAATACAGATGACTTTGTGTCTGACATCTTTTCAATTGCATAATGTCTCAGGTTCATGCATGCTGTGGGTCATGGGGTCTTTGTATGGTCCAGTGTACAGCTATTGCCCACTGATAGACATTTGGGTTGTTTCCACTTTGAGACTATTACGAAGCTACTATGAATGTAATAGTCAATGATTATGCACAATTTTTATGGTGATCGTTTTGTTCTTTTCTGAGGGTATTTAAAGAGGCCAATATACAGGTTATATGCTGAGTTTAGTGTTTTGAAGTACTGTGGGTGTATCTTCCAAAGGATCTTCACTGTATTCCTACCCATAATAAAGGAGGGTGCCAGCAGCCTTGCCAGTGCTTAGTCTCTGTCATTTTCATCCTAGCACTGTTCCCTGACCACAGTGTGGTTTTGATCTGCACTTCTCTGACGAATGACACTGCTAAGAATCTTTCCATGTGCTTAAGTCGTTATTTGTGTCAGCCTATGTATTTTCTTATGAGAAATATCTTTAGATTGCTGACATTTGTTTATTTGTGGGGTTTTGTTTGTTTATTTGTTTATTCAGTTAGTTATGGGTAGGATGGTGTTTTGATACAGGCTTTTAGTCCAGTAGCCTAGGCCCTAACCCTAATCCTGCTTTGTAGTTGAGGAATGACCTTTACTCTGCCTCTACTTGATTATAGGTGTACATCATTATACTCAGCTACCTTTGTTCATTTTTACTTATTTAGTCAGTTACTAGTTGTGTGTGTGTGTATGCATCTGTGCATGTGTGTGTGTGTGTGTGTGTGTGTGTGTGTGTGTGTGTGTGTGGACACACATGCCACAGTGCAGTGTGGGGGTTAGGGAAACCTTTGTGCATCAGTTCTCTCCTTTAGCTTCTGTGGGTTCTAGGAATCAAACTCATGTCCTTAGGATTGTGCACCATTACCTGCTGAGCGCTCTATTCAGCCCCTTTGATCATTTTTGTATTGTTTTGTTTTCTGAGACAGGGTTTCTTTGTGTAACAGCCTTGGCTATCCTGGAACTCACTCTGTAGACCTGACTGGCCTTGAACTCACAGAGATCCCCTTGTTTCTGTTGAGATGAAAGGTGTGTACCACTGCCAACCGGTCCCTTCAATCATTTTAAAAATAATGTCTCTCTGTTGTTTTGAGAATTCTTTATATATTCTAAATACTAGTCTTATAGATGTATAATTTGCAAATATTTCCTCTTTTTCTGTGGCTTTTCTTTCTTTTTTTTTTTAATGGTGTCATTTGAAGCCCAAACTTTTCAATTTTTGGTGAACTTTCTTTGTTACTCATGCTTTTTATTTTTTCATAGCTAAGAAAATCTGACCTGACCTTGTTGATCCAAGGTCACAGGCTTCTTCCTCGGTTTTCTTATAAGAGTTTTGTGCCTTTACTTCATTCCTTTTCTCTGATGTTTCTTAATAGTCAGGTGGTTTGTTTTTAAACTTGCTGATCTGGAGATCATATCAGCAGTCAAATCTCTGAAATACCACTTCTGTTTTAAAGCTGCTTCAAAAATTGAACAGAAATTTTCATATAATCTCTTAATGGTTCATTGAGATCCTTTGAAAAAAATTATATACGTCATCAAAAAACAATATCCCCATACGGTAAATTTCAGCATCATTGTAAAACTATTGGAGCATGTATGGAGGAGTGGGCGTAAATGGTCGGTTTCTCTGCAGAGTCACGGGGTCTTGGCCAGGTTTAGACTCAACTGTCTCCTGGG
This sequence comes from Alexandromys fortis, assembly GCF_014885135.2. Lineage (NCBI taxonomy): Eukaryota > Metazoa > Chordata > Mammalia > Rodentia > Cricetidae > Alexandromys > Alexandromys fortis. Next base: position 143,026 of record NW_026068103.1, read on the forward strand.
GAAGACAGTTGACTGGCCTTCAGAGCAGTCCCACTTCTGAGGCCACAGCTGCTTTTACTCAGGCGTTTCCCCTCACTACTTTATTTGTACAATTTGAAAGTGCTTCTAATTTATTTTATGTTAACATCCATAAAGATAAAAACTCATGCAAAACTACCATTTGACTTTCCAGAAGAAAATAAGTTATTAATTAGTTACATTATTCTTGTATTCTCCTAACTTTTCTAGTATGACTTTCAATAAAATTAGCAAAAATGTTAAAGCTCTTAAGTAAGATAAAACTTCCCCTATGATTCTCTTAGTATGACCGAATTCTTTGGAGAGAGATCTTTAGCATATTTTAATCATTTCTAGAATCATTGATAGTACTATGGATCTTCTTCTCTGGCCATGCTACTAAAAATTTCATTAAAAAGTTAAAGTGGTGCTAGGGAACTGGCCCAGTTGGGAAAGTATTCGATGCATAAATATGAGATCTAAGTTCAGATCCTTAGCACCCATATAAACCAGTTGTGGCTGTGTGTTGCTGTAAACTTACTTCAGAGTACTCCTGAGGTCACTGGCCAGCTAGGCGGAGTGAAACATGGAGCTCCTGGTACTGTGAGATACCCTGTCTCTGAATGTAAGGTGGGACTGGAGAGATGGCTCAGTGTTAAAAGCACTGGCTATTACCTGTATTACAAATATTCCAGTATTTGTATTACTGGAGTCATTACAAATACTCCAGAGGACCTGAGTTTGTTTCCCAGCATACCTGTGGTGGTTTACATCTGTCTGTAACTCCAGTCTCAAAGGATCCAGTGCCCTCTTTGGGCCTCCACGGAAACCAGAAATGCACATGGTACACAGCATGCATGCAGGCACAAGGCTTATAAAAGTAAATGAATAAAAAATTTAAAAGTAAGGTGGAGAAGTGATTTTTAAAAAATATCTAGATAAACACCTTTGGCCTATGTGTATACATGAGTGCACTACACATACTCACACAGTAAAGAAAATATTTTCAAGGACCCCATCTCTTCTATCAGTGGGCTCAGCATCAAATTCAGTCCTCAGGAGTCAACCATGCTACCCTGTACCATGTACTATTTAGTGAAAGGATGTTGCTTTAACTATTATGTGACAAAATCTATTTGGCACTGGCTAGACAGAATTATAATAAATATAATAATTTCAATGAGACAAAACAAACTTTAAGCCAGTTGTGAGGATGTATTTTATTTAATCATCATCTCTATTAAGACTGCTGCTCTAGAGATTAAGTGTTCCTAACTGTAATAATGGCAGCCTTTCGAATGCTAATTATTATTTCTTGTTGGTGTTAAAAATATTAAAAGTAGGCTTCAGACTCTTTTAGCAGAACTACTCAGCATGCTTGTTTTCAAGTCTCCATTTTCCTCCATGACGGATAAAGGAATCTCGTTGCCTCTCTCCCTGGTTTCCCGCCAGAGACTGTTTACTGTAAAGTCCTACGCATGGATTTAAACTGCTCTGTTATTTTTATTTAATGGATCTTGTAATGGTGTATATTCTTAAGCTAATTTAAATATGAACCTGCTTCTGAAAAGCATGTGATGCAAAATTTGACATGCATGAGTATATCTTGAGCGCCATGTGCCTGTGACAGTTTGAAGCCAGTCACGTTGCTGTTGGGAAAGTCTGGCAGCACGTCCTGTGTGAAGCTTTGATTTTGTGCCATGAGCACTTAATTGAATTAATAAAGTATCAAAGGAAACTGAAGGTGGAATGTTAATTACATTGATTCTCACTGTAATTGGTTCTAAAAGAACCACTATCCTTTTCATTTCGTAGTTGTTTAAAAGTGAGGAATGAAAAGAGTTAGGCTTGTTACCACCTACTGCATTATTTATTTTACATTTTAAGTATTATCTTATTATTTTAGCATAATAATTATTCATAGATAATATTTCCCAGCTTATCAGATTGAGAAACAGTCTCCGATTGCTGGATATCATGTAGAGTCCCTACTTTGTGCTAGGAGTTGGGATTCCAGTCAAACTTGTTTATTCTAATACAGTCTGCATGCTGGCCCTTAGCTAGGTTTTATTATCCACTAATTTCTATCAAGTACTGTTATTCCAGGTCCCTGTGAATGCTGAAATGTTATTATCTCTTTCTTCATTAAAAAAAAAATCAGTAAGATTCTTTTTTAAGCTGGAAGCTTAATGGCCATCTATATTTCACCTTGGTTTTCATCGTCTTTTGAAATGTGTTTTAAAGTTTACATTCAATGCAATGACTGCTTTTCTTTATACCTACTGGGGCATCTTTCACCCTTAAAACTTAAACTTACATCTACTTCTTAGGGGTTTTTGTTCTTGTTGGTAAGAAGTTCAGGTTTGGTTTGTTTTAATCTAGTGGTCCTGGGAGATCCAACCTTGTCATGGTAGGCAAGTGCTTTATAACCGAGCTGTGTGTGACCTGAGTCCTCATAGTGAAGTTTTGTGCCCTGACTTCAGGGTATTTCCTCACAGTACATAGTTTGCGTTTCTGCTATCACTACTGCTGTGTTACAGTTGCTTACAAATAGTTCCATCTATGCATGTATTAGCATAATTATGCCCTTTTAAGTACATTGCAGATCTTTTGGAGATGGGGGGGGTGTGGTTTTTAAAGACAGAGTCTCACTGCTTAGCTCTGGCCATTGTGGAACTCACTATGTAGACCAGACTGACCTCAAACTCACAGAGATCCACCTGCATCAGTCTCCTGAGTGTCGAGATTAAAGGCGTGCACCACCACCACCTGGCACATTATAGATCTTTAATGAAAACTCCTAATATGGTTTATTAGAGATCCTAGACTATAACCACAGTCCTGCTTAGATAATTCTCCCTTTTCTTCTCCCCATGCTTTTGTGACAAGCAATCTTAAAACATCATTGTTCTTTGCAATTCTGTTTATGCCGTCATTGTGATGTCTTACCATTATGCATAGAATAGCATCAGCTTTGTGGTTTACTGTGGAGTCTTTCACTGGAGTAGGAGAAATTTCACTGCTAGCAAGAAAATTTGGTGAACCTAGTAATTGTTGCAGTTTTTAATTTTGGAAGGTAGCTTTTGTGCAGAATTTAACATGTTTACAGGTTTTTTATTTATTAAGGATTTTTATTTAAAGAAGTTATTCTACTACCTTCCAATTAAATTTTTTGGTGATAATATAAAAATAGTTTTTGTCTAAAAAACGAGAGCAGTCTTGGTCATTTTTGCACACTTCTGTAAGTCCTAGATGCAATTCTTACCATATAGTTCTTGTTACCTAATTAAGAAATTATAATTACATTCTCAACTAATTGCTAATTCCAATTCTAGTTTAATATAGCTTGATTTTTTTCTTGACCTTTTAAATACCTGCAATTCATAATAAAAATCCTCTGCAGTAATTGAACAACAAACCCCCATCTCATCTGTGTTGTTTGGGCTTCCCTTCTATTTTCCTTACTTTCCTTTCTCATTTCTCATCCTTTTTAAATATCCAACCCAGTCTAGCTTCAAACTTTGATCCTCCTGCCTCAGCTTCCTGACTGTTAAGATTATAGGTTTAACACCACCATACCCAAATAGTCTTTGTTACATTTTGTTTTTATAGTTAGAATGTATAAAATAATGAGTTTCATTGTGACATTTTTGTGTGTACATATAATAATTTGATAATATTCACTCAATCAGAGCAATCCTTCTAAATCATGTAAACATTACTGATAAATGCCCCTATTTAATCACCCTTTTTAAAGGGACTCAAGACCAGCACATGTAAAATAGCCGGTGACATCAACACTTTTTGCTGTAGCTGGGACAAAGCAACGTGTGTGTGTGTGTGTGTGTGTGTGTGTGTGTGTGTGTGTGTGTGTGTGTGTATGTATGTACTGTCAGTATCTGTTTCTTCAGCCTAACCAGGGGCCCTAGCGTGTACATCTAAGGCTTCTAGAGCATAAGATGTTGATTTTGGCCTTTGCTTGTATTTGTGGGGCTGGGATTGAGCCAAGCACTCAACTGCCAGGTAAGTACCATATCACTGTGCTACTCTCGCAGCAACACAAGAGACTGTCCGTTTGGTTGTAATTCATGTCACTGGGAGATGCTAAACCTTTGGCGGATTACTCTTAGTAAATTCTGTGCAGACTTCAGGAAATCAGGCCCCTCTCATCATTAGGTTCTGCCTGATAGAAGTCTCAAGTAGAAGTCTCTCTAAGACACTGTTTTTTCTTACCTTTGAGTTAAAGCTGTTTCTAAGTTTTGCTGTCCTGAGCATTATTGTTATGTGACAAACTTTCCCTGGGGAGACGCAACACACAGGTCTACTCACCCTAAATAGGACCCAATGACAGATCAATGTCCAAGTTCATGAACCGTAAGCTTTATTGGGGTTATTTCCATAATGGGTGAGGGGTTACATAGAAGAGCAGAAATGACTCAGACAGCTGCATCACCATTGCCTGTCCCGGCATGAATGACAGCTCATAAAAGTTGAGAACCTGGGACACACTGAACATCCTGCAGACAGTTGATAGAGTGTCCTTCCCAGGTGCCTCGGTTGATCTAAACCTCTTTTAGTTAGCTGGTCTGCTTTCAGAGTTACCTTTGCAGTTCAGCTTGTCTGAGTCTCTTTAACTCAGCTTTCCTTCCATAGAGAGGGACTCCCAGCTTTTACTGCTTGCTCTGACAGAGAGGGGCCTAGAGAATCTGGTCAGTTTCAGGGACTTCCTGAAGCTATTTTGAATTGTTTACTTTCCTGCTTGAGATTCTCTGCAGGATGGAATGTTTTAGGCTCATCTCTACACAATTGTGTGCATTTGTATATGTAGTTACTTTAAAAAAGTTGGTCATTGTGGCCATGGTTCTATAATGAATGATACAGCACTGCCAGCTAGCTCTTTATCACATCAGAATCTCACCTTAAATTTTTTGTTGCATGTAGTTTAATAAATGCCTGAAACTCGGACTTGATCTTAGTTTGCGAGAATGTGCCTCTTGCACACTTTCTGTTTTCTAATTTCTAATGTACTAGACTACTAGAGCAAGCTAGAGTTGTCCTGTCAGCACTGATTTGGTATTGATTGATCTACTTGACTGGGTTTGATAGACTTTTTCTTTTGCATTTTATTTGTGATCCATGCAAACAACACTTTTCTTTGGAGTATTGTCTTGGTTACCATTTTATGATATTGAGTTAAGGTGTGTTAGTGTAACTGAGGGAGTGAAAACAGGAGCTATTCTGAGAAATAATGGTGCATTTTTTTCAATGATGAAATCAGAATTTCTTTACATTTTAACTTGTTAACATGTCTGTTTAGCCTGTTTTCCTGTTTAGCCTGTTGTTTTTTAAATAATTTTGATGTCACTCAGCCACCTCACGTTTCTGATGTTAATTAGGTATGAATGAGAACCAAACCTTCTAGAGTTTACTGTGATGTTGCTTGTTGTAAGGGGGCTGCTTGTTTGTCCCGGCCACCCAGCACTGAAATAGTCACACAGAAACCATATTATTTATATCACTGCTTGGTCCATTCGCTCTAGCATCTTATTGATTAACTCTTACATATTAATTTAACCCATTTCTATTAATTTGTGTATTACCATGTGGCTGTGGCTTACCGTCCATCTCTGGCAGGGCTACGTGGCTTCTCCCTGACTCCACCCTACTCTTTCCCAGTATTCAGTTTAGTTTTTCCCACCTAGCTCTGTTCTGCCCTGCTATAAGTCCAAAGCAGTTTCTTTGTTGATTAATGGTAATCACAACATATGGAGGGAAATCCCACATCAGTTGCTGACTTCAGCTCCGACTAGTATATTCTGTGGGCCTCTCTTAGGTGGGAATACACTGCTGCCCTTCCACACTCTTCCCCTCCCCTATCACCCTCTCACCCTGTCCAGGCTGTCTCACCAAGGCCTGCCTTGCCACCTGCCCTCATTTCATCTCCTACCTCGACTGTCCCCATGCTGCTTGCTTTCCATTAGTCTGGAGAAGGCTCTTTCATCACGGCACTTCCTTTACTAAACCGTCTTAAAAGCTTCTTGGTGACCTGGAAGACAGACAGCCCTAAGTGGGTGGTGACAACTTAAGTGATTACCTTCGTCCCTTTTTGTTTCTTTTTTTCCTGGGGCTCTACTAACTTCATTATCTTTGTGTAATTTAATATATAATAAACTGTAGGCTTTATAAATAAGTGAAAGGAACCAAATTAGTTGTAATATGTATTGCTGGACTTTTGTTTTGTACACTTTACCTTTATAATGACCACAAATTCTCAGCTATAATTCTATAAATGGGTTTTATAAATTATAAAATTCCTATAAACCTATAAAAAATGGGTTCACATACCATTTTTAACTTTTATTATATATTCACTGAATTGCTTATATTTATATTTTTTCTTCATGTTTTAGCTTTTATTGGCTTTTAAAATAAGTATTTCAAAAACACTGAGAACTTCCTCTGATTAAAAGCATATATATATATATATTCTCCCCAAAGAGGTATTTGAAGTCATATCCTTAGGTTAAACGTATTTTTGTTCTTAGACATTTTGTGGGTTTTTTTTTTATTCCAGGAGGCTTAAAATTGAAACATAACAGTTGAGGTGAAAAGAAATATGTTTCATTCTCTTAATTTACCTGTTTGTGTTTATCACAGTCCTCAGACAAAAGAGATGGGGGATGTTGAGCTGGTATTGCACACCACCTGTAATCCCAGCACTCTTGAGGCAGAGTGGAGGCAGGATGGTAAGTTCCAGGCTAGCCTGAGCTACTTGACTGCAGAGCTTCTGTACTCTGAGCACTGAGGATGGATAGAATATGGAGCTATTAGGAATAAGTCCTTTTGTGCTGATTACCCCGATAACTTGGTCAAACCTTAGGAGTTTGGTAAGAATGCAGTGTTGGCGGATGTCTGTTGCCCAGTGCCACGTCACTCTTACAGGGACTCTTCTAAGAAGAGTCCTTCCTTTTCAGTGCGGTAGTCAGCTGGGCTTCTTTTGTTTGGGGTGTTTGTTTTTGAAGAATATTTTTATTTTTGGACAGTTTCATATGAATGCAGAGTTTCCTTGATCATACCCAGTTTCCTTCTGTATCTTCTTTTTCTTTTATTTTCTTCTATTTTTTTTTTTAAGTAACTCACTCAGCTTAGTTAGTGCTGCTGTGCACATAAGTGTGGACATCACTGCCTGTATTCACATGTGTAGGCATCACTGCCTATGTGCGTAGATGTGGGCATTGCTGCCTGTGCACATAGGTGTGCACATCGCTGCCTATGCACGTAGGTGTGGGCATCGCTGCCTATGCGCATAGGTGTGGGCATCACTGGAGCATGACCAACTAACTTACCATCAACCACACACCTAAAGAATATGACTCTCCTTTAGCAGCCAGCAACTGCCAATAGCAGCATGCAGCTCTGGGTGGGACCTACTGAACCCCTTCCCCATCTATGGTGTACCATTGACTGGTTTGAACCTATGCACTTAACCACAGCTGCTCACTCATAAGATCATGAGTACAGCAGCCATGTCCTATTCAGGGGGCAGCATTTCACAGCGCTCCTCTGAATTGTCTAACCTGTGATGTTCCCTGAGCCTGGAGGTAGGAGGGTTGGTGCAGACCTCTGATTTAGGGACAGACACTTAGTGACTCATCTCAGTTATGTGTCTTTCCATCACTGCTACTGCATGAAGCTTCTCTGACCAGTTTAGAGCAGCACTCATCCATAGATATAAATGTAAACATGTAGAAACCAGTTCAACAGCATGGCCATTTAACAAAACAACAGTCGTGGTTTCTCACTAGGCCAGTGGCTTCCCTAGCCAGGGGTGTTTGACCAGGTTTACAGTCAGACATGGATTCCTTTCTGTAGAGCAGGCCTTGGGTCTGATCAGAAAGCACTTGGTTACCCCTCCAAGAGTCACACCATTATCTCATTGTCTTGAGTATGTCTTGTCTGGCAGGTCAGTATGGTGGCAAGCAGGGACCACCACTGGGTAATACTGTTGATGGTTTTTCTCCCCCAGTGGCCTGTGTAGCACCTTCCAGCACTATGAGAGCTAGCCAGCAGGGAGAAATTTCCAGGTCAGTTCCAAATTGATTTCTCTATGTCCTGCGACCAAAATGTGTGGTGTCTTTAGCAATATGGTCTTCCTATCTGGTGGTGGGCAACCAGGAGCAATAGCGATATAGCCAGTGTTGTTTTGGTGGTCTCTGGGGCCTTCTTGACTTTTAACTTTCAGGAAAGTATCCCACACCTGGCACTGAAACCCTTATCTCTATCAAACCTTGGATGCTTGATCTGAATTCATTGTTATCCAACATCTTGCTCCACTTAACCTGTAACTTTGCTACAATAGTCTCATTTAAAAAACATTTTTAAAGATTTAAAAAAAATGTGTGTGAATATTTTGCCTGTGTGTGTGTGTATATGCACCACATATATGCCTGGTGTCAATGACTGCCAGAAAAGATGTTGAATCCCCTGGAATTGGGATGACGTGGTTGTGAGCCACCTTGTGGGTGCTGTGAACTAAACCGTGATCCTCTGCAAGAACAGCTAGTGCCTTTAACCCCTGAGCCTTATCTCTATGCCCTTAAAAAATTTCCTTTTTAATGCAGTAGTTAGCCAGGGTGTGTTTCTGTATTTGGTGATTGAGTGAAAAGCGTTATTAACAAAGCCTTTTGTCCCTATTGGAGAATGAGGATTTGCTATTTGAAATCTAGCTAGTTGATTTTTAAGAGTGTCTAACATTCCATATTTGCATGAATCTGATTTCTGTGCATTTATTATGTTAACCTTTTTTCCTCAGTGGTAAGCGCATCAGTGATACGGTTATTATGTGTATTTATGATTAAGCCACATCAGAAGACACTAGTGCCAGGACCATGTTTATGATCTGTATGTTGGTAGTTAGCAGCAGCAGCAACAAAGACTTACTTGCTTGGGTTTTTATTTTCTAAATAGACTACGACTGAACGACCTTTCATTCAGAAGCTCTTCCGTCCTGTGGCCGCAGATGGACAGCTGCATACACTCGGAGATCTCCTCAGAGAAGTCTGTCCTTCCGCACTCGCCCCTGAAGGTACTTAGCAACAAGACATTACTGTCATTTTCTCTTCTAAGCCTTTGGTTGCTGACGCTAAATGGATATTCTACATTGATAAATTTTATGAAGATATTTTTATTACCTTTTAAGGAAATATCTATTGTTTTATAACATTTGTAGCAAGACAAGAAATCACTTCTCTTTGGAAAAATACAGTGCCCACTTTCTGAGGCTTTGTAAGTACTATTCTAATGAGTTTGAAAATCAATTACACATGTACATGTATTTAAGATTCTTGGCACCAAAGGTGTTTCAGATTTCTTTAAGAAGTTGAAATATTCACATACATGTAATGAATTATTTTGAGGATAGAATTACAAGCTTAAACACCAAGTTCATTTTTGCACTCATACACACACATACACCTACTTGTGTGTGCAACCTAAAGGTGATTTCCATAGTATTTTTAGCGTGCCTACATTTTGATGTGAGCTGTCACGTGTGGTCAGCTGTGGAGGTTTCCACATGTGTTGTTACGTCAGTGCTAAAACCTGAGGGCGTATCAGATTTCCACCTGAGATCTGCTTTAAATATGCACATGTATACATGTATGTGGGTGTCTATGCAGGTGTCCTACTGCTTTTATCAGCCAGTCATTGGGTAAGAAACTCTAGTTTGCAGTCTTAGCCCTGTGATGTATTACAGTGCTCACTACTGACGACTTTTTAAGGAATCCTCAGTGGTATATGACCATGTTCGTTAGGACCCTGAGCATCCTTACTCTTTCAGACCTAGAAGAATGAAGGTAGGAGGTATTAGTCATGAAAGCAGTACTCCAATAGTTTCTTATGAAATAATCTAAGGAAGTGGTTTTCCTAAGAAATAGAATTAGAACTGATGGGGGTAGGGGATACCATATCAGAAGGGGTTAAGAAAGAAGGTCATGAACCACAACACAAAATTACTGAAGTCAAGATTTATTGGTGTTAGAAGTTGTATGTTTTATAAAGTCTTAAGTGTGTGACTTGCCTTTCCTGAGCTCCAAGACTACATATTACATATCAAGGTGTTTACTATAAGCCTTTTATGTCTAGAGTGGGTAAGTGTTCCCTGACCATTAAATTACTGAATTCCTTGTATAAGCATACCCCAAGACATAGTATTTATGATAGCTACATTTGAAGTAACACTAAGTTGTATGGGCTTGGACACAGTCCCTCTTTACTGTTTTATAATTTTAACTTTCACTGAAGGCTTCCTTCCATTCAATATTTTTGATATCTCAATAACTTTTTAAAAATAAGCTTTTTAGAGTTGTATAACTGCTATCATGACCTGCATTTAGAAATTTTCATCCCCTCAGATGTTTACTTCTACACACTTACAGCTGACCTCTTTCCTGACTATTAGCCATAAGCAACCATTGGTCTGCATTCTGTCTCTTTGATTTGCCTTTTTGCCTTTTAAGAAATATTTCATATAAACAGAATCATACCATAAGTAGAGTTGCAACCTAATGTTTTTTTTTTACTTCTATCCTTGTTTGTTTGTTTGTTTGTTTTTGATAGTCTCGGCAGCTTCTTTTTATTGGTGAGCAATACTAAGTTGGACCAGATGTTTAACTCCATCTGCCTCTTTACCTATTGATAAGCATATGCATTATTTACAGCTTTTCACTTTTAGGATTAACTCTTCTGTGAACATTGGCATGGATCTTTTCAGGAACATAGTTTCATGTATCTTCGGTAGACTCCTAAGGGTGAAATGACTGAGTCCAACAGTCAGCTTAAGTTTTCCTCAATGTGCTGGCCCATTTACAGTCCCACCTGTGACATAGGAAGGTTGCTGTTTCTTTACGTCTACAAGAGCCATTGTGGAACTCACTATGTAGACCAGGCTGGCCTCAAACTCACAGAGATCCGCCTGCCTCTGCCTCCTGAGTGCTGGAATTAAAGGCATGCACCACCACCACCACCTGGCTAAATGTGTATCCCAGGCTGGCCTCGAACTCGTGATCCTCCTTCAGCAAATCCTACTGGCATGTGCCATCATAACTGGCTGTTTTTGTTTGTGTAAGGTTTTTGTGCTGTGTACACTGAAGGGCTACAGATGGTGTGTACCATGTACAGCTCCTGTTTCCAGGCCCCTTATTATCACTTGCCAGATTCCTTTGATGAAACATCCGCCATTTTCATGATTTTTCCATTGCTGTGCTTTGAGAAATATTTATGTATTTTGGAAGAACCTTCTGTAGAATTGTTTCCTCAGATGTGTTGTTTGTCTTCTCATTCTCTTCTAAAGAGTAAATAATTTTAATTCTGATGGAGTCCTATTCAGTTTTTTTTAATGGATTGTGTGTAGTGTATGTTTGTTTTTATGTCTTCTAGTAGCTAATATATTTGTATAATTACAAAATAATGAAAGCTTATATGAAAGAACTCAGAAATTGCTCAGTCTCGAGTCCAATCTAGAGGGCAGTGCTTCATTTTCTCATCTAACTAAGCTGTGTTTACTCAAGTCTTAGAAATCGGGAGCCTTGTTGGTTCAGGGGTGATCTTACAGTGCTAGTTAGAGGATAGAAACCTGGTGAGTTTCTTCACAACCTTCTCAGGGTTTTGGAGTAGAAACTCATTTCCTCTATTTTTAAACGTGATGAGAACCATATTTCCCACACTATCCACTGTCGCTGGCTTCCAGATGCTCATCTCTTTGCACTAAATGTTTCTATTTTTTAGTACTTTTAAAAGACATTTTATCAAATAAGAATCAGAGAAATTTAAAATTCAGATGTGCCCTAATGTGTTCTTCATACAAACAGCCTTTGTTTCTTGACTAGGACTCACTGTAGCCGCACCTGGCCTATTGTGAGGCCTCGACAAGCCTCCTGACTCTGCTTACTGAGTCCTGGTGTTTCAGGCATGCACCGCCATGCCTAGCCACAATCTGTTTCCAAAAGTAAATCACCAGGTGGCATATACCTTAAATCCCTCTGAGTTCAAGGCCATCCCGGTCTATAGAGTATAGCCAGAGGCTGTTTGTTCCATTCCCAGCTGCCCAGACTCAAAATAACCACATAGAAACTGTATTAATTAAATCACTGCTTGGCATATTAGCTCCAGCTTTTTATTGGTTAGCTCTTACATCCTAAACTAACCCATCTCAATTAATCTATGCATCACCACAAGGTTGTGGCCTACAGGTAAAGTTTCCCGCAAGCTCTAGCGGAGGTGTCTGTCTCCTGTGGCAGCTACGTGGCTTCTCCCTGACTCTGCCTACTCTGTCTCTCTATATCTCTGTTTGGATTTTCTACCTGGCTTTACTCTGTTAAGCCATTGGCCAAAAGCAGCTTTATTCAGTAACCAATAAAAGTAACACAAATACAGAAGGACTTTTCACACAGAGTGAGTTCTAGGACAGTCAGGAACATACAGAGAAACCCTATCTGGAAAAAAAATAAAGTGAATTATTTTGACTTTATTTCTTTATATGACCCTATGGAATTCTTGCTTATGGAGTGTAAAAATATCACATTAAACTCAGTCTTGATGACAGCGGCACACTTGTCAGCATCCCAGAGTGGCTTGTGTTTGCTGCAGGGAAGGACTGTCCTTCAGTACACTAACAGAGGGCAGGTACCAGGTGCTACGGATGAACAGCAGACATCACCTCCTCAAATGTACAAGCACCGGCTCACGGGAGGACTCAGACTTCATCAATATGACATAAATAGTACATACACTGCATTAAATTGCATACCATGAACCTGGTCACGTCTTTAGTCCTTAATTCTGTATCTTTCTTTTAGAAAACTTTTATCTTTGCCCCTTTTTGTTTCATATTTATATTTAGAAAAAATATCATTTAAAATCTGTGGGTGTACTCAGAAGCTTCAAGTCTCTGAGTGAAAAATGCAGTGTGCAGTTTGGGGTACCTGTCCTCTGTCAGAGTGGAGCTGCACTGTAGGTTCGGGGTACCTGTCCTCAGTCAGAGTACCTGTCCACTGTCAGAGCTGAGCATTTTGACACACCTGCTCTCAAGCTGAAAGTGAAAGACTTATAGTTTGGGTGTGTGTGGATAAGACCTGGCTGTCATCACATGATAAAAAGAGAAAGTTCTTACAGAACCCATGTGGCACCATTGCATGCTCCTCCCTGTGAGTCAGGCGTGGAGGAATTCAGTCTTATTTAATCATGACAGCAGAATGTGCTGTATTATGGTGACCAGGTTGGGGTCATTAGAGTATCGCAATGAGCTGCTTTGTGTTCTTTTCCTTCTGATCTATAAGTGGCTAGGGAAATTAGCCAAGATAGAACGAACAGGAAACAAACCAAAGGTGAGCCCCAGGTACATGGTGTCTGTGGTTTCAGTGGAGTTAAAATGACTCAGAGATGAATACTTCTGTGCTCGGCCCTAAGTCAAATATCTTCCTCTTTCAGTAAATGACAATGTCAGTGTCAGAAACCAGTTCCGGCTAGGTGGCTAGGTGTGGCTGGTCACCTGCCACCGAACTTTCAACCTGAGTTCAAATCCCTGGGACCCACATGGTAGAAGGAGAGAACTGACTCCTAAAAGTTATCTTCTGGCACAAAAAAATAAATAAACTAAATGTTAATATTTAAAATCTAAAGTTATATGCTTAATTTTTATTTAGGAGAGTAAAAAAGGCCTATAAATTTTGCTGGGTCATACTTTATTTCCCAGTGTTCCAATATAATTATAAAAGCCTGGTAATCTGCATAGTGTAACAAACCTCCCTTCTTTTTTTTATAGATTTGTTTAAGATTTCATTGAGTAGATCTCTGTGTTGGACTATTTTCTCCTGATATTTATTTGGTATTATGCAAACAGCACAGGTGTAAAGAAAGCCTTAGTCCATGAGAGGTTAATCCTAGCATCCTATAGCTCTCCTGAGGGTTGAGTTGTTCTGTAAGTTTTCTTGTTTCCCTTTCCAGCTCCTTCAGCTTCTGTGCACTTACTTACTCCTTGATATCCTTCCTTGACAGCTATTTAACTTTTAGGATCCGTGTGATGTCATGAATTTTGTTTCTCATCATTCACTTACTTTATGTTGTATGTGTTGTCTTGTTGCTCTAAGATACGAAAGATACAGAGTAGTATTCTCAGAAGAAAGCTTTGGTCCCATTGGGATGGCCAGGAGCATGTACGGCTGTGGGATGATCCGGCCTGAAGATACAGTGAGTAGTGCCCTCGTCAGTTCAGAGGAGAGAGGAACTGAATCTTAATGGAGATGGGCAGGAGTGAAGCAGTTGGGAAGGGAACAGGGAGTCAGGTCACACAGTGCACGTGCCTACCATGGGACCTTCACCAGCCGTCTGTGCTTGACGTCCTGCCCATTCTGTTTGCTGAGTTTGTCTGCCTTTTCTTTAAACATGCCTAAAATTGTCAGTAAGCTCAGAAATGTTGGAGAGTTACTAAGGAACGCAGTGAAATGGACACTGGGGACTTGGAATATCTAATTTAGGTGATCTGTCTTCAAAATTACTTTGTTTTGTTTGGTGTGTGTGTGTGTGTGTTACTATTTATTAATTGGCTGGTCTGGAACTTGCTGTGTAGACCTTGCTAACCTGGAATTGCCTCTGCCTCCCAACTGCTGAGATTGAAGGTGTGTGCCACCATGCCTGGCAGTTATCTTATTTTTAATATGCTTTATGAGAAACCATAGGAGTTAAAAGATAAAATTTAGTGAATTCCTATTTTTCCTTGTTCTGTGTGGTAAATTCTTCATATGGTGTGTGGTGTGTTGTTTCCAGACACAACAGCTGGCGGTGGGTGAAAGAAACACCAGAGGCAGATCCTTGAGGTGTTGGAGAGAATTAAAAAGTTGGTTGTTGATAGCTTAGGGCGTGTGTTGTTACTGCAGCCAAGCCACAGCTCCCAAAGGAGTTAGCAAAACTGCAGCAGGCCCTCCCCCCTTTGCCTCCCCCAAACCTAAAATGAGTGTTAAAGAATGAGGTAATGGTTTTATAACACTGGTCATTCTCTACGTCACATTAGAATGTGAACTAATGTGTCTGTGCCCTCCTGCCATTTGGATTGGGCAAACACTGAATTTTTAATAGATCCAGGTTTCTTAGTTTATGTAATAAGTATGTTTTCTGTTACAGTCTGCTTGTAGAATGTAAATGAGACAGTTTTTTCCCATGTGAGACTTAACAGTCTTATTTTTCTAAGGTTTTACAATTAACCTAATTTTTCTTTTGTTGATATATATTTTTTAATTTATTTATTTGTATTTTATGTACATCGGTGTTTTGCCCATATGTATATCTGTATGAGGGTGTCAGACCCCCTGGAACAGGAGTTACAGACACTTGTGAGCTACCATGTGGGTACTGAAAAATGGAACCTTGGTTCTGTGGAAGAACAGAGTGTTCTTAGCCACTGACCCTTCTCTCCAGCACCTGTGAATGCATTTTATAAACAAAAGGTCATAGGAAATTTATAAAAGCCAATTAGACCTTCACTTGTGGCAAGACTTCTATGCTGTTGATTAACATTTTTAAGAATCATCTTCTAGACAAGACTAGAAATGTCAGCAGTGTGGTTGTGGTAAGGAAGGAACTACAGCATCTCCGCAGTCACTGCTTATCATGTAGCAGGCTTGATTGTCACATCGCTGGTTAAAACATGTTAAAGAGGCTCAGAAGTAGACTGCTGGTGCTGTTGGTTCTAATGGGGTGTTTGCCATTCAGGGAGACTACCGTAGTGACCCAAGTCGAAGTGGGTCACCTCCTGTCGTGGGAGCCTTGTCTTCTAGTCTCTTCCAGCTGTTTGCTTTTATTGTTCTCTATTCTTGATTGTATTTATATTTTATGGAAGAAACACTGTATAGTGGAAAGTCAAAAAGCATTTTAAATGTTGTCCCTTTATGAGCAAAGGTCTACTATAATCATTGATAAGGCTCAGCCTAAACTTGGTAATTACAGTTTACTTAATTTGTCATACACTATAAATTTAAATGAGCCAGATTCTTTGCTTTGATTGCTTTCCTCTCCCTCCATCCCTGTGCTCTGTCCAGCACACAGGAACTGCTGGCTAATCTTGCTGATACACAATCTCTTTAGATCTAGGTCCGATGATACATGTCTTTTCTAAAATCAGAGAACTAAAATGATTACCTTCTTTCTCTATTAATGGAGCTGATGTGATGCTGGATCCAACAAAAGATGCCTCTGATTTCCCCTCCTTGTTTATTTCTACCTTAATCTCAAGAAGCTAAGTGACTAGCCTGACTTTCCCAAAGGTGGAAAACATGAGCTTGTGCGCTGCTTGCTGTGTCACTGGCACTAGGAAATGAAGTGATGAAGCAAACCAGTGGCCCTGTCTTGTCACATGGTGCAGCTGCTCCATTGGTCACCATGTACTCATCTATAAGCTAAAGCTCAGAGCAGTTAGAGGTTCTTGGTGATATGAGTTCAGAACCCACGGTGGTGGTAACAGAAGTAAGTCTACACATGCACACATAATATAAAAACAGTAATAACAACATTTTTAAAGGAAATATTTTTGAAATCTCTGCTTTTTCAAATATATCTTTTTCTTTTAAGTGAACAAGGCTTAATGTTTAGCTTTCACCTTATTTTTTTCCAACTTATACTCAGGAAGCTCTTAATTAGTTCATTTAAATTGTCTAAACAGTAACCGACTACAGTTTCCATGATTATGACTAAATACATGGTTTTAATTTAAATTTTGCTTTATGTTCTTCTCACCAAGAAATATAATGGTTATAAGCAAAAGTCAAGAGAAGGCACATGTTTAAAAGTTGATGAAGCTATCCAAAGAGCCAACGTTCTAGGGTTAGCCTAGGAATAAAGTAATATATATAATAGTCACCTTATACACGGAAGAAAGACACATGGGCTGTGAGTGGCTCCTTATGACCAGCACTGAGTTAGCATAGACCCGGAAGATGCTAATGGAGGCTGTAAAAAGGCTTGTGGCTCTGATGAACAGCGCTTGCCTTCTGTTTGTGATCACAGGATAAAAGCCTTGTGCTCGTGCGTGTTCGTCTTTCCTGCGACAGCATATAGTGTGCTCTTAAGATGGAGACCTCACTCCCCAGGAAGCATTTTTGTGTAAGATTAATTGCCCTTTTAAAATCAGTGTTTGATGTATTCCTTTGCCCATATCCTGGCTTGCTTTAACCCCCTTTGACCTGACCTCCCTATTACCACCGCAGCTGATCAGAACCCTACACATGATGTATGCACTTCAGACTTCAGCCTGTCAGTGGATTCGGTTGGTCAGCATCTTGTTCATGACCATAACAGAGGTTGAAGAATTCGTCAGATAGAGTAAAATTGTTCAGGCTAGTTAGCGGTAATCAGAAAGCTTGTCTCTTTGTTGGCTTTACAATGTCTTCAGATTTATTAAATGTTTCATAGAAGCTTTGTTCTTGAATCCTAAAATAACCCTGAAAAGCTGCAGGTTAAAAGTGGCTAAAATGAATGTCAGTCCATTTGGTCTTAGCTTTCTGTTCTTCTGTACGTAGAGGTGTGAAACTCAAAAGGGATTAATTAAATTGGAATTTTCTAATTAAAGGCTGTGTTTCTTTGTCATCCTTTTCTTTAGCCTCCACTTTTAAAACTAAGAGATTCCATTCACTTGTCAATCAGAAAGAAACTTCAGAATATCCCTAGAAGCTGACACAGCTTGCTTTACAGACCCTAGTTTCACCTTTGTGGCAGCTGACTGGGACCTGAGGACTCAGTGGCCAGCAAGCCACCATCACCTAGTATGAGCCCTCAAGCCCCTGTGTGAGGGAGGTTATAACAAAGGTTCCAGTGGGATTGTTTTTGTTTTCTTCTAGTTGAGTGTTTTTATCTTTTGGTTTTTGTTTTTCAAGACAGGGTTTTACTATGTAGCCCTGGCTGTCCTGAACTCACTCTGTAGACCAGGCTGGCCTCAAACTCAGATCTGCCTGCCACGTGAATGCTGGGATTAAAGGCAGGTACCACCACCTAGCTGTTTTTATCATTTTAAAAAGAATCTTCAAATCTTTTAAGTAGTATAGCTATAATATGTTAGGGCTTCTTTTACTTTTAGGTAAGGTGCTTCACTGGATTTTTATGTTGAATGTTGAATATATTTTATGGCTTTTGAAATTTTTTTGAATAGCCATTTAATTTGTATAATACTGAGTCTGAGGTTTTGTTGCCCCATTTTTTTTTTAGCACTGACACTGCTTAGAGGCAATGTTCCTATAAACTTTCACTTGCCAATCACATAATTAAAATATAAAATATATATTTTTATATATCTTGGTGGATACTTAGTGTCAAGTTGGGAGCATAGGCCCCAACCCCTTGCATCTATCCCAGCCCTCAGGCCTGGTCTAGACTCCAAATCCCAGCAGGCCACTCCCCAGGGTATTTAAATGATCTCCCAAAAGAGGAACACTTTCTTTCCTCCTGGTGGTCCTGTTAGAGGCCTTGCAGTTCCCCCTTCGGGGCCACCCGAGAGCGCAGAACCTGGATATTTCTTAATTCGGCTTGCTTTGATTTGGCCTGATTGGGAATTTTGAGTCAGGGAACTCGCGTTAGGAAATATTCCTGACACTTAGTACCAAAATAATTAACTTATTACCATAACAACATATGCCTCCCCTTCTCTTGATCCCTGTTCTCTCTCTGCCTTCTCCACCTTTGTGGTCATATGTAGCCCGGCCTGGCCTAAAATTTTGTGTGGGCCTCAACTTTTGTTTCTTCCCTCTGAGTTGCCACTACCTCCAGTTTATGTTGTGTTGGGGATAGAACCAAAGACTGTGAAGTCAGAAGCCTTTCCCATGATATACTCCACTACCCCAGTTTACGTAGTATTGGGGTCAAACCAAAGACTGTGTAATCAGAAGCCTCTCCCATGTTATACCCCAGACTCATTTGCTCTCTTTTTCTTTTCTTTTTCACTTTTATTTTTGTTTTTATTTTTGAAACAAGGTTTTACTGTGTCAGAGCTTTAGCTGTTCTAGAACTCTCTGTAGACCAGGCTGGCCTCAAACTACTCACGTAGATCCAACTGCCTCTGCTTCCTGAGTGATGGGATTAAAGGTGTGAGCCACCACCACCCAGTTGGGCTCTCCTCTTAATTTCATTTAATTCTCCAAGAAGCCCTAGAGATGAGAAACTGAAGACTCACAAATTTGACTAAGGATTCAAAGCTAGTAAATGTTGATGTCTAAAGTCCAAAGGAAAGATTTTGCCGTTCTGGTATGAAAGAGTGGGAGCATGACTAGAACTGGAAGGTCTTTTAGGACTCCGGAGACCAGAGGTTTGCAGGCTGTGGCCCAAGAGTTAAGGGAGAAGCAACCTTGTGTTCTATGCAGCAGGCAGGACTTGGGACACAGCTCAGTCACACATTAGACTTCCCAGCATTAGCAGCTGGGCCTCCTCAGGAGCTGTGACAATTGGATTTGTGCTGGAGAACACCTGAAAACAGACATTACTGCATATTTGTTTTCTGTTCACCTCTCTCCTGCTGCTGATGGTCTATCAGAATGTGATCTATGATTCTGTAGACACATTCACTCCCAAGGAGTCAAGTGTCTGAACTAATCTAGCCAATAGGATTTTGCCTGTTTTTATCCTGTTTTATATATTTTTTTGTTTCTATGTACAGCTACCATTCTCATATAGCCAAAATGTACTTGAATATATGTTTGTGTGTAAATATGATTTTATTTTGATTTTAGTGTGTGTGTGTGTGTTTACATGCAATCATGGTAGGGTGATGTTGACCGAGGTTTTCTATCCCACCTGGTCCTTGTCCTGCCCGGAACCTGCAGTCATTAAATCCTAAAGAAATCATAGAGAGGTCTATATTAGTTATAAACTGATAGACCTAGTAGCTCGGGCTTCTTATTAACTATTATACCTTATATTAGCCCATTATTCTTGTCTATGTTAGCCATATGGCTTGGTACTTTTTTCAGCAAGGCAGTCACATCTTGCTTGCTCTGTGGCTAGATCAGGACTGCAGAATACGTCCCCTTGCCAGAATTCTCCTGTTCTCATTGCCCCGCCTCTACTTCCTGCCTGGTCACTCCACCTCTACTTCCTGCCTGGCTACTGGGCAATCAGCGTTTATTTAAAATATAATTGACAGGATGCAGACCATTGTCCCACAGTACTTCCCCCCTTAAAAAAAAAAAAAGAACTCTGAATCTAATATCCTTTGCTTAGCTTTCTCCTGACCATTATCCATAACAACTTTTAACCAACATTCCAAACAAAGGAAGATATCCATAGTCCATTTTTTGGGAATGTGGGTATAGTTTCTTCCTGCTGGTTGGGGGTGATGATAATCTTATGGGGACCTAAAGAAAATTTAGAATCATGATCAAGTCCTGACTGGAGTATCTTATGAGGCTTGATCATCGCAGGCAGCAGTCTTGAATCTGCTCTGGATGTAGAACTGAAACATCTCGGCCGTCTGATCCTACTGGAGATTTCTCAGGTGGTCTTACTTAATCAAACCTGGTTTTTCTTAATTCAGAATGAATCCATAGTCTCTCATTTTCTGTGGAAACAAAAACAAAATCTCTTCTCCAAAGTAAAATATCTTTTGATTTCAATTTGAAGTCAAGGCATTTACGAAATACTTTTGTTTTATTAATCCAGCAGCATTATATTTAAATGTCTTTTAGCAGCTGTTGCTGCTTCCTCAGCTGTCAAGCAATTCAAAAACAACATAATAATATACAGTATCCAGACTTTCTGTGTATTTTTCATCTTTACGTGACTTTATTTTAACCCCCATTTTTTTTTTTATTTCTTAATGTTTAGCTTTTTGAGACAGGGTTTCTTTGTGTATCTTTGTCCTAGAACTCACTCTGTAGACCAGGCTGTGTTTGAACTCACAGAGCTCTGCCTGCCTCTGCCTCTTAAGTGCTGGGATTAAAGGTGTGTGCCGCCACACCCAACTATGCTCTTTCTTTTTTATTTTAAGGACTTTAACCTTTTTCTTTACTCTCCCAAGCTTGCACATATTTTTAACACACTGTAAATCATTTAGAAGTTTTGTCTTTGCATCTCACTTTACTATATATCTCTCTCCTTTTCTGACCACATACATCTTTAATTTGCTAAGCAATATTGCTAGGATTAAAGCGTGGCTTTGATGGCTGGATCCAACCCATTCCTTAGCTTTCTGAGATTCTAGCCTCGTGGCAGAGGTACCCACTGGAGCCATGTTTATTGCCACAACACTATGGCGTTTCAAGGTCCCTACCACCCCAAAACGCATGCAGTCAGCTTTTCATCAACACCATTCAAGTGTTTCATGGCAGGACCTCTCACAAAAAGCTGCAAGGTTTTGTAGCTAATGCTGAGTCAGGAAGCCTGTCTTAAATGAGAGCCCTTGCTGGCCTCTAGCAAGCAGAGTAGACCAAATAAATTGCTGCTGCCAAAAAGTCATGCTTAACACTGTTATTTTGTGTCTAGAATTACTTCCTAAACTCTCTCAGGCTTTTAAGTAGATTTGGTCAGCCCCACGTTGGGCGCCAGGGTGATATGTACACCATGCTGGGAACCAAACCCAAGCCCTCTATTGCAAGAACAGAGCCAGTCCTTAGCCATGGGCTCGTCTCTCCAAACCATAAATATATTTTCCTTAAAAGACAACTGTTGTAAAACTATTCACTTTAAATTAGATTCTGATTTCTACCGCATCGACACCTTACAAAAGCAGTAATATATGCTTTTCAGTATTGGAAGTCTAAACTCAGCTGCAGACTGAAGTGTTCCCCAGATCCCTGACTTGGAAGATTTTTTCGTCTAGCACTGTTGGAATTGGAACTTTGAAAGGGCTGTGGCTATGGACTTTCCCTCTTGCCTGTCTACTGTCTAGGGATATCAGATGAAGGCCCACACAACATGCTAGTGCCTCCATTGTCACCGTGACTGCAGAACTGTGGGAATGACTGTTCTTTAGAAATGCTACACTCTGAGGAATGTCTAAAAGCAGCACAGCCTGAGACTAGACTGGACTAGGCTAAGCACCAGACTGAGCACAAAAATGTTGGAACTGTTGAAGTTTATGGTAGACTACCTAATAGTTTCATATCATTTTAAATTTTCCTAACTGTACAATAGTTCTGTAAACATATTTTTTAGAAAATTCACATCACAAGTAGAAAGTTTTAACAGAATCCAAGTTTATCCTGCAAAAGTGACTTATGAATGACCATAACTGCTTCTCTTGATTACTGTCTTAAATGTTTGCCTGATTTAAGGCCTCTTTGTAGGAGCTTTTTCTGGGGAGGTAGCTGTCTTGTGCTCATCTCAGATAGGACCAGTGACAGACCCAAGAAAGAATTACACTCAAGTCACATCACAGTGGAATGAGAGAGAGCATTGTCTATAAATGCTCAGGTTGGGGGTGTGGCTTTGTGAGCCCCTCCCCTTCTCCAAGTTAGAAAGCTAATGGGCCCAGTCTTGAACAGATCTTTCAGTAATCTCAGGTGCTGATAGTTCCAGAGGGTCACAGCCAGAGGACAGAACTCCACAGACTTCCATATACTGTTTTAGAAACTGCAGTAGGGGCTGAGGAAAGCCTTGATGGTAAAGGCCTTGCCTTGCAAGCCCAAGGCCTTGGGTTAGTCTTGTATCACCTGACCTACAAAAGGCAAAATCCCAAGTAAGAGGTATACAGAGGAGTACTGAGTCATCTGTTTTGAGTGATGTTTCCAGTTTCAAGTATAAAGTCTAGAATCTCTTAGAAACACAGAATGCTCATCAGACACGTTCAATTTAGCAATCTCATCAAGGGCTTCCTTTCTCTTGTTAGAGGAAAATATGAAGTCATTCGTCAGTATTATTTTTGCTGGTGTAAGTAATTGCCAAATTATCCAGCCATGCTTTTTTGTTGTCTATGGAAGCATGAATTTAGGTGAAAACATACATACATACAAACTTGTTATTTATCTTAGACTACTTTTAGCCTTTACCTCACTAGCTCCAGCAGTTCTGCAGTCACACACTGCCTGGTGACAGAGTGGCCATCAGAACCAGATCTGCAGTCACACACTGCCCAGTGGCGGGGGTGACCATCAGACCCAGTTCTGAAGATGCTTTGCCAGCCCACCCCACCTGCAACTTTGAAACTACTGTGTAATCAGTACCATGCTAGATGCTGGGGACATCCATGAACACAGGAGCTCTGATTATAGTCCCAAGAGAAATCCTGCCCCCATCCCAAA
Organism: Alexandromys fortis; assembly: GCF_014885135.2. Taxonomy (NCBI): domain Eukaryota; kingdom Metazoa; phylum Chordata; class Mammalia; order Rodentia; family Cricetidae; genus Alexandromys; species Alexandromys fortis. Next base: position 166,290 of record NW_026068103.1, read on the forward strand.
GATCCTCTGTTTACAGTTGATCTTGCGAGGAAGTCAGAAAGTAAACAAAAGAATAAATACTGATGAAGTGTTTGGATTAATGATGCAAAAATGTTTCCCATCTTTGTCTTATTTTTGTTTTCTTTTTCCTTGTTTTGAGATAGGGTCTTAGTCTGTAGACTAGACTGGCTTTAAATTCAGAGCTGTCCTCTTGACCCTGTCTCCCACATGCTCAGGTTACAAACACAAGCCATGCCTAATTATATCTCGTATCTTCAGTTCTGATGATAGGTATGGCAGAGATAGATCTGACTTAGTTGTCTAGTTCAAGCAAAGGATTAAGATGACCCCAGTCTTAAAGCCGGAGAACCAGTATTTGCCTACCAGCGCCTGTCATGATGTGGCAGACTTGATGCAGAGTTGGAATGGCTTGGGTGTACACAGTATGACTCAGAGTCCATCTGTTGTCTCCTGGCTTCTCAAGCACATGTGTGTCCGTGGATGGGGCACCCGCATGTATTCAGTCTCATCTCAACGCTGCTCTAGGACAGTGTGGAAAAGTGAGTAGTGACTTGTTAGTTTTACTGTCTCAGAAAAAGATGACTCTGGCCTGAGAACCTGTACACAAAAGGAACTTTTACTCTCACCACGCTTTCGTTTTTTGACTCAGTTCTAAGTAGGAGGAAATTCTGAGAATATTAAAATAACTCAAAGAAATATATAATAAGAATATTAACAGAACCATACTGGAAATGTTTTAAGATATTCTAAGAAAGATTTAATATGGTAAAACCTTGGCAATCTGGAACTTAGAAAGATGAATCATTTTAGAGAACTTAAATGTTCATCCATCTTACACCAATTCTAAAGTCTTCCCAAAGAGCTGATGTACAGTCTTCAGTGTTCTGTGTACAGCTCGATGGTTCTGACCAGTGTCCAGAAGCCAGTCATTGCATTCACTCTGTGATTACAGCTGTGTAAAAAAGTTACAGAGACCCAACAAAGATGGATATCAGGGCTGGAGGGATGGCTCCACGCTTAAGAGTGCAGTGGTCCCTCAGAGGACCCCAGCTCAGATCCCAGCACCCATGTTGGCAGCTCATGGTTGCCTGTAACTCTAGACAGAAGATCCAACACCCTCATCTGGGCCCTGCGGGCACTGCACTCACCACCTGCACACATTCACACTCAGACACACCTACATTAACTAAATAAAAAAGAAAGGATGGCTAGGGAAATGAAAGCAATAGAGGCAGTTATTAGTTTCTGGGATTCGGAGGCAGTCAGTAGTCTTTCCCCCACAGTTGTGCTAAACTATGACAGGGATGTGGGAAGCTTTGTTTGATTGGGTTTAGAGTTGGTAACATGCTTACCCGATTCTTATTTGAGCATTCGCTTTTGACTGTGTCCTCCATGATTGCTCCCTGCTGCCCTCTTCTCTGTCTTTGTCTCTGTCTCTCTCTCTCTGTCGAAAGGCTAAACATTTCTTTAGAAGTTCTGATGTCAGGTGCAGCCAGGCCTTCCTGTACCTTAGCACAGTAAGGACTGAAGGGCTAGGACAGAAAGGAGAGCAGCCGCTGACGTGCTCCTGTCCCAGCAGAGGGTTTTGCCCTGTTGTTGTTGTCTTTTGTTTCCAGGATGTGAGGTGGTTGCCATTGTATTTTGAAGACACTATTAAAAAATTGTACTGCAGGGTAACAAATACTTTCTTCTTTTCCTTTTTGAATAATTTTTGTTTAGTCTGGAATGGTTTGGGGAGGCGTGCTCTTTAAATTAGGGGATTTCCTTGCTTTAATTATTAATAAAATTTGAATTTTAAAGTGTTAATTGAAGCACCCTTTAAATTTTATTACATTTTAGTTGTTTTATTGTTGGGGTGGTTGCCCACCTACCGTGGTATGTGTATAGAAGTCAGAAGACAACTTGGAGACTAGGTTCTCTCCTACCATGGCAGGGATCAAACTCAGACCACAGTAGGTGCTTTTATCTGCTGAGTCCTGCAGCAGGCCCTATAGTACCATTTTAATTAGCAATTGAGAATTATCAAAAAAAAAATCCATCGGGTTTGGTGCCTCTTAAGGCAGAAATCCTTAAGTCAGACCATTGGTTCTCTCTGATAAAGCTTTAGTTGTGCTTCTACTACTTCCTACCCTTGAGCACATTGTTGATAGTCAGCAAAACTCCCAGCTGTTACACTCCCCTCAGATCCCAAGGGTGTGCGGCCGCCTCCACAAGGTAACAGCCTTCTATAGTGGTTTTAAATGTGCACTAGAATACTTTTGGTCAGTGGCTTCACCCTGCTGTTTTCTCCAGGATAGTTTCACTAACGTCAATCTTGGGCAAGCACAGTAATTAAGAAAGAACAAATACTTTCATATAGCAACAGAATTTTTATCAGAATTCATTGCAACCTCAGGTTTCTGTTCAGGGTGAGACATTTTGCAACATTTAAACTTTCTCCTTGTCTTCATTTCCTGTTAAGAGGATAAAACAAGTTTGAAATCCATTTAATTCACTAAGGAATCTCAAAAGGCAACAGAGTATCTTTTCTTTGTGGTTTTTGTTTCTATTGATTACTATTGGATTTCTTTCTTGGAACAGATGGAGAAAAAAAGAACCAAGTAATGATTCACGGAATTGAACCAATGCTGGAAACCCCTCTACAGTGGCTGAGTGAGCATCTGAGCTACCCAGATAATTTTCTTCATATTAGCATTGTCCCCCAACCAACAGATTGAAGGAGCAGCTCCTCCCTGGATGGAATCACCTTGAGTCAGCATGTCACCCTCGCTTCAGTCAGGTTCAGTGGAGGCTGCACAAACACGTGGCTGCCTGCAAGTCTAGGAGGAAGAAGATTCCATGAGAGATAGGGCAGCCGGGCAGGTCTGACTGGGCACCACCACTGCTTTGCTCCACTGCCGTCATTAAACCTCAGCTGAGACATGACAGGACCACTGGAGCTCTTGTCTTCTCATGAAATACAATGCAGCCGAAGCCTTTGCTCTAGGAAAGAAATGGAAACGTGCCACAGTTCATACTTCTGATTAACAAATAAGCGGGGTATTTCCTAAGGTGACCATGGTTGAACCTTAGTCAAGAAAGTGGAAACATTGGTTGAATTTTCGAGAGAATTAGACTTGAGAAAGTAAAAGAGAAATTCTGTTATCAATAACTTGCAGTAATTTTTTTGTAAAAGATCAAATTACAGTAAACCCATCTTTCCTTAATGAGAATTTCCTGTTTACAGTCAGTCTATTGGTATGCAAACAATCTTGTAACTTTGATAATGAACAGTGAGAGATTTTTAAATAAAGCCTCTAACTATGTTTTATCATTTAAAGCATACAGTTTGTCACTTTTCAGAGACACCCCGATTCCCATACAGTAAGTCATTTTTTATTCTGTGTTCCTGTTTCTCACTGGCGTAGCAAGGGTGCAGGGCGTAGGGTAACTTGTCTCAGGAGCTATTACGGGATTTATTACTGCAACTTGAAAATCTGTCATCTATACACTGACTATGAATAATAGTAACTGTCTTTGCTGTTTCGTTGGTCACTGTAAACCTGTCAAATCATAGTATGCCAAGTACCCATCTAAGGTAATTTTGCATATTTTGAAACTCCCATTCCTTTCCTTTGGTTTTTGATTGTTTGGTTGATTTGGTTTGGTTTTTTGGCTCCAGGAGTACTATGTCACTATTTTCCCCTGGCGCCAGTCTTTAAATTCTGAAGGTGACCTGTTTCTAGACTGCAGTAGCTTTTCCTTATCATTACCAAAAACATCCAGAGGTTCCTGGAACTCCTCCCACTATAAGGGAAGTTTGCTGCACTCTACGGCCACTGCTTGGAGACTCCTGCAGTTGATTTGTGAACTAGCTTGCTGTCCACATTGAATGTCAACCCATCTGAGTATGCAAAAAGACAGTATCATAAAATAATGGTTTTTGATTCTATAATAAAAATGATGTTTTCTTATAAAATTATATGATGACTCAAGTGAGATCCTGTTAGTGCTCCTTGCCTCATCCCTCCTACACCCCTTGTGATTTTTCACTGGTTAACATAGATTTATTCACAAAATGAGAGAAAGTGGATCAAAGAACAAATATCCCAGAATGGAAATTATAAACATAATAGTAAAAGAAGTAACGTTGGGTACCACTCGCAGAAACGTAGAAGTGAGTCGAAGGAAACTGGCTGACTAAACAAAGTGCCCTTTTAGCAAAGGCAGGAAAAAATAGTGACACTTGAGTTACATAAGGAAAAATCCACTGACTTGTATTTTTGCAAGACGTTGGTCTGAATATGATTGTTCACATTATGGGTGTTTATTCGTCTGCTGAGTTTGGGGATTTTCCCCTTGGTGTTTTGACAGACTGAGGAGAGCATCACTGAGTAGAGGGGTCAGATGCCAGGGTGTGCTAAACTGTGAGGTGTGGTCAGAAGGTAACCATGGTGATTTTACAGGTGACACTGGGGATTCCTGGGGTATTTTAGAGCTCCTGGACTTCACTTGCAGATTAACAAAGTAAATTATACCAAGCCACAGAAGTGCCATAGACAAACACCTGTAAAGCCGGGTGAGCAAGGGCCCAGTGGCCAGAGGAATGTCCATCTTCATTCCTAGAGGCTGGAGGTGAAATATTTACAGACCAAGATCAGGACTTCCCTCATCTTCAGACTTAAGTTTCTCGGGAGAAGAATGAGGACTAACAGACAAGAGGGTCACAAGTCTCAACAAGTGGCTCACTCTTAGGGAAAAAAAAAATGCCGACAAGGAAGGAATTCCGACCATGGTGAGTAATCAGTTACCATGTTACTCATTGCATAGTTGACCTGAGCTGCGAGCATAGATGGGACTTAATTGATAATCACTATGATTTCTTTTGGTACCTAGATACCCCTAGTAACCTATTAGAATTAAGCATAAGTAATGATTTACAGAGGATCTTCCTATCTCATTATAAGGGAGGAGTGTCCCCAGGCCATGTTATGATTTTTCCAGTTCAGTAAAACCAGGTGGATTATTCTAAGAAAAGAATACGGATTTAACATTGAGTGACTAGCTTTTTCTCCCCTCCTCCCCCATTTTTGCATTTTATTATTTGGGAGGGGCGCACAAATGCTTGTCACAGAATGCGTGTGGAGATCAAAGGACAACTTGTGGGAGATGATTCTCTCCTTCCGCCTTGTGGGCCCCGGGGATTGAACTCTGGTTGTCAGTCTTGACAGCGAGCACCCTTAACCCCTGAGCCATCTTGCTGGCCCATCAACAACTTTTAATGGTTATCATTCTACATCATGTTGGTTTAAAGGTATATGTTCATATAACTTATCTTGTAATATTCAAAAATTTGGTGTGTGTGGCTCATGCCAGAGAATGCAGCTCACTTTTTATCCTGCTCCTGACTCAGGTCTGAGAGAAGTCAGGGTGCTTGTTACTTGTGCCAGCATAATCCAGATAAGAGGGTGAAATCCTTAGGTATTACTGGAGAAAAATTAGAAAAACTTGGGCTCTTTTGTGCACAACCAGGCGATAAGAGTTGTTCACAATACCTTTCTCTGAGTTCTGTTCCTCTCTTTTCTGAATATATTCATGTGGCCTGAGAATGCTCCAGAAGAGGAGGAAGGAAGAGCATTATCTTGTTCATGTTATTGGATATCAAATGGCACTCTGGAATTGCAGGTCTCTCTCGTCTTTTGATGCCAGAAGTGACTGGCAGGCGGAACAGACTGTGCTTTAGAGCTCTGATGGCTTTAAACTGGCACATGTAGGGATGCTTTCTCACCTGGGCAGCAGTAGGAATCCCCAGGTCAAGTAGCCCCAAAAGCAAACATAATACTCTTCTGCGTGCCGTATTGTAAAGCTAGCAGGTTCACAGGTATGTGAATCAAATGCATTACAGTTGAGTGAGGATCTCATATATCCTAGGCTGACGTTGAACTCACTGTGTAGCTAAGGACGCCCTTCAGGTTCCCTGCCTCTGCCTCCCAACCCTGGGATGACAGATGCGTCTATCGTCCTATTTTTCAAATGCATTTTTTTCAGTCAGATGTTCTCAACTTGCCCATCTAAGTCAGGGAGCAACTACAGAAAGCTCTTCACTGTGCACCTTCATATGACGAAGGGATCCTTCAGACTTCCTCAAATACAGATTAATGTCTTTTTCTCAAGTACTAGCAGGTGTACTAACATCAAGTTTTATAGGCCTAACTTGTAATCACAGACTTAAACATTCCGTGTTTAGATTCTAGAGCTACTCACTGGAAACTTGGGTTTTCAATACTGAACCATTTTAATTTAGAGCATGTTAGGATGATCCAGATAAAGGTAAGTCAGGAATTAAGGAATATTTAATGTGTTCAGATACACCCTCTGGCCCCTAAATGTGCTTGGTGCAAAGCTTACTCCTACCTCTAATCACAAGACCGCCCCCCCCCTCAAAAAAAAACTGTCTACAAAAAGACAAATTTATGGATAACAACATTTTCAAGTAGGTCTTGCATTCCTGTCAGAGTTACCAACAATAAAAATAGGACAGACCTTGTCATTTAGAAATCGGTGGTACAGACTTCAGTTGGTTGGAGTTGGCATCACCGAATAAGACATGCTTACTCAAATCTGCTCTCGGTAGGAACCACTGTGGCCCGGGTCCTTGCGTCAGCCCACATTCATTTTAGCTGTACTGTCGACCACAGCACAGGCCTGTGTCAGGCCTCCCCTTAGCAGCCCCTCAGTTGCTATTTTGAGCTAGCATCTGGAGGCCTGCATTAGTCTGGCCTTTTTGTAGACGAGTGGTTTGTATCATGCTTGTGCTTGAGGCTCTCCTGCTGAAAAGGACAGTTGATGAATGCAGCATTTCCTGACTCCTGAATAGAACCTTTCCTTCCAGGCTCCCAGCAGCCGTTAAATAGGGGCTGGAGTAAGTCATTGGGTGCAGCTGACTTAGGGTTTGGAGCGTGACTCTTAGCCCTGTCTCTGCTGTTTAAAAAGAACTCAAGCTTCTCACTCATCTCCAGGCCAACCATTTTCAGTTGCACATTCCTTTATTGGATGTGTCCCATTTTGTCTATGTCACTTCCAGAATCGTTTACCAAGTTTCTATTGGCTAGCTGATACCTGCCAGGTACTCCACAACGTAGAGAAAACCCCTCCATCTGTGCGATGGGAATCAGATGTGTGAGCACTGGCTCGCAGGCCCTGGCATGTGCAGCAGATACCTTTCACTTCTAACAGGCTCCAGCCTGTAACAGTAACTGTGACGCTGGAGGTTCCTCTGTGGCAGAGGCTCTGATGAGCACGCTGTTACTTTGTTGATGTCTAGCTCTTCTACCGGGATAACTGATGTATAGGCATCTGCTGTGTCCACTCCCTCTCATTTTGTGAAGAGTTAGAGAAACTATCCCATAGCTACCAACCTTTTCCTGATTTCTCTTCACATCTCCACTAAAATGTCATCCTGGTGCCTGCGCTTCTCTAACTCTTCCGGATGCGGTTTTGAAATTCACTGCCATCTCAAGTCTCTGATAGGCTTCAGTGATACTGGTTGTCAAGTCTACAGGTGTCTCCAGGGCCTGGAGTAAACTTTAAAAGATTAAGGAGCCAGTCAGCTTGGGATAAGCAAAGAATTTGGAGGCAGTGCATGAGACATGAAAAATGAGAGATGGAAAATGCCAGGTGAATGTAATTAGCAGCAGGCCACCTCAGATACCTACAAAACCCACAGATTCGTTGTACCCTTTTCTTTCTTTTGTACCCAGCATCTCATGAGATAGTGCAAGTTAGCCTTGAAATGACTCTCACGCCCTGGCCTGAGAGGCAGTACACGCCACACTCAGCAGCCACAGCTGAAGTAAGACCATTGCTGCAGGGCTGTAATAATTGCACTTATGCACTAGGCTTACTCTGGGTTTATAGAAGTCCGTGTAACAGATATAGGAAAAATGGTAGCATATATTCTGGGATAAACAAGACCAGTGTCTGTGAGAAGACAACAGACGGAATTTAACTACAAGGAGATACAGGACCAGGCAATGAGAAAAATTACAAATGAGGCAGTGGCAAAGACTAGCTTTGGGCTGTGGTAGATGACACGGGTCGATTTGACTCCAGCACGTTTGACAATTGGCCACACCTTGTTCCATTCTTCACTTTCTTCACTGGTCACCACACCCTGCTGCTTTTCTGATCTCAGCCCCTTTTCAGTTTCCTTCCCTTCTCACCTTGAGTGTGACGTCCCAGCATTCACCTTGGGGCCTCTTCCTCTACAGCACTTGAAATCATCCCAAGGCTGGTTTTTTTATGTCTACCTGTGGGCATGATGGTTTGTGCCTTTAATCCCAGGGAGACAGAGGCAGGGAGATCTCTGTGAAGTGACAGCACTCGGTGAGTTCAAGGCCAGCCTGGTCTACACAGTGAGTTCCAGGATAACCAGGGATATGTAGAGAGAACCCGTCTCACAAAAACAAAACAAAAAAAGTGTATGTGTATAGGCTTCTGTAAAAGTGCCAGAGCCAACAGACACCAAACGGTGTAAAGTGGAACTGTCCTTAGAGATGCCTGGGAGCCACCCTGTGGTGCTGGGAACTGAATCCAAGTCCTCTGTAAGAGCAATCAAGGTTCCTAACTGCTGAGCCATCTTCCCAGACCCACATCTTAGGATGTTTAACACCCTTGTTATCAACACTGACCTCTAAGCTCCAGACACCACTGAACAACCTTCCTGACATCTATGTCAGGTACATATAGCAATTCTATTCAAATCAAAGCAGAATTCTTGGCTCCCCCTGCCTGATACACCACCACCTGTCCAATTCTTCCCTATAAGAAATGCTCCTCACCTGAAATGTGAGTGCCACACTTGCCCTTCTCACCCATCCTGTGTCCATCCGTAACTCTCAGTCTGTCTATCTTAAAATACAACAAGAGGCTCTTAAGTAATTCAGAACTCCTGTGTGTTCCTCCAGCTTCTCTCGCAGCATTCAGTAAAGACCTGTCTTTGGAATTTGAAAGTACATTGCTGTGTGTTGAAATAGGAGCGGCGGGGCTGCGTCCCCAGCACCCCAGCCGCCTGCTAGCTTATGCCCCGAAATAACAACACACAAACTGTATCCATTTAAACACTGCTTGGCTCATTTCTATCTAGCCTCTTCTAGGCTAATTCTCGCACCTGGACTAGCCCATTTCTAATAATGTGTGTAAGCACCCCAAGGTGCGCTTACCAAGAAGATTCTAGCCTAAAACCATCCTGGGTAGGAGCTGCCTGGGAGAGCGAAGCCTGGCATCTCTGCTCCAGAGAGCAGAGCTGTCAAGTCTCTCCGGAAGCAGAGCAGAGTCTGACCTCACTTCCTCTTCCTCCCAGAATTCTATTCTGTTTACTCCTCCCATCTATGCTTTAACCTATCAGGGCCAGCCAAGCAGTTTCTTTATTGCTCAATGACCTTCCTCCATCAGCTGTGGAATATGCGAGAATAGGAAACTGCCTAAGAGCAGCATTTACCCCAAGTGAAATACTCACTGGTTATTTGTGCGAGTTCCCGTTAGTGGACTCAGAGAGACGAGACGTTATCTTAAAATGTTGTGTTGTATGATGTGTTATTAAAGGTAGATGCTGGCAAGGCAATGCTCATTTGGTTTTGTTGATAGGGTCTCACTATGTAGTTGGGGCTGGTTTGGATATGTAACTCAGTGGTCTTGAACCCATAGCAACGTTCTTGCCTCAGTCTGAGTGCTAGTACAGGGCTAGCAAGAAATACTTTGTAACAGAAAACGACAAAATGTGTGCTATTTACAGACCTAGGACTTACTTTAAAAATAATTTCTGAAAGTAGAACATAAAGACTACAATGAGTGTACAGAGTTCCTCATACCTCTTGCCCACTGCTTCCATGTATTTACCACAGCCAGTATTGATACATTGTTGTTAACTAAAAGGCCATATTTTATTTTACTTTATTTGGGTCTACAGTACTAAGATACCATATCACATGGGAGTGTTTTTATTAATATGTTTTATATTTCCTTTGGAAATTTCATACATGCATACGATATATTTTAGTCATATGTACCCCCTACTCCCTCTCCCCAGGTCCCCCCAGGATCTCATAACCCACTGTCCTACTAACTTAATGTCTTCTTTATTATTGTTGTTGCCTTTTGAGTCCAACTGACGGCGTACACATGGGTATGGGGCCATGCACCAGAGTGTGGCCAGCCTACTAGTAGCCACATCCTCAAGCAGTCGTCCTTCCTCAGCAGCTCTCAACTACCAATAGCTCCTCAGCAAGGCCCCCCCCACATCTGCATGGGATTTCTTGTCGCCTTCATCCTCCTGTTGTGTGACAGATGGGGGGACTACTCAGCTTGTGAACCACGCCTCTGTCTGAGTGCGGCTGAGGCTACTGTATTGTTAGTTGCGGTTCTAGGAAAAAGTCTACCGCAGCACGCGCCCTTCTCACCCTGCGTGTGCATCAAGTATCTGCTGTCATCCAGTGGGGCCAGGGTTCTGTCTGCCAGCTCTCTCTACTAGGTAGTCTTGCATTATCTGTGCTCCCCCACCTCTACTGCTTAGAAAGCAACATGAAGCCAGCGTTTCCTCCCCTCGAGCAGATAGGGCAGAATGGGCAGAATTAACTCAGCCTCTGGGCAGTATCTAGAGAAATCACTTGAAATTCATTTGTAAGAAAAATGTGACTTCTGCATTCTTTTATTAAGAAGACTATTTCTTTATATGAATATAAACTCAGATGTTTAATGCTTTGTCTACAATCTAATATCCTGCTCAGAATTTGCAACGTTGGTGCCGGGAAGCTTTTCAGGTGGCCCCTGTGGCCTGTGACATGCCACCATACTTTTGTTTGTGAGCATTTCTTACTTTTTTGGCATTTAAATGTATTTCTTGCCTCGGGCCTAAAATCCAGTATTTTTTTTTTCAAAGGATCCTGATTTCTTTTATTGAGAAGTCTTGTTTTGTTTTTGTTTGGTTGGTTGTTTTCATTCAATTGATTGTTTAGTTTTATTTTTGTTTTTGTTTTTTGAGACAGGCTTCTCTATGTAACGGCCTTGTGTGTCCTGGAACTAGCTCTGTAGGCCAGGCTTGCCTCAAACTCACAGAAATCCACCTGCCTCTGCTTCTGCCTTCTTAGTGCTGGGATTAAAGGCATGCACTACCCCAGCCAGCTAAGAAGGCCCACTTTTTAAATACTGGCCACCCACCCATCCATCACCCATTTGGTGACTACCCTGTTCTACCCTGATGCTACATCAGACCAGAAGCTGGACATACAGTGGGGAAGGAAGCAGATAAAATCCCAGCATTGGAAAGCTAACCTGGAGGCTGGGAGGTTGACAAGGCACAACTCTAACCAGTGAATACATAATCGTCACTTTGATACACCCTCTGAAGGGAAGGGACAACTGGGAGGTAGACACACACAACTCTAACCAGTGAATACATAATCGTTGCTCTGATACACCCTCTGAAGGGAAGGAACAACTGGCAGAGATTTGAGACAACTCGAGTCTGTGGTCTGGTTTAGATCAGGTGGTTGGAGAAAGTCTCTGTGAGTGGCTGACACTGAGGAAGCAGCTGAGAGGTGAGAAAGCAATTCATTTGAAGAGCAGAGGGAAGGGCACTTGTTGCCACGCCTGAACTTGATCCCTGAGACCTACATGTTAGAGAGAACAAGTCCCCATAAGTTGTCCCCTGAGCTCCATGAACATACACACTCATATATGCCTAGATACATAGATACCATACAGTTCATTTTTAATCACTGTATTATAATGAGCTCTCAAATGGAAACAGGTAAATTAAGATAACCAATCAAACGCTTGCCCAGTTCCAAAGTGCATCTCAATGAATTCTTACACTGCTAGAAAGTCCATTCTGAAGCCATGGAGTTTCATTGGGATTTTACACTGCCACTATTTTTAGGAATTTAAACCACAAAGAAAAATCTATAACAGAGTTGAAACTAGCAAAACAATTAGCCTTATGCCTGCTTTCGCAGCTCATGTGTCCTGTTGCCCGCGTTCCAGCCTTCCTCGTCACCTAGCATTGCCCTTTGGTCTCCTTTCTAAATTTTCTACTGGACCCACACAGCTCTTTACATAAGAACATGTATACATTATAGCCCGGATCACATATGAAGAAGAATGTGCTAGGTTTTTCTTTTTCTAGGTGACCAATGCTATAATTCTGAGTCCATCTATTTTCCTGCAAGGTTCATTTTTGCTTTACAGACAAATTGTATTCCATTTCATATTTGCACTACTATTTAAAATTTAAATAAATTTTCAAAAGGAATAAAAATAACAAAAATATTACCTTATATAAAGTCTATATACAGATTGGTATAGTCAAAGATGATAAAGTGCATTGTTGTTTGTTTTTTAATGGAGATTATGGCCAAAAGGAAGTTTGAAAGCTACTGTTTAGGTAGCAGTAAGAGTAAATAGAATGCTCTGAAAAGAGAAAATGCTTTATCAGCTTGAGGATCTGAAAAAAATGCTTTCTAAGGAACAGGGATAGGGAGAAGTCAGAGATGGAGGGAGGCAGTGGCCACAGGGAGCTAGCAGGTCGCAACAGTATTTAAGTTGAGAAATAAGGGAAAACATTGGACTGTCTCTATTGTTGTTTTGGTTTTCTGTTTGTTGTTATTACTCTGTCAAGACATTGTGTTTCTGTTTTGTAGTCAGCCCTGGCTGTCCTGAAACTCACCAAGTAGACCTAGCTGTCCTTGAACTCACAGAGATCTACCAGTTTCTGTCTCCTGGGTGCTGGGATTAAAGACATGTACCATCACATCCAGCCATTTTTAAAGGAAGGTATACTTTTCAAATTACATTTGTGTGCGTGTGTGTGTGTAAGAGAGAAACAGACAGAGAAGGTTTGCCAGTTGATTCACCATGTGGAGCCAAGGGACTAAATTCTTCACTGGACTTGCTGGCTGGAGTCTTCACCCACGGAGCCATCTCACCAGCCCCAGTTAGACAGTTTTGAATAGGGAAGTGAGGAGGTCTTAGATCCTTTCAGGTATTGTGTGAAAGGGGAAGGAGAGAGCAAAGGGCAGAGTGAGTGGCTTCTGGTCATGTGAGGAGTCACCAGGGCATATCCATGTTCTCTGGGGTGTTGGAACATGCCTGGAGCATGACCAGCCTGTATGCTGTGTGCTGAGCTGAATGTCTCACCACCATACTTGTGAGAATAGGTTACACAGCTCAGGTAAGAGGGAGAGAAATGAAGTCACACTTGGAAAGCAGCACAGCCCACTGGTAGGCTGTGCGGAGGGACTGGAAGAAGATACACTCCCTTTACACAAGTTAACGCGTCACACTCCTTCGTGCTTTCCCGCTGTGGGGCTCAGTCATAGTGCCCAGAAGTGGAAATAACAGAACTTCCAAGAGAAACTGAGATAGAGTAAAATCTCAAAAACCAGTTCTCTTCACAGATTTTCAAACCTATATGACTTATAAATTATGATGTCAAATGTCTGAACTTCGGGAAGAGTCCTTCACCCACAGACCAGAGTCCTAAACTCCTTGGGGCTCAAGGCTCTGTCCAGGATCTAGTAAGAAAATCGTCTTTGTTCCACAGAACCTTCTGCCTGACTCTACGTTGATGAAGAAAGGACTGTGGCAGGACCCTTTCCTGACACTCATCTTGTCACTGTGGAACCGAAAATGCCTGCAGCTGGCTATCCACCCCTGCAGTTTCCTTTGCAGAGAACAGTTACTTGTCACCGAGGTAGAACTCAGAAGAGCATTGCCTTCGTCTAAGCTGGGCTGAGATGGGACAGAAACCTGAAGAAGCCAGATCTCAAAACTAGAAAGATGGGGATCTCTGGGGATCTGAAGTGGGATAGGGGTGCTTGTTCCCCCAAACTCATGATAGGTTTTGAAGGGATGTTTTCAGGCTGACTGAGAAGCAAAAGCAGAAAGCAGAGGTTACCAGGTTCAGGCAGTGTTTTCGTTGCTTGTCAGTTTTTGTGTGATAGAAACTCAAACTGAGCAAACTAAGGGGTTGCTTTGACTTGTATTCTGAAATCTTGACATTGCTATAATGCTTGCATACCTAGATGATCTGGGCACCACATTTGTCTCACCATGAGCACTGCTTCTTCTCTGTGCTAACTTGGTTCACAGGCTGGCATTGTTGGCACAGATAGTTTAGGGAATGTGCACTTTGAAGTTTCTGCGAGGCCATCAAGAAAAGAGAGATTCTCCCTTCCTCCTCTCTCTCTCTCTCTCTCTCTCTCTCTCTCTCTCTCTCTCTCTCTCTCTCTCTCTCTCTCTCTCCCTCTCTCTCTCTGAACCCAGCAAATGTTTCCTCAGACCTCATTGGCCAGAACTAAGCCAGTTACCTGTCCTGATGCATATTCTGAGGGGCATCACCAGCCCAGGTCCCCAAGAAAGGAAGTAGAGAGGAAGTTCCTTGGCAGCTGAGGGAGAGGTGAGTGTTGAGGAGGCAACCTAGGAATGCTGATTGTACCACCTTCGTTACCGTGGTACAGGCAAAGTTAGATCAGGAGCAATACAGACATTGATGAGATATTTTCCGTCTTTGGAGGGAAGGGGGCTGGCAAGTTCTCCCTGTGTAGACCACAGTGGCTTTGACCTTAGGATCTTCCTCTCTCTTCCACTTGCTGTTGGCAGTCACTCCTGGTGGTAGATAAAAATCTGTTCAAAACCCCAGCTCTGACTGCTTCTAGCTAAGTCACCTCTTCAAACTCCAATTTCTTCATCTTAAAAAAAAAAAATGTGGCTTGTGCCTGTAATTCTAACACTTGGAAGGTTGAGGCAGGAGGATTACCATGAGTTCCAGGCCAGCCTGGGCTACAGAGTGAGTACTTTTGTGAAAAGCAAAATGTAAATGGCAACCCCTCGTGAAGATTAAATTCGTATATCAAAATATATGTTTGGCCCAGCACTTGTGTGGCAGAAGCAGGCAGATCTCTTGAGCTTCAAGGTCACCCTGGTCTACAGAGGTAGTTCCAGGTCTGCCAGAGTTATATTGTGTGATCCTATCTACAAACAAATAAACAAAAAGACATAAGGAGGGTGAAAATATATGCTTATATATTTGAAAAATAATCAGATATGAAGTAAATTATTCTTTAAGGGTGTCACATACAGTTGTTGAAGGCAGCAACGAGACTCATTTCCACCCAACAGTACAGTGAGCGTAAGAAGCTGGTCCTGGTAGTGTCAGGCAAGTCAGGGCCATCTGGTGTCTTCGTTGCAAGAAAGAGGGCTCACTGGTTCAGAACCAACCTTAGGCAGCAGGTGTTCAGGCTGGGGTGGTGGAGTTTCAGCTTTGATTTTTCTATGAAGCCGTCCAGGTTATTAAAATGGTGACCCTGTTCTCTTGTTTAAGAACCGGTTTCATTTCTAATGACACAGCACCATCATGCCATTCCTTGATTTAGTCACTAGAACCAAAACTGAAGTGTGGCTGGTTTCATGTTGTTTTTATAGCAGTTAGTACAGAGAATAACAGGTTCATGCGAAAACAGATGTATTTGCTATCTGTTTCTGCATCTGCTGCCTCCCAGACTCACAGCCCATCTCTGCCATAGTTTGCTCATTAGCTTTGGTTCTTGTAGGAGAGGCTCCCTTGAGAACAAAAACCTGCCTGCTCTTTCCAGGGAGGTCTGGGGACACCTTTTTTGATGTTTTTTTTTTTTTTTTTTTTTTTGAAGAGGAACCCAGTCTTGCCATTCTCCCAAGGAAGGAAGAGGCATCAGAGAGAGATGTGTGTTGCCCACTATGAGCTGCGAGAAGGGTTTTTTGTGTATTGGGCCTCAGAGTACTGAACTAGAACAAGAGAACCTGTCTAGTTCTCTGGGGAAAGCCTCATCTTAATAACAATGCGAAAGTTCTCACAATAAATCATAGTCTCCTCACAGAATCCTGCCGCTGGCTGTTTCTATAATCAGGGTTAAAAGTGAATGTTTACAAATAAAGAAACAGAAATGGCCTAAGAGTGTAGCTAAATTAGCAAAGTGCTTGCCCAGCAATGCATAAGCCAGGCATGGTGACACAAGCCTGTCGTCTTAATCGTTTGGTTTGGGAGGTTAAGAAGTAAGGAAGTTCAAGGTCATCCTTGTCCACAGACTGAATTTGAGGCCAGTCTCTGCTACATAAGATCCTCTTTGAACACACACACACACACACACACACACACACACACTTCCATAAATATCAGTCCTTACATGTCTTCAGATTTAAGAATAACAGAACAGAGAACCCTGGGTTAACTCCCATGTAATTGCTCTTTCTGTGCTCAGGTTTCCTTGTGTATAAAATGCAGCTAATAGAAAACCCCTAATAGGGTGAAAGGACCGCTTACATGAACACATGCATACAACATACTGGAGAAAGCACCTGGCAGAGAGTTTGCACTCCTGGAAGGTCAGCTGTCCTCGGCTGGGCATGTGACTCAGTTGGTCGTGCTGGTCTGGCGTTCACAAAGCCCTAGGCTCCATTCCCCAGCACCACACAACACAAGGGGCTCCGCCTCAGACCTGTAATCCCGTTTGGGGAGGTGGAAGGATGGGAAGTTCAGAGTCATCCTTGGCTACATAGGATGAGTGAGACCCTGCCTTGAAAAACAAAACCAATCCATAAATATTAGTTGTCATCGTTCTCACTTCATGGTTTTGTCAACTGCAAGTCCTCATCACCCCCACACAGTCACACCGCCTGTCTCCCTCAGTACCTGCCCTGCCCTCCATCAACTTCAGTCATTCCTGTGACCTTGACTTTTTGATCTCACTTGACAGATGAGGGTGAAACTTGCTTCCACGGTCTCCTCAGACTGGTCTCCTCCAGAACTGTCTACTAACCAGAGTTTGTTGGTTTTTAATGATAAACATAACTCCAAATACGATATCATATTCATATTCTGATCCAGCTCACCAGGTGGTTGGGTTTGGGGACTACACGTCTCATTTTGACTTTGCTGTGCTGCTATCAAGCCTTCATACTGAACCTTCTTGTACAGTCGTCAGTGTTTCCATATTTGACTAAACTTTGTACCTTAATCCCCTCATTTAAGAAAATGCTTTGATATGGTTGAGAAAGCCACTCTCCATTTAATTTTTTTCTTCTTGTTTCATCTCCCATCAATATTTTCTTAGTGTGTTCACTGTCTGAGAAGTTCAAATAACAGTATGGCTGTTCATTGCTCTCTCAGTGTGGACCTTCAGCCCCTCCCAGATTGCAGATTTCTTGAGACCAAAAGCCAGAGCCTGGCAGCAGCACTCCTGAGGTTCTGGGCAGAGCACTGTCTGTTAGGGGACTCCCAAGAGGGCTCTCCCAAGCATGTGGCTCTTTCTACTCTTTCCCCTGTTATCTCCAGAAAGTCTCACAGGCCCTTTCTTTCTGAATTTAGTTAGGCCTTCAGTAAGCAGGGACAGACCTTAAGGTGAGGGACTTCGGACCCTGGATGCAGATTCTGAAGGTGATGTGTTCGGGAGTGAACCTGGCCTCCACCCTCAGCTGAAGTAGGGCGTTTTCTCAAGCAGAAGGTGTCCTCTCTGTATCTCCCTCATCATGTCCTTTGGGTCTGGTTTCTTCCTCCTACCCAGTCTCTTTTGCCTTGCTCTCCCCTTTCCCTGATTCACTTCCAGGCCACCCTCCCCCGGCCTGTCTTCATGCCTTCTCTCTTACTCTCTCTGTGTATCACGTAGGTTTCTGTTCCCTCTCATTCTTTTTCTTTCACTTTCCCCCGCCCACTAGTCATTTTTAACAGTGTCATCATGACTTACAGTGTGGGAACATGGAACTGGCCGTCTCCCACATTACACAGCCATCTCTGGATTCCATGTGACCAGCATTCCCTCGCTGAGCTACTGGGGCAGGATGGATGCTCCACCACTACCAGCTGCCAAGGCCGGGCTCTCTCTGAGTCCCTCCTTCCTGCCTACTGCAGAAATCAAGGCTAGAGCAGAAGATGGAGGCCAGAGAAATCAGCCACAGTGCCTGGCAGGAATGTTGGGCAGTGTGATGTAGGTCTAACCCCAGACACCCCTCAGGCCAACTTGCTCTAAAAAGCCCAGGGGTCGGGGCAAGGAATCTGAAAGGAATGACATGAACTCTGGGGAAGATGTGGGGCTGCTTGTACAACTGAGAGCAGAGGTGCTGACATATATGCCTATCTTTAGAATCTAAAAAACTCAGCTGAAATCCAAGTCAAATGAAAAACAGGGTCCCGGGGACCTGCAAGGAACACTCTTCCCTCTTCCTCCCTCAACCCCACGAGTTCAGGCTTGCACAATCTGTTCTTCCATAAGGGTTTGCCAAACAGTCCAAGCTGAAGTTAGATCCGGGATCTCTCCGATGCATTCCACCTCCCTTTCAAAGGTCAGCTGTCACCAGCAGCAGCTAAAGCAACCTGGATATTAGAGTGGGGGAGGGGCGGCATGCCAACGGTTGCTGGGAATGGGACCTTCTTGGACTCTGGTTCACAGTAAAGGGAAGGTTTTTGTCTATCTTACAGGCAAGCCAGAGTTGGTGACTCGAGTGGTCAGTGTCCCTTTGCAGCCGGAGTCAAGGATGGAAATAAAGCCTCTCCCTGTCTTAGAGGATGGGTTTCTGCCAAGCACTGTTTCCTGTTGGTTTGCTACCTTGGCCTTTGGCAGCACCCAACCAACACAGTGAAAGTGATCATTGCGCTGGCTGCCTACAAGCCTCTGCAGGCATCTTCTGCCCTGACCTGCTTGTCGGGGCCCTCAGAGCCAGCCTGAAGGCTGGCTGAGGGGGAAAAAAAAAAAAAAGTGAGCCAGGTCTCTTGGCGTCTTTCCGAATCCCAGAAAGGAACTGCATATACTCCAGCAGTCTCTTCCTTTTCGTTCAGGTGCAGGTAACCAAAACCCACTGCCATGGTTCCACTGTGTTGGGAAGGCTGCGTTCTCTACCCCGTGCCAGGGGTGGGGCCTGATTAAAGGTGACTGGGCTGTGAGGGTAACGGATTCACAGAAAAGGGAGTGTTCAGTCTTCTTTACGCTCTTTGTTCTGCTGTAGGATGTTGGGCACAAAGTCCCTCTGCAACTACTGCCCCCCTCAGTCTCAAACTTCCCCAGTCCGGAGGACCATGAGCCCGATAAGAATATTCTTTATTAAGTCCCTGGTCTGGCTTTGTTGACTCCGCCTGGGAAGCCTTACCTTCTCTGAGGAGTGGATAGGGGATAGGGTGAGGAGAAGGTGTGAGAAGCAGCCGTGGGGGAGAGAGGGGGAACGGTGATTGGTATGCTAGTGTGTAAAATAAAAAAGACTTAAATAATAAAATGATAAAATGATAGAAAAAAGTACCTAGCCTGGCATTCTGTGACCGCGTAACAGAATGAAGGCACCTGCCGTAGGTGTACCCTCCCATGACACTTGCAGGAAAGCAGCCACAAACCAGGAGGCGGCAGGTCTGCAAATATTTTAGTTACCCGTGAGGCCCAGTCCTGGTGCTGAGAAAACAATTAATGTTTTTGGACTCCATGCATATGTACATAAGAAAAAAAACAATGGAAATCTTGCTCTGTAGGAATGCATATTTTTTAAACACAAATTTTAAAGAACTATTTCCATAAAAACCACAGCTTTCATTGATATCCACCAAAGCACACCAGTGTATACTTCAGGCTGTCTTACATCAGAACTAAGTGTGTAATGTTGCCCAGAGCAAGTATTTATCTTAGATTCCTTTTAACTGGTTTAAAAAGCAGGTCCATATGGATGCACATTGAAATGCAAGAAAAAAGATACTTTAACCTCCATTTATATCAATATTTCAATCTGAAACAGCAGTAGGAAATTGAGCTTGTAGTAGTAGTAGGAGGAGGAGGAACAGCAACAGATATGACTAATATTTAGTGTGCACAGCCACAATTGCACACATGTGCAGCTTATGAATATGTAGCAGTGTGCTGCAAATGCAGGCTCAGTGTTTTGAATTAGATTGTATGACCAAAGTGCTCGGTGGGACTCCTTCTCCTGGCCAATGCAGGGTAATAGACGAAATATGTCTTCCTTCCTGCAGCAGCCTCCACGAGAAAAGCAGCCAGAGCACACAAATGCTTGTTTTCACAACACTAGACCTCGGGCAGTAAAGAGCAGTGCTCCCTGGGAGCCAGGAAGCAGACAAGGGGCCCCGAGCTTGCCTTCACTCCTTACACAGTGCTCGCATTGCTTAATAAGTGGTGTACGTGGTTTGTTTTTAAAGCTTGGAATCTTTTTTCCTCTAACTAGACTGTCAAGTCTTTGAGAACAGAGGCTGCCTCTCCGGGACAGCACACCCCTAGTCTATAGTGCAGTTGCTATGTATTGGTTGCCAAATAGACATTCAGCAAGATCAGAACTGATGGGATGTGGGAGCTACGTGCACCGTAGATTGTGTAGTCTGTCGCCTCGTTACACTGATGAAGGGACATGGCCAAGCAGTGCAGTGACTTGCAAAAGCCACATGGCCCCTCATTGGTAAGAATTAGTGGAAATTTTCTACTCTCTAAACCAGTAGTCAAGAAGTCAGCAAGGCAGAGAGCCTCAGGCTGCACAGTGCCTTTGCTTAGGAGGCTGATTGCACTATTTACAGAGCAGGGGTATGATGGAGCGCATGCATCCCCTGCCACAAATGCAGCAGGGACAATGGGTTATAGGCTGAAACTTGACAACTGTGAGCCAAAATAGACCTTTCTCTTTATAAATCACTAACTTCAGGTGTACATTCCTGTGTGGAAATCTGGCTATACCAGCGACCTAGGGTGGAAGGGGTAGCTGGACACTGCTCAGTTCCAGAAATGAACTGTAGGCTGAGTGAAGAACCAAAAGGAAGCCATCTCTGCAATGAGCCCAGAGATCCCTGGGGACTTGGAAGGAGCTACCGGAGTCTAGATCAAGGCAAGCCTTTCCCAGAAACTTCAGAAGAACCAAGGCCACACAGAGTGATCATAAATTTTAAAGCCTCTCTTTGGCCACTTATTGCTCACAGTGCAGCCCTGTGGATTATATGGTCATTCTGAAGTCTGGGAAGGGTGGGAACATACGGAGAAGTCCATGCGGCAGCTCTAGCTACTGTCTCAACGCTTGGCTGGGCTATATCTGGAAGTCCGCATAGAGAAGACGTAGTGCTCCAGGGCTGCTTGCTGGTCAGACATGGAACACCTCAGTTGTGGCACAGAAAGAATTGCCTCCTCAGAAGGGAAAGAACCCTGACAGGATATTCCCATGAAGTCAAAGCAAAATCTGTGGATCCCTTTGGACCGCTCCCTAAGGCCTGGTCAACACTCAGGCAGCCCCAGCACCGTCACTTCTCGAAACAGTTTATGCCAGAGCCTGCTGGGAAGTGGAAGCTGTCTTCACATCTTTCCCTAGAGTCAAACCGTTGCCATTTCCTCAAATCCTTGAGAGGCGGCCTGGTTCTCTCTATGCACTTTGTCAAGGATGCAATCAGAACTTGTAAGACTTGTCAGTGTGTCTTGTTAGACGCTATCCTGACCCAGCGGGGGGGGGGGGGGGGGGGGGCAGGGGGAGGGCNGTGTGTCTTGTTAGACGCTATCCTGACCCAGCGGGGGGGGGGGGGGGGGGCAGATGGATGCCATGGTAAGCACCCAGCAGAGGTTTGTGGGACTTAGGGATGACGTTTCCTGTTTAATGTGGTCTCACAGTTTGAATATTTTTACACTGTTAATTTGGGCTTTGCCTCACAAAACAATCAACAGAGTCTGAAAGTATATGGTGATTTAAATGTGACGGTGGCAGCCCCTTGGACCTGAAACCGCACCAAGTTCCTCTAGGAAGGAACCAAGCCAGAGATCCTACAGCTTAAAGGGAGTCCTCTGAGCTAGAATTGCTCTTTGAATCCTACCCAATGTTGGTTGAATCTCCTCAGGTTCAGAGCCCAGCTTGGGAGAGATCTTTAAAGGACAAAGGTGACAAGCAGGATTTCTCTCAAACGTTGTGCTCAGTTGCACCCCCACACCGGCAGTCACCCATGAGCAGAAGCCGCCGTGCAGAGGGAGAAAGGCGGGTTACAGGCAGCAAAGTGGGCTTTCTGTGCTCTGTCTAGACTGAGCAGTCCAGGGCTGCTGTGGGTCTCTGATTCTGAAACGAGGAAAGGGTGACTTAGAGTCACTGTGTTGTTTGCTTGTTTTGTTTTGTTGCTTTATTGTTTTCTTCTGTTGTAATTTGAAGTAATCAGAACTCTGAACACCAGGTTTGATCCAAAACACTGAAAGGCAAATAAAATTGTTATTAGTAATTAAGGAAGGAATGTATTTTATTCCCTCAGGGGCTGGCAGTCACATATAGCCAGTCACAAGTACTGTGAACTCAAAATGCTAACTTGATGTCCCCTAAGTTAGCATTGAGCTTTGTGCTGGACTCTGTGCTCTGGGGGCAAATACCCCTGCTTTATCCATGGCATGTCTTTGTAAGCTGCTCTTCCTGTGGGTCTTAACCTAACCCCACCTACTCAACAGCCAAAACTCTTAACCTGCTTCATTCTCCCTCACAGAAGTCTTTGCCTTCCTGGGGGCTGTCCAGCCTGTGTATTCCTCCCCAGAGACTATGTGTTCACCCCAGCATGTCCACATAGAGTTGGTCCCCTCTACCCTTTGGAATTGGCCGCGCCACATTTCCCCCACGCATGGTGGGTTAGGAGCACAGCACAGCCAAGGATTACAGGTGCCTTTCCTCCCTGGTGAGTCTGCTGCCCACACTCACCTTTGGTTCCTTTAGATTGCCCAGCTACTTCACCCACTCCCCCAAATCTTCTTCATCATCTCCCTACCCCCCCTTACTGGGAAATTCCTCCTTTAGGAATTCTAGGCCCCTCCCAATCTTACAAATCTTTAAGCTCTCCCTAGTCACAGGACAATCTTTGTCTATGCTGGAGAAATGCAGTAGCCTTTTCCCTATCCCATGCAAGACTGGCTTGTCCACTACTCTCCCACAATGCCTGCAGCTGATACAAAGGTGATGTGGCTGGTAGAATTCACTGATGAACCCATATCTCACCTGTGTGCTCACCTGCACGTGTGATGGCATGGTTTACAGGATAGCTGACCAACCCTTACTATAAGAAAGAGATACGGTTCTGATAGGACTGACTTGATAATACTGGGGACCTCAGACCTAGAAAGGTGGGGAAGTGGATCCTACCAACAAGAACTAAAAATGGCTTTCCTTCCCAATGACTCCAGACAAATACTCTGGCCAGTTTATCCAAGAGAGGAGGGGCCAAGCCATATTGTTTCACACTCTGTACATCATAGGACTGAAAACTAATAAAAAAAAAAAAAAGTATGGTTTTAAGCCACTGGGTTATTGGTAATGTCAGTACATATTTAATCATGTGGAGTTATGGATTGTTTTCTTTTAGACAGTCTTGCTGTATAGTTCAAGCCGTCTTCTGTCTTAGAATTCTCTCGCCTCAGTCTTCTGAGGACTAAGACTGCAGACGTGTGTCTCCATTTCCACCTGATTTTTCAAATATTTGTCATGGTCCCTGTGGCCATGGTAGGCTGCAAATTTCTAGCAAGTTGGAGGAAAGTTGAGCAGCTGGTTTACTGCGGGTGTTACTCAGCAGCACATGGAGTTCGGAGGCAGAGGTGAACTTGCCCTTTCTGGACCTGCTGCTTTCTCCTCAGAGTCTCCTCACCTGCAGTTAAAAGGGCCTCTCATGGAGGCTCCAAGTGCGAGGAGGAGACGGCATTGAACTGAACACTGGTAAAGATCAGCAGAAAGGAACTCACACCTTCTGAAGGAGCCAGATCCTTCAGGGGCGTGGCTTTGCTCCTCCAAGGCTGGCTAAAAGGCTGGCTTCAGGGAAGAAACTAGAAAATGCAGGGATTATCTAGAGGGGCTGTGCTTCTGAGTTATTCAGGCTGCTGGCCATTTGACAGAATCAGGGGTAACATGAGTTAGCATAGAAATGTAGTCTAGGCTTTTTCAGACCCAGGCCAGCTGGCCTTGGTGAGTTCCTGATAGAACATCCCCATTGTCTGGGATAAAACCGGACTCGCTGAACATAGCAGACAATGAGGACCACTGAGAACTCAAGAACAATGGCAATGGGTTTTTGATCCTACTGCACGTACTGGCTTTGTGGGAGCCTAGGCAGTTTGGATGCTCACCTTCCTAGACCTGGATGGAGGTGGGTGGTCTTTGGACTTCCCACAGAGCAGGGAACCCTGATTGGGCTGATGAGGGAGGGGGACTTGATTGGGGGAGGGGGAAGGTAATGGGAGGCGGTGGCGGGTATGAGACAGAAATCTTTAATAAATAAATAAAGAAAGAAAGAAATGATAACGGTAACATTTAATATTATGAATAAGTAGTAAATAAGTAGTATACCTTCTAAATGTGTGTATGGGATATTTATTAGAATGGCTTTCAAAGAAATAAACAACTTTAGAAAAAAAAAAAAAGAAATGTAGTCTAGGTCTCTGGCATGAAGGCTCTTGAATGAGAGACAGCCTGAAGTTTGGAGTCATTTGGTAAGGAATGAGGGCCATAACAAACTCAGGAGCTGAGAGGATAGACTCAGAGTGAACTGAGCATACGTGGTGAGGGAATAAAGGCAGCAGGCCTTCTGAGGACAGCATAAGCCAGCCCATGGGGGTCACACACCTTTAATCCCAGCACTCAGGAGGCAGAGGCAAACAGATTTCTATGAGTTTAAGGCCAGCCTGGTCTACAGAGTGAGTTTCAGGCCAGCCAGGGCAACACAGAGAAACCCTGTCTCAAAAAAAAAAAAAAAAAAAAAACCACCCGCACAGTTTCTGGTAGAGAGAAATGTCAGTCGGCTGAAGCCACGGCGCCTTCAGGGAAGAATGGCCTGGGGTGTTATATCCGTAACAGTTTTGCTTTCATTTGAAGTGCTTGGGATTGAACTCTGGGTTTCATCCAGAGTAGTGAAAAATAAACAAATAAGAAATTATTATTGTAATTAAATGAGAGTCTTAAGTCTTTTATTCATTCTCTCATTTATCAATAAGACCTTGCCTCATCCTGTGCACGCGCGAACACACACTCAGCCACGGCCTGTCATCTCCAGTTCAGACAGCTTTCCCAGCTGTGGACAGAAAAGCTGTTATGCAGCCTATGTTCCTTAGTTGGGTGGTTCTTGTAGCCACCTTGGTTGCCATGGAACAGTCCTTTGGGCCCTTCTTCAGGCACTAGTTCCTGTTGCCTCCCCTCCCTGACTTACTCTAGCTATGGTTGGTACTTCCTAAGCAAGGCTTTATAGGGTAAAAGGCACACAGTGTCGCCTTTTTTTTTTTCACCAGTCAAGGCCAGACCAGGCCAGCAGGCTGCTCTTCCTCCCCACGCGGCTCTGGCTAAGCACACATCTTCCACCCGTACTTTAAAGGCAGATGATTCGTTTTTATCACTTGCCAGCACAGCTGAGGGTGATTATTAATTAATCAAAAACACTGACTTTTAACTTCCCACGCTCTCTCCGGAGATGCTCAGCGGAGTTTGCATCTGGACTTCAGAGCTGCGCAGATAGAAGTGGGCACCACGCAGCAAAGACTTGTTTTTCTCCGGTTTATTCTTCTTAAAACACAGCTCTCGCCTAATCCCATGTAGGCAGTAAACTCGATTTTGAGGTGGTCCCACGTTGTGGGGTTTCTCTTGGTCCCTTTTATACAGCTTCATTTGAAACCAGAATGCTGTGTCAGGCTTTCATCGAAGGAAACACGAGTTCCGAGCACATTTTCTGTTCATCAAAGGCTCGAGCCGAAGCACACACACCAGCAGTATTGCTCCGTGAGTAAGGAAGCGCCATAGGCTTCTCTGCTGGCCGAGCGGCTCGAGGTCTCAGACGTGACTTTCTACAGGCTTCCAGGAGCAAGCACACACTGTTACCTGTGAAAGGATCGTGACAAGGACGGTCTGAGGCGGTGCTGAGGTTTGAGCCCGAGAGCTCATGCCTGTGCTGCACCATCTTTGTGACCATACTGTGGTTTTCAGTGAGAAAAAGGAAAGAGACGGCAGAGAACAGTTCACCTCAAACTACACCTCAAAGCAGAATGGCTACTCTCTTTTAAAAAAAAAAAAAAAAAAAGAGTATTTGTTGTTGGTTTCAGCAGAGGCCAGACCCCCCCCCCCCCAAAAAAAAATCCCAGGCCTTTGGGAGCAACAGAGATTGACAAAGGACTTTCAACAAAAGCATGGCTTTGCTTCCTCTGGCGAAGGCTCCCTCTGTGCTGTGGACAGTGAAAGCCACCGGAGTGGCAGCTTACTGCAGCGTCTGTCCCTGTCCCCAAGGTCACTGTTAGTGACCTTGTGCTTTCCCTGGTGCTCTTCACCCTGCCCCTTTTTAATTTTTTTCTTTTTTTGGCTTATCATTCATTTGCATTTTTCTTGGAGGTGTATAGAGGAAACCGAAGGAGATTAGAACAAAACAAAAACCACCTCCACTTGTCACAGGCCCTTCGCTACTTGTCACAGCTCTGGTGAAAGACCAAAGAGGAAACTATTGGCCAAGATAAGAGTTCAGACAAGATCTGTAGATCACCTATAAGATTCATTCATTCCCTTTTGCCCTCCCAGTCCCCCTGAGAATACTGGAGCTAAGTGCTGACTGTCCTGCACGGCTCTGTTTTCATTTTCAAGACAAGTAAAAACTTTATGTCATCGTTAAGAACTGGCCAGAATAACTCCGGAGGTAAAAACTGATCAAGCTACATCATGTCTTGATGGCATTAAACCAGTGTCACAGTTCAAACTAGCGAAGCTCCGCCCACCGGTTAAGGCCTGGAGCTGGCTGCCTGCAGAACTGGTGAATCAGCCTATTTCTGGTTGGTCAGGTAAAAAAAAAAAATGAACTCATTCTCAGTCTAGTCAGCGTCCCTGGGCATTTCTGCAGTTCTTCGGAATGGGTGGGAAGAAGAAACTGCAATCGATGAGTTCAGATCTTTGATTATGAGCAATCGAACGTGACTGAAAGCAGCAGCCCCCCCAAATCAGCTGGCCGGTGGGAGCAGTCAGAAGGCCTGAATGGTTGGCTTCCTTCCTCTCCTTCCACTCCATGCATACACCAGCCCTCTTGCCTGACCGACCTGTTCCCTCCAGACATCAGGCAGAGGAGAGACCAGACGC
Source organism: Alexandromys fortis (assembly GCF_014885135.2). NCBI lineage: Eukaryota > Metazoa > Chordata > Mammalia > Rodentia > Cricetidae > Alexandromys > Alexandromys fortis. The sequence goes on from NW_026068103.1 coordinate 193,368, forward strand.
GGGGTCCCACATTCCCGTGACGGCAAGGTTCTCTTAGTTAGGATTTCCATGGTTGCGATAAACACCGTGATGGAAACTTAGGGGAAAAGAGGGTTCATTTCACCTCACAGCTTATAGTCCACCATGAAGGGAAGGCCGCGCAGCACCTCAAGCATGAACCTGGAGGCAGGAATGGGTGCAGAGGCCCTGGAGCAGTGCTGCCTGCTGGCTTGTTCTCCACAGCTTCCTGAACCTGCTCTCTTACAGCACCCAGGATGGTGCACATTAGAGCCACAGTGAGCTGGACCCTTCCATATCAGTCATCAACCAAAGCCATGCACTACGGGTGTGCTAACTGGTGGGACATTTTTTTCCAACTGCTGTTCCCTGTCTGAAAAGGTTTCTACCTCGTGTCAAGTTGACATACACAACTTGTATGTGTGATTACAAGCACATCAAAGAAAAGAAGACTGCTCTTTTGGTAGGATTATTATTATTATTATTATTATTATTATTTCAGAGAAAGTATCTGATTGGCCTAGATTAGATAGATTGCGACCCCGCCAGCTCTGACCAGAGGGTAGAATTGTTGCTGGAGTTATAGAGGTGACAGTCTGGGCTCTGGCATCCACAAGCCAGGTTCTTAGCCACCTGTTCTCAGTTTTGCCTCTGATAGGGGCAAACCAGGGAAAAGCAGGAGCTTGGGAAGAAAGGCAAAGTAAAGGGGCCCATTGACCTTCAAGTCTGTCTCTGGGGTACCGACACAAGTCAGATACAGACAGCCTTTGAAACTGAGAGACAACATTGACATTTACCAAAAAAAAAAAAAAAAAAGGCAAAACACAAAAACCCAACTCATTAACGTTTTAAATAAGCTTACAGTTTTGTGTTAGGCACCATGTGTGAGGTTGCACACACTTTGGGGTGGGGGTGGGGGTCGAGAGGTATGCATGAAGCAGTGTTGGTCAAGGTGTGGTCCCACATATTAATGCTCCATCGTTGTCCTGGCTCACATCCATGCAGCAAGGTGGTCTGACAAGTTGGAGCTGTGTGAATTCTTCTCCTGGAGGGCAAGTTCCTCCTCTGACCCACACCTGCCTTGCCTCCCTCACCACGGCATTCCTGTGGACATTTTAATCCTTTGGGGTCCGTTGTTTAACAGTCTTTAATAAGAATATCTTGGCTCCTGCCAGGGTGGTAAAGGATCAGAAGTCTAGACTTGGCAGTGAGGCATGGAGCGAGTGGTTGGAGGAGTGTTTATTACCTCAACAGAACAGGGCACCTGCCCTCCTCTTGCTCGCAACCTGAAAGCTACATCTCTTGTGCTGGAAAAATGACCATTAAAATAGTTTAGGGCTAGTTGCTATGGAGGCGTGGGGACAGACACCCACCTAGAAAGGACTCTTAGGAAATCACCAGAGTGTCCCAGTCTCAAAAGAATAAGAAGCAGCTTTAAGGTGTATACAATAGCAACCCACAGCAGTGAACTATGCTTCCTCAGTTTGGAATGGGTGCCAGAAAATTACAATGGTGTGTGAAAAAATGTCATCATGGGAAATGCACATTCCAGACAATTTTCCTTACATAAGCTTTCAAAACATGCAAAAGTAGAAAATATACTTAAGGACACATGTCTATTGTAGCACAACTATGAAAAGAAAATAATAGGCCAAATTCAGGAGGACAGTCACACATATGGTGACATGATCAAAAACTGACTTTCAGAGGGCTCACATACTGCCGTGGCTCTGTTAGCAGAACGATGGCTTTCGCATTCATTTTATCATTATTTAATCTATCTGCACTTGTTTATCTATTTTATATCAAACACACAGATGAAGGCTGTCAGACAGGCATTCTGCTTTATGAGAGCAATTCCTTGGACCAGGCAGCAGCTACCTGTAATGTGTTCATGATCTGGGGTGCTTCAGAGAGCAGTGAGCAGATATGTTATTCGTCAGGTGGTTTTCTATTTTCTGACCATGTGATAACCGCCCGACAAGGAAAGTGTTTGGGACACCCTGTCTGAACGTGAGTACAGAGTGCTTGAGACACAGCGTTTTCTATATCCTTTGGCCTAATATCAAGGAGATCTTTGTCTCTGCTCCCAGCTTAACCATCCCAACCACAGAGAGCCAAGTGATCAGCATTTCCATCAAAGTATGATTACGAACTGCTTGACAGTTTCTTCAAATGCTAGACATGTAAGCACCATATGACCCAAAAACTCTCCTCCTAGGTATGTATCCAGGAAAATCAAAGATGGGGATTTAACCAAAGAGACCTTCTCTGTATTCCATGGCTTATGGCAATAGCCAAAGGATAGAAGCAGCTCACATGGCTACCAACACATGAGCAGATGAGCAAAATGTAGGGTACCCATAACCCAAGGACTATTACCCAAATGAAAGGAATGAAGTTCTAATACTTATAGCAGCATGGTCAGACACCTTCTTGGAAATATTATGCTAAGTAAAATGAGTCATATACCAAAAGACAAATATAGTCTGATCCCATGTACATCAGGTATGTAAAGTAGGAAAATTAATGTAGACAAAAAGATAGTGTGGCTAGGAGGAAGTAAACTTATTTAAGGGGTAGGGACTCTGCCATAGAGTTGCGGTTTTACAATAAAGTGAGTATATTTGATACCAGTCAATTATATACTTAAAAATCGTTAAAATGATAAATGTAATGTAGTCTTTACCACAATTAGGAAGAAACACAATCACAGAGCACCATGAAAACCACACATGTGGGTGATAGAAATGGTCCTACGAAGGCAGACCACGGCACAGCTGCTGTGGGACAATGTTCTGTGTTCTGTCAATTATATCTGAAATAAACACTGATCAGCCAGTAGCCAGGCAGGAAGTATAGGCAGGACAACCAAACAAGAAGTAGAGGCGGGGGTCAATGAGAACAGGAGAATTCTGGGAAGAAGGAAGTCCCACTCCTCAAGTCTTTACCCTACTGCAGAGGAAGCAAGATGTGACTGCCTCGCTGAAAAAGGTACCGAGCCATGTGGCTAATATTATACTAGAATAATGGGCTAATATAAGTTATAAGAGTTAATAAGAAGTCTGAGCTACTAGGCCAATCAGTTTATAACTAATGTAGACCACTGTATGATTTCTTTGGGACTTAACGATTGCAGGAACCGGGCAGGACAGAGAGCTCAGCCAACACACGGCATCCTTTTCCTTTCTTGGTTCTCCTTGCTCATTTCCCAAAGGTCAGCCATCTCCGTATGAGCTATTCCCAGTGCAGGCCTGTATACACGACATGCCATTTGTATGTTTTCAACACAACAGAACGAAAACATCTCGAGAGCTCATGGGGTGTTACGGTATTGTGACTCCTGACTGTAGTGACAGAAGTCCGTGGTCCAGGGCTAAACACCACTGACATAGAACATTCGGGGTCCACACTGGACTTCTGAGCAGGGTGGTTCCTGCACAGGGACTGGCTGTGGTCACATTTCAGAGGTGTGGCAGCTACTGCTGTCATACACTCCTCTGCCAGTGGTGGCAAGGAGAGAGAAAGAACACATTTGTTCAAATTGATCTTCTGATATTTTTGTTGTTGTTTGCTGATACCAACTGGTTGCTCTAACAGGAAAAATGCGATTATTTATTTATTTATTTATTTATTTGTTATTTTTGTGGTTCTGGAAGTTAAAAACTAAGCCTTGTTCATGTTGTGCAAGTGTTTGCCCCTGAGTTGTACCCCTTCCCCACTTTGCATTACTTATTCTGAGACAAGGCCTCAGTACGTTGCTGAGGTTGGCCTTGATTCACTCCATCACCCATGCAGGTTTTGCACATGTGAGCCTCCGTCCTCAGCTGGGATCTCAGGCCTGGCTTCTCTACTGGAATAGGCAAGAATCGCCCTCGTGTTTGCCGAATGGGTGGGAGGAAAATGGGCGAGGAGGGTGCTGTAGATTGCTGTACACAGTCGGGGCTTGACTAAGCCAGAAAGGACTCTTTGTGGCTGCCAATGACAAGAAGGCAGATGGGGTCACAACCACATCAAGGGCCTTGAAGTATATTGTCTCTTTGAACCACCCCTCCCAAACACATGTAGTAGTAGCAATAGAAAGGTTAGATTAGTATGCTTTTTAACAAGAATTTTTACTCTTAAACAAAATTTAATTGACTTTTATAGGCCTTAATTTTTTTTTCTAGAATTTAAAACCATCCATAGACCCCTCTAAGTAGCCTGGGTACAAATACTGTGTCTGTATGTTCTATGAAGGTGCATTATTCCCAGGCCCTTGTGGGGTTCTCTGCTTTCCCTGCAAGGTACTGGCCACATTGTGACTCTTTCTCTTGTGGTAGGAAAGAGCTTGGCCTCCCTTCCTTTCTGCCTCCTTCTTGTCATATGCATAAGGCCAGATTTCTGAGACAACCATTCAGGAATGATGGTCTAGCCTGGTCACATGGTGATCAACTGGTGCTCAGCCGGGGAGGGGAGAATCAAGAAGAGCAGCAGCCTGTGAGGACACTGACATCTGCTTGACCTTTCTCTTTCTGTTCTTCAGCCCTCTTACGCTGTGCTGGAGCCTTTAGGAGATGCTCCCAAACCTCTGCCTGTAGCTACTGTGCTTTAAGAAGCCTCGGGGACAGCAATGTGGAGACTGCTCACGGGATGATTACTGGGCTGGAGTGGACACAGTAGGAACAAGCAGCATGGGTTAAGAAAGCAAAGACTTCCTCCTAGGGAGTCCCTGGAAATAAAGAGAAAAAAAAAAAAAAAGAGAGAGAGGCGGCTATTATCTTGTGGTTACTGGGAACAGGTTGGCCTTTGGGGATTGGAGAACGAATGCCCCGATGGAACAGAGCGTCACTAACGCTGAACAAGTAGGACAGAGAATCTGAGCTCCCAGAGGACTTCCTTCCGATAAAGTAATTTACTAACTGATGTCCTCGAATGAGGTGTCAAACCAGGGCTACTCAGCCCGCTCAGCATCCTTTTACCTATACCGTTCTCACCCTGCTCACCCATCTATCACTTCATTGGCTGTGGACTTGAAAACTTTATTTTTAATTCAAAAGATCCCCTGCACTCCCAATGGAGTAGAAGTATATTGAAAGGCGTTGGACACACGTGATGGTAAAGTCAAGCTGAGTCTGGTCTGTGTCATTTCTCAGTTTTCTTTGACAAGGAGGTCCTGCTAACTTGGCATGCTCATGAACTTCCTGCCTATCTGAGGCATATGAGTGCCTCAAGGTCTTCGACGTAAGTGTTCTGAAGAATCTGAGGCACACAGGCCAGTAGGAGGGCCACATCTGTCTCCCCATTCCTAAAAGTGGAATTAGTGATACTATTCAGAGCATGTGAGACAGAAAGAGCTTTGGAAGACTATTCTGCGGTGTATATGATAAAATGATGACTTTTATATTCTTATCTAAGGTGCAGAAATCATTGCTTTCACCTGCCTTGCATCCTTTCCCTTGTCTTCTTCAAATATCACTCTGATTTGGGAGATTTTTGTGGTCTGCCAGGACCGCACCCATGCCTTGCCTGCATGAGCATGCGTGCCCGTGTCTCCACAGCACATACCTAGAGAAGGGTGACAAGCTTCCCTGTTGAAGTGATCTCGGAGGGGCGTGGGGTTCAGGGCCAAGCACAGACACTTGTGGAACTTCAAATTATGTCCCTATGCAGAAAAGACTTCACACCTGCGTGGAGGTAGGGAAGAGTTGTCCACTGGAGGAAGTCTGGGTGAATCTAAGTGGCCACCATCCTCTCTCTTCCCAGGAGCCCTGATGGTAACAGTGCCAGGCCATGAGATGGAAAAATTTGTGTGGCAAAGACATGCCGATGTGTCTGTTTGCAAGAACTTGGTGATGTCTGAGGCTGCCTTGGCATTTCCATCCAAACTATTTTGAACAGTTTTCTCACTGACAACTGAGATGTTTGAATGAGACTAACATTCTTTATTTTTCTGGCCTCAAACTCAGAAATCAGTCTGCCTCTACCACCCGAGTGCTGGGGTTATCTTTTTTTTTTTTTCTCTTAATAGCAGTACCAAGGATTGTCTTCTTGAGGGGCAGAGATTGACTTGGTAGTCACATTTTTGTCTGTTCTGTCCTGGAATGTATTAACTATCTCTGAGAGCAGGGGTGGGACAATTCAAGAGAAGCAGTAGTTGGAGTTTCAAGCGGAAGAACTTTGACAGCTCTCAGGGGAGGCGAGCAGGAGGGCAGAAGCCTTGCACTGACTAAGACGGGGGAAGAGTGCTTCATCTTAGCACAGAGCGGTCTTAGGCAGCTAACCCATCCACCCCGTCACCAGGTTACGCGAATTAAGGCGGCAAAGAGAGGCCTTGCGTTGGGATTGCACCTATTCTGTTTACCACTGCCCTCCCCTAAATAGAAAGGAGCGCCAGGGAGTGGTGGCGTGCACCTTTAATCTCAGCACTTGGGAGGCAGAGGCGGGTGGAGCTCTGTGAGTTTCAGGCCAGCCTGGTCTCCAAAGCAAGTTTCAGGATAGTCAGAGCTATATAGTGAGACCTTGTTTTGAAAAAAAAAAAAAACCAACAACAACAAAAAACTAAAACAAGAACAAGAAAAAAAGAAAGCAGAGTGCACACTCCGAGCCTATGACTTGGGCCTGGGCTAGAGGCTGCACGGTGGCAGTAAATGATGGACCGGGTCCTGATTGAAAGATCAGTCTCACACTTCAGCTGTCATCTTTTGTCTCTTTTGATGTGTATGCGTGTAACTTGGTTGTATTTAGGTCTTTGCTATCAGATAAGTTTGACCGAAGCCTCCAATGAAAAGACAAAGAAACCTACCTATGTTTTTAACTTTGGGTGTGACAGTGAGTCCTTGTGTGGCCTTAAAAAAGCCTCTTCACCTCTTGGCCTCAGTTTCCCTGTCTGCAAAATAAGGCTCCTAATCCAAACCCGGGTGCCTCATTGGTCTGCTGCTGTGCATTAATTATTGTTTATAGTGCAAGTGGAAGTTGGGCTGTGTTAATTATTATTATCATTCCCGACTCTTCCAGGCAAACTCCAGCCAACCTTCCCCTTGCTTTTAGTTCCTGAGATCTGACAAGAGACAGCCCAGGGCCACGAGGAGGTGACAAATGAAAGGCTCAGATGATGCAGATGATGCCTGCCTCTCCTGGCTGAAAGGCTCAGCCAGCCAAAGCTTTTGGCTCTGAGGCTCTGGAACAGAGGTGATCTGTCTTAGAACCTCTTTCCTACAGAGCAGGATCTCGGAAGCTGCTGCCACACTTCTGTCCTTCGACTCTTTCTTTGTGTACCTGTCATCTCATTTACTAAGAAGTCTGGAGATCAATAGGAGGAGCTCGCCCTGTCATTACACAAGCCCTAAATTGCAAGTTACAGCAGAGGAGCTCTCAGACAGGTTGTGCTCGCTCGTGAGGAAAGAGAATGTGTGCTTTCTTCTGGTCACTCTTGGGGCTTGTGACTTTGCTTTCTACCCTCTAAGTATGACAGTTAGGAGACTGCACGTTACCCAGGCAGTGACGGTCAGGATGTCCAGTTCCATTTAATGCCATTGTGAGTGTCTTCCTTCCCTGGGGACGGAACCTAGAGCATTGTGAACGGCAGGGAAGCATTCCACCGCTGAGTTAGCTCTACAACCTGTCTCTGCTGCTGACTCCCTAAGTAAGATCTGATGCACTCAGTTCGAGGGAAATCCTCGGTTCCCCATGAAGCATCACTCACACTTTCTCACTAGATGGAAGCCCATTGTCCTCCAAGGGCCGATCATGTCCCTCCTTCTGTGTTTGTGTCCTCTCTGCACCTGCGCCCACTTCTCTGGGCATTACCCTGTAACTGTCTTGGACAATGCGGTCCCTGAGACAGTCCCCAGCCCTCACTTTCTCTAGTTTTGCTCTTCCCCGAAGCAGGGAAGTCCTGCCTGCCTCTTTTGTCTGCTCAGCACTGTAGACAGAGTTGAGGCGGTGGTGAGTGCTAGTTAAGTAATTAATGATTGTAAAACACTCTGAAAACATAAAGAACTAGATAAATGCCAAGTATTATTGTTATTAATGAGGAGGAGGCTGTTTAGTCATCCTCTGCCCTGAACTCAGCTCGTTGCCTCCTCTGTGGCCACAGGCTCATTTGTGAACTAGGATGGGAACCTCTCCTCCCTCTTGCAGGCGCTGTTTCACACTGAGTCAGTGACCAAGGTGAAGGGCAGGGGCCAGGAAACCTCCCCTCCTCATCTCCCACCTGCTCTCACAGCATTGCCGGCTTTGTGGCTGTCAGGCCAACATTTACCGAAAGCGGGCTCTGAAACTGCCTGTGTTTCCCATTCACCTGGTTAGTAAGCTCGCTGGTGTTTACGTGAGCTCTTGATTCTGGTGATTATGCTGCTGGCCCATCTGAGGACAGGATGGAGCTTGAGGTGAAGCCCCACTTTCCACTCGGTTGGCCTTTCTTGTTCTAGTGACCTTGGTCTTTCACATGCTGTGCTGTTGTGTTTTCTTCTAGATTCTTCCATCGATATTTGTCCCTTTGACACAGTAACTTGGATAAGGACAGCAGATGCCCTTTTCCCTGTTTTGCAGGCTGGAAAGCTGAGGCTCAGGGACATTATGAGCCCGTGTGAGGCTCCCAAGGCATTTACAAACTGGTGACTGGGACAGGGGTCACCCTGGCTCTTCTGAACCCAAGCTAAGTAACATCCTCTGACACTTCTGATGGCTGCAGCCAGCCCCAAAGGGTGTGTGAGGATGGACTAAACATCCCAGATGGGTGGGAAGAAAGCAGGCATTTTAAGGAGCACCTCATGTCTCTGGGGACCACCTGACCCACAGCAGGGGATAGTGCAGAGCACGCAAAAGTGTGCTTTGTCAGTTTGGGGCTTGGGATCCCAGAATCTGACACCCCATAGTACATTAGAGACAGAGAAACTCTAGAATTTATTCTTGGGTCTCATCCCACCACAAACAGTAAATCCATGTCCAGAGAGGCCACACTGTTTACCGGCGTGGCAGACACAGCAAATGGTGAGGCTTGCCAGGGGCTCCCCAGCCCTCCTCATGGCATCTTTCTCACAACCACCCACAATCTACTCAGAATTTTTTATTGGTAATTACTGAGGATCTGGGTGATTTTACATTCTTTGTGTTTTTCTATTTTCCAAAAGTGGAATCCTTTTCAAGATCCCTTCTGAAATAGAGCTTAGGAGCACTCAGAACCATCAACTGCTGTGGCTACATGTTCCTACATACAAACTCACTGACGTGTATGTGACCTTTTGCTACATGTTACTACATACAAACTCACTGATGTGTATGTGACTTATTGCTTGCCGTGGTTATGCTGCTGGTTCATCGAAGGACATAATGGAGCTCTACTTTCTTCAGTGGATGTATCAACTCCATGGGTGACAATTTATTTCACATATATAGTGCTTTATTTTTTTGTACATGCAATGGATACATGCAACCATAGAGTATTACATTCGTTTCTCTTTTTTATTTAATTTTTTTTATTTTCCATACCAGTCCCAGTTCTCTCTCATTTAATCTTTTTTTTTAATTAAGTTTTTGAGGTTAGCATACAACGTAATGGGATTCACCGTGACATTTCCATCCACATGGGTCATGATTCTTGGCCATCAAGTACCACATTTCTCTTTCTTAAACATATAACCCCCTTCTTCAAAGGTGCAGAGGCTCTCCACTTAATTTAGGTCCCAAAGGAGGTGGGTGGCAAGCCTGGGGGTGATTGACTTAAACATAAACACTGGGGGATGGGAGGAGGGGGGGATTACTTTTGAGGACAAGACTCTGCCTCAGAGCCATCCCAAGGTCTCCTCTATGACCGTGAGTTCTTGTGGTGCTCCTGTCTCTTACACATGCTGTGTGCTCCCTTGACCCAATCTGTGGTCTACTGCCAAGGCCTGAGATGCTGTGAGATTTATTTATGTAATAAGTGGTTGATGTGGCCATATGTTTAAAAATTACAACTTTATAATGCATCTGAGCTCAACGTGTGTCCCTAACACTGCCTAGCTTGGAGTGAAATTCTGAGGCAGATGGACTCAGGCATGGCCTTGGGTTCTGCCTCTGTCCCTCCCATCCCTATTCCTATCTCAGTTCACTGCTGCTGCCCACTCGGTGGGGACACTGCCCTGCTCCCTCCTGGGAGATGTGACTCCTTTTCAAAAGGAGATACTTCAGCCTGAGGGATTCTGGAGCATCTGCAGAAAGCTGTGGAGAGAATGCAATCAGAGAAGAGCAGGCTGACAGAGCTGGAGGCATCAGAGCCGCTGGTCGAGTAGACAGGCATCCTACCTCTGACTCTAGAGCCATCATCAGCTTCTGTGTGAGGGTTTCTGACGTGAATTCTCCAGATCACACAGCTCAGCAATGGTGCAGAGAGCTCGCTTCTCAGAACTAGAATTCACCGCTGCCATCGCTCTCTGCACAGCCAATGTGAGCCAAACTACACGTACCAGGCACTGTTAAAATAGAGACTGTAGTCTCGCGTTTAATTGTGCCAACATGGCAGCTCAGTTTATAGCAGAGCCATTCCCAACCCAGAGAGAATAAGAGGCTTGCCTGAGGGCAGATACAAGATTCAGATGGTGTCTTCTTGGCTCCAAAACTCATGTTCCCATCTCCCCCTAATTTCATTGCCCTCTCAGTCTGAAAGCCAAGCTGAAGTGAAATGTCTTGGGGTCTCTGCTAAGCCTACTAGGAGAATACAGGTGTTGGGGTGCTTGCTCCCCTGCTCCACATTATGTCACCTGGCTGGAGATTGTTCTGGATGCAGAGAAGAAAACCCAGTGGGTCACCAGAAGCTTGGGACCAGAGCAGTGCCTAAAAACAGCCCTCACGTAGGGTAGAAGAGTCAAGAGAGTCCAGAGAGTCAGGCAGTGTTGGCGGCACACGCCTTTATTCCCGGCACTCAGAAGGCAGAGACAGGCCGATCACTGTGCGTTCAAGGCCAACCTGGTCTACAGAGGAAGTTCCAGGAGAGGCTCCAAAGCTAGAGAGAAACCATGTCTCTAAAAGCAAAAAAAAAAAAAAAAACAAACAAACAAAAAGAGTCTAGAGGGGTCCTTTTGAATTGCTTTTGTCACGGGCTACTTGAACACCACAATTTTTCTCTGCTGCCCAAGTCCACACTCTGCTTCAGGCAGCCCAGCTTTACAGGCACAAAGACATAGACCCTGGGAGAAAAGGGCTTCCCACACACTCATGAGTCTGGTGTAGGCTGTTGTGCCCTCGCCTGGCTTTGCCTCTAGCGTCACATCAAACTGGCAAGTTCTCTGGGCTAAAAATGCAGTGCTGGGTAGGCCGCATAGGCCCTGGGGACTCAGCCCTGGAAACTTGGTCCTGCTTGGCATCCGCCTCATCAACGTGAGCACCCTCCTCTCCCTGAAGAATGACTTGGTGGAAGGTGGCAAGCAGGGAGACTGGGAGCAGAGAAGACGCCACTTGCGCTCAGCCCTTCTCTAGAGAAGGCCTTTCCTCTGGCTGGCTCAAAGCACCTAGAAATGAAAATTTCCTCCTTGGGACACCTCCTAGGGAGGTAAGTGTGTTGGCTCGTCTTTATGGATTAGAGCAAGGAGACATGAAGTTATTAAATGATCCCTTCAGCCAGCATATCCCTCTAAGAACGAGAAGCGGTCTGCTTCTGAAGTAAGAGGAGAGAGCAGAGGCCAGGGAAGCGGATAGAAGTCAGGCGCTGTCAGTGGGCTGCCTTTGCCAACCCTTCACACACCTTCTTCAGGAAATAGAAAGTTTGCCACTAGATGGGGTGTCTCAAGGAGACTCCCACAAAGTCAAGAAGTCAAACGAGGGAGAGAAAAGGAGTCCAGAGCAATAAATAGCCCAGAAGGAGGTTAGGGGCTCTCGGGCTTCCTGTATGTGTAATTCTAACTCCTAACGAGCCACATGCGAGGGAAACCAAAGGTCATGTGAAATAGTGAAATTGTCGCCCACAGGAGGTGGGGCCCCAAGGCGAAAGGTTAGAATAAACCCTTTCTAGCAGAGCTGAAGTCCCTTACACTATTTTTAGCAACAACTCCTCGAATCTGTCACCTCACCCAGAGATGAGACGAGCCAAAGAATTAGTTTGTCACTCAGCGAGGTAACGCCAAGCTTTAGCTGATGAGCCCCTGAGCACCGTCCGCTGGACAGATGGTAATGGGGAGTCACACTGAGGCTTGGGTGGAGAAAATAGCAGCCAGTCATTCCACCACCTGGGAGGTCTAGTGGTTAGCAGTGTGGACCTTGAAATCTTGCCGACTCGAGCCCCACCCCCACCTCGTCTTCCTTATCTGCTAACTGGACCCTGCCTTGCCCTACCTCATACCATGGTTGGAAAAGTAAGTGTGTACTCACTTCTAGTAAGCCTTCATGACCAGCCACTGTTATTATGTTCTTAACATATACATTTTTTAAAAATTCAAGATGGCCACGAGGACAATCAGGCTATCAGACTTAGGGCTCTGAGCCATCCCTCTCCTCTGGGCTGGTGGAGAATGTCCTCTGAATCCAAGCCCTGTGTTAGGCTCGGAGGTTCTGCTTCTTTCGTTCCTCACTTCTCCTGGGACCAGTGGAGATGAAAAGGCCATTGGTGTGGTGGCCTTTGCTGACACAGTCCATCTCAGAGCGCACTCTCATGGTTCATCAAAGACTAACTTGGTTTCCTTACAATGGAGGGTCTGAAGCAATGACGTAAACATTTTCAGTAAACCATGAGACCATGATAAACCTTGGAGTCCTCCCCTTTAGAATAATGAACACGGGCTCTGGAGTTAGAGCAATGTTTCACATTACCCACAGCAAATAGTTCTATCCTGTAAGGGCTCAGAAGCTACGGGTTAGCATCAACTGAGCCATGGCTACCAGGGAAACGTGGGTTTCTGTGAGCCTGAGGTCATAACATTTTTGTCAACTGGTCAACATCACCATGTTCCTATATGCTTTTGTGTAGAGATTCCTTCTTTATACAATTTTTTTTTGGTTTGTTAACAAAGAACTAATGACTGGACCTGAGTGGGTGGCTCAGTAGGTAAGAGTGCTTGGTGTACAAACAGAATTGCCTGAATCCCCAGAACCAATGTAAAAAAGCTAAACATTACTGTGACCTTAGTGTTGAGGGATGGAGACAGTCTGGCCTTAAGAGTCCACTGGCCAGTCAAATTAGCCAAACTGGCAAGATGGTAAGCTTCAGGATCTGTAAAAGACTCTTTCCCATGGGAATAATAACATATTCTTCTGGTATCCCCAACAAGCACACGTGTGCGCACGCACACCCCACCCACCCCCACACTCAGTCTTATAACTCATACCTGAATGAAATTTTCTGCCCCCCCACTTTTTCTCTCTAGGGCACATCCCAGTCTTATTGCTCTGAGGAGCATATGTGACACTTCAGCAGTGTCCTTGGAGTCACTGTAAACGGTTTTGTGGGGACGTTAGAAAGATCACTAATGCAAGGTACAAAGAGGCAAAACCCATCACACAGGAAAGGTCACAGTGTGAGAGCTGAGTCAGCAGGGCAGCCACTCTCTCCTGCGTGTCAGTGGGGATGAGGCCCTTGATGTATTTGCCGCTCATAAACAACTGTGAATACGTAAGCATTGATTCTAAGTCAATTTTCACGTGTAGAATCTTTAGATAATGACAATAACTTTATGTATCTTGAGATTAAGAGCCCATGGAAGTTCATTCTGGGAGAACTGGGACAGAATGAAGAGTTCAGATGTTGTGATCCATGAGAATGAACCTAAAGTAGGAAAAAGCAAAACATCTTTCTGTAATGACCATAATATTTTTACTTATTTATTTTAAGGCATGCTCTCACATCCCAGGCTGGCCTTGAACTCACTATCTAGCTGAAGATGGTCTTGAACTTTGGATGCCCCTGCCTTCACCTCTTAAGTGCTAGGATACAGGCATGTACCACCATGCCCTCCAAATGGGCATCTTTTATCAAGTACTTCCATTTTTTTGCATTGACATTTTATACCTCTGGATTTTGCTTAAGATCTAGTTATTATAGAGGCATTGAAAGAAGAAAACATAGTATAAAATGGATATTATCTGGTGCCTTATATTTATTATTCATTTGCTTGTTTATTTTTGTTTTCCCATGTCAGGATTTCTTTGTGTAGCCCTGACTGTCCTGGAACTAGCTCTGTAGACCAGGCTGGACTAGAAATCACAGAGATCTGCCTGCCTGTGCTTCCTGAGTGCTGGGATGAAAGGCATGTAGCTCTACTGCCCAGATATATTTATTATTTTTATCTTTAGCATCAAACTTTCTAGAACAATTATGATTATTGAAAAAATATTTGGGTGCAGGCCGATGCAGAAGCCAGAGAATGAAAGGCCTGCCACTACTGTGAGGAAGTGTGTGGTGAGGAGATGAGAGAGAAAGAGAGATGGAGCGCTTTGAGCACTGTGGAGAGAGATGGAACTGGAGGGGCGAAGGTAGTGAAGAACAGCCTGATGCGAGAGGCCTGCACTGAGACCTGAGACCATGGCGATGTCTGGACCCACGCTACTGCTAAGGGCCCTGTCTGGGTCTGTAGTCCTGCAGCAGGGGTCTGTGACAATATCTATAACCCGTGTCACCACCAAAGACCATATCCTTAATCTGGGCTGCTGTCTGAGGCCATGTTGATGTCTGAGTAAGGCTCTGAGCAGGACCAACCCCTCACTGGGCACCACCCCGTGGTGCTGGGGTGACTTGAATGTAGGAGAGATGGCCCTGCCTCTTTCTGGCTGCAGCACTGAGGAGTGTTGGCTCGGCCCTCACCTGGGCATCGTGAGATAGCTAGTCCTGAGGGCATGGGTACAGACAAGCTACCACGCAGGCCCAGATCCAGGACAACACCTACCCCTTCTGTGAGCTGCTGGAGCACTTGAAGGGGCCAGTCCTGCAGAATGATAGCCGCAGGACCTCCATGACTCAGGGCAACAGCAGGATATCTGAGAGGAGTTCCAGTGAGGATTCCAGTATCGATGTTGTAGCAGAAGCCAGAGGCCTCGGAAGAGACCACTGACTCACTGCAGTGAACATTTGCAAGTAAAGCTGGCTGGGCAAAAGAACAGACTGTGTGACACACTGCAGCTTCCAGAGCAAGAGCTTTTTACAATTTTTATTTCTATTTTCTTTTGTGGAGAGGTTACAAGGGTGGAAGGGGTATATGGAAGGATTGTGAAATGGGTGGGATTGGGGCGCACGATGGGAAATTTACAAAGGATCAATAAAAATTATGGGAAAAATGTTTGTACATAGAAAACTTGAAAAGAAATGATTGAATGAAAACATTTGTTGAGGTGGCAGAATGGGGAATATATTTTTTATATATGGTTTCCAATATAGATGTTATATGATCTCAGATATAAGTGAACTTAAGCAAAGGCATCATGACTAGGAATATATGTCACTGAGCGATTACCTAACACATATGAAGCCCTAAGTTCAATTCATCACGCCACAATAACAAAAACAAAGATTCAACAGCAAACCCCTTCAATTAGAGCAAAATGTTTGGGAACGGAAAATGGCCAGAGAAAAATACATAAACACACAAGAGGTGATAATTGATTATTGTTGGGGGAAAGCGATGGAGTTTCCCTCTGTTGTTTCTGCCTGCAGAGTTCTGGGGGCCACGCTGCTTCACCTCAGACTCCTTGCAGATTTCCTTTGTTCGATGCTGATCCCCAATATGTCATTGCCGTAGATAACGATGCAGTGCGTCGTGGGGGTGGTTCTAGGAACCTGTGGTTTTATGAAAATGACGGTGGGTCCTGTCCAGAGGGGAACTGCCAGCAGGGAGGGCAGGTGGCCTCTAATAAGGCTGGTGAGGTACAAGTGTGGCCTGAAGCCTTTAAACACTGAATGTAGGGTGTTACCCAGGTCCAGATACTACAGCCAAGGCCTCAGTAATTAGACAACGCAGATTTTACTGAGCACAATTTACATGTCAGACAGGGTCATGCATGCTAAGTACTGAGACAGATCAGACCCAATCCCTAGCTGTCAATTCATCCCTACTTCAACTTTTTGTTTGTTTGGTTGGTTGGTTGGTTGGCTGGTTGGTTTTCAAAACAGGGTTTCTCCGTGTGTAGCCTTGGCTGTCCTAGAACTTGCTCTGTAGATAGGGCTGGCCTCAAACTCACAGAGATCTTCCTGCCTCTCACTCCCCAGTGCTGGAATTAAAGGCGTGCGAATTCAGTTAGTACCAAGCTTTAGCATAGAGGTAAATTTAGTACATTTGACGTGAGATCTGCAGAGGCAGGCAATGGTGGGAGGGCCATGCGGCCACGGCTCACTGGGTTTTACTTCCGGTCAGAACTCATCATAGCTACCAGTGCTGACTCTTCATTTGGAGATAGAGTCCATCTAGGCCATGCTGTCTAGCATGAGTCAGTCCCCGTGAACCATGACTGTAAAACTTAGAGCAACAAGGGCCCACGGTAACAATCAGCCTGACATGTAGGACCAGAGCTGGACCTGGAGCTGAATGGGCTCACACTGTTTTGACCATATTGCTGTTTGCTCACAGAGCCCCAAGCTGGCCCTGGCAAGTTAACTGGAAAGCATGGAAAACATTACCTTTGGTATCCTAGACCCCCCCTTCCCCAAGTCCTTATACGTGTTCATGACCTCTTGGTGACCCACACGGACATCACCTCATGGTGTTGACTTCAGAGCAAAGACTAATAAAAAGGGCAATTTGAAAACTAGCAGTTCCTATCATCGCAACCATTACAAAAGCAATAATAACAATGGCATGTCCAGAGAAAACAATAGTTCCCTGGAAATTTGAGAGGAGATCCTGGGGGGTGGGGATGCCCCATAATCACCTTACTCAAGCTGTTTTTTAATAGAAGGCAATAACCAGAAATGAAACCATCGCCATCAAGTACACTATGTCATAGGAGATAATCGCCAGCTCAGCCAGGCTCTCTGGAGCGAGTCCTCCTCGGCCTTGTGTCTTCTTTGCCAGCTACAGACATCCTCTTCTCACTGTGGCTGAGGAGTGCCTGGCTTGCAGATCTGAGCTGGGAGTGCAATAAGCGGATACGCGTTGTCCCAGCTTCTGGCTTCCGGCTTCTGAGCTGCGGGGAAGCTTTGAACTTCAGGAATGGACCATTTCCTTTGTGGGAGAAAAGTGCGTAGGGAGACCCAGGAGGAACACATGTCCCTCCTCTTTGTTTACCATATGTGTGGCTTCCGAGCAATCTGGCCCTGGATGAGAAGTCACTAACACTGCCTGGGTGGGCCTGTAAACAGGACCCCCAGCACTGCAAGATTTGAGAGCTTCTAGAAGGCTCTCCAGCAGCCATTCTCCAGGGCACGCACTACCCCAAAGCCCAGTGATGTGTGGCTTCCTGGGAATCCAAGCTGAGAATAACTACCTGAATGTACCAGCTGTCAGAACGTGCGAATAACCCCACTGGCATTGGGGAAACCAAACAAGGCACACCCTACCCCTGACTGTGTGTCATCTTGGCCATTTATGGCCTGACATTTGACCCACTGTCTCTATGTCCCTTTGGTCACTACCTTAGAACACTGGGATTCCACTTTCATTTTAAGAGTCATAATTCTAAAGCATCATTCGGCTCTTGTAGCCTCTCATGGGGAAATTCCTCCTGAGCAATGGCACGCAAATCTTGTGGTCACCAGGTGTGAAAACAGCACTTTTACCTGTGTCAAGCTACAGGGCTGATTGGTGAAATTTGGGAATGATCCCAAGTTCTCTTGAGGAAACTGCAGCCCAAGCGTGCGGGCACTGCCCTGCTTTACTCAGAGTCTCCAAGGTGATTCACTTCAGTGATACAGGGAACCAGGGAACTGGGAGCCACCCCATTACGCATCTCGTTGTCACATTTAATCACTCGGAATCACCTGGCATGATTTGGAATGTCTTAGAAGGTGCTATTCCAAATTTCGTTTATGAAAGCTGGAGGGCAGCCTAGGACTTCCCTGAGGCGTCACTGCTGGGGACAGGCCATGGGAAGCGTTGCCCTGTGGCTTTCTTTGCTTTACCCTGTAGCTTCTGTGGTTCTGCAGCCCCCGCTCTGCCCTTTTCCTTGGGTGATTTGGTGGCATTCCTTTTCTCCTCAGAGGGCTGCAGGAATTGCTGGCTCTTCCTTCCTTGGCAAACCCTGTGAGGCAAAGGTAGACAGGATCTTCCGTAAGGAAGCTCTGCAGCCAGTAATCCTCCTGTCAGATCTGGGGCAGCAAATCCCCTCACACCTTCTTCCTCTCTGCGCTCTGCCTGGGCCTGTTGCTTTCCTCCTTGGGTATCCACAGTCCCGACAGTATGATGTAAGTTCGCAGAACCTCCAGATAAAAGCCTTCCATCCTCTTCTTGTCTTCTACACCCAAAACTTCATTCTTTGTAAGAGAAGCATGTAGAGCTCAGAAGCCTTTTTTCCCAGGCAAGCCTAATGACCTGAATTAGACTCCTAGAACCCATGGAAAGGGGGAAAGAGAGAACCGATTCCATCAAGTGTTCCTCTTGCTGCCACTATGATGCCTTGCATGTGCACTCACATACATGCATCATACACGCACCTGTTCATATGTACACACACACACACACACATAATTTAAAAGTCGTAACTTTTTAAGAGTAACATCAGCTGTGAATGGTGGCACACCCGTGAATCTCAGCAGCCAGGTGACAGAGACTAGCTGATCTCCCAGTTTGAGGACAAATGGTAAATAGCAAGGTTCAGGCCAGCCAGGGCTACATAATAAAACCTTGTTTCAAAATAAAACAAAACCAAAAAAAAATTCTATTTTGCTGAATTGGATTCGAGGGACCCAGGAGAGGCGGTGACAAAGTAGGCCCCTTACTTTGCTTTTGAGTACTAGGTGAGTCTGGTAATTGCTGGAAAGAGGCCTCCAGAGGTAGCTGATCCACACGTGGCCGCAGAGTACCTACTGTGTAAGCCTCCCCACCCACTGTGGAAGCCTCTCTCTCTACGGTAGCAATATATAAGGCTGTTTCAAAGTAAAAACATAAAATGTCCACCATATTAAACTTAGAACAAGAAAAATCACAAAATGTTTATATTGATTACAAGATGTTACTTTAGATACTTTGAATAAAATAGTTTTTACTTACTTATTCATTTAATTTTTGGTTTTTCAAGATAGGGTTTCTCTGTGTAACTCTGGCAGTCCTGAAACTTGCTCTGTCGATCAGACTGGCCTAGAACTCAGAGACCTTTGCCTAGCTCTGCCTCCTGAGTGCTGGGGATTAAAGGCACGTGCCACCACCACCCAGTTAAAATCGATTTTTTATTGTTGTTGAGATAAGGTTTCTCTGTATAGTCCTGGATGTCCTGGAACTAGCCTTGTAGACCAGGTTGGCCTTGAACTCACAGAGATCTCCCTGTTTCTGCTTCCTGAGTGCTGAGATTAAAGGTGAGCAATACCACAACCCAGCCAAAATAAATTTTTAAAAGGGGATCACTTCACCTATTTTATTTACTTCTGTTTTTTCTTTTTCCATTTTCTTTTCTTTTGTTATTTGAAACAGGGTACCCCAGATTGCCTTGAACTTTTGGCTGTCCCACCCTAGCTTCCTAAGTACTAGGATTGTAGGTAGGTTTTTTTGGGTTTTTTTTTTTTAATATGGAAACTTTGAAGTTGTATCTCTGGCATTGATTGAGCAAGCTGTAGGGTGAGACACAAGCCTTTACTTTGTAAGCCGCTGAGACGACAGTGCCACCCTCTAAGGTTTCTGATGAAACTCCACTTAACACAGAATCCTTGTGTAGTGCTCCCCACAAACACAATGGAAATGCCATTAATTGAAGATTTTTTTCTTTAAAAAAATTTTTTTTTCTAACTCCCTGACTTAGCTTCCATACCAGGACATGGGAAACTCTGCTCACTTAAGTAGAAATTGCAGCAGTGCGGCTGCCCCGGGACCCTGTCTGTGACAGTTACTTTCATCAGAACCACTTTTAGATATAACTCTAACGATGAGGCTGCGGGCCAGGGTGGGTACGATGTGTGTCTCCTACGTGAGAACACTAAAGTATGATCTGGAAAATGGGCTCTTCCAGGAACTAAAGGACACCACGATTGCTGACAGGGCTAAGGGGAAGGAAGTGTGATCAGGAAATGCTATTGTTAACTCCCACTGGATAGTCACAGATACACACGGGTGTGATTAGAACTTGCTCTTGGGTGAGGCATGGTGGTGCTCACTTGGGAGGCAGAGGCAGATGGATCTCCGTGCAATTCAAAGCTGGTCCAAACAATGAGTTTTGGGCCAGCCAGGGCTACACAGTGGAGGCCCCATCTTAAAAAGCAAAAACAAAACCTGTTCTAAGAGTGCACATATACGCAACTATAGAAAGCTCAACAGATCGGCCTGCTCAGATGTGTGTGATCAGTATGTCTGTTGTTTGAAAGAGAAATCCCAAATTCCCCAGAACTTGAGGCTAGCATTAGTTTGGGCTCTCATTCCTTCTCTTAATTTACTTTTACCATTCCACAGATGTCAAGCCATTCTACACATGGATTAACAGCGAAAGATATGTCTTCCATTATACGTGGATCTAGATAAGCAATCAGGGACCATTCCCACCTTCTGATGTCTACCATTCAGGGAGGCAGCATCACTCATTAGTTCCCATGGTAACTGATGAAGGCAGGGGACTAGAGAAGTATTACAGAAACTGTAGTGCACCTTGAGCCTTGAGCTCCACTTTAGGTGATGTGTATTGGTCATGGAATCTGTTACCTCCCTAAAAGAACCATCACGTGGCTTAGCCCCAGTGGGTGCTCAAGGAATTCTGGGCAAAGGCAACTGATAACAAAATGTCAACAGTGGACTGACTGGGTCATATGACCAGTGCTTTCTTGAAGTCATGCTCACTAGCTCAGGTCTCAGAAGTGACCAACATGAAAGGGCAAAGGACAATGCCAGAGTAGGGCCCTTCACTACCTCTGACGAGGCTCTGCAAGGCGTTTCAGTATGGAACCCATTGTGTGAGTACTGCCCAATGCTGTGGAGAACCCAAGGATGACCATGGCCCTAGTCAGAGTTACCGCTGCTGTGAGAAAACACCATGACAACTTGGGAAGGAAAGGATTTATTTGGCTTATACTTCCATGTCACTGTTCATCATCGACCAAAGCCAGGACAAGCACCCAAACAGGGCAGAAACCTGGAGGCAGGAGCTGATCAAGAGGCCACGGAGGAGTGCTGCTCTCTGACTTGCTCCACACGGCTTGCTCAGCCTGCTCTCTTATAGAGCACAGGACCACAAGCCCAGGGGCCCAACCACAATCGGTTGGGTCCTCCCCCATCAATAACTAATTAAGAAGATGCCCCGTAACCGGATTGTATGAAGGCATTTTCTCAATCAAGGCACACCTCCTCAACCTTATACACTCTAGCGTGTGGATCCTTCGTCCTTCTGCCTGTACCTCCCAAGTGCCAGGATGACAGGTGTCAGCCACCATAGATCCAAATTTTTACAAAATATTTTTAAAATCAAAATTGACATAACCCAGAAGGGTTCTTTGCAGAGAACTACAATGTTCCTATCTTTTGAAATATTTAGGTCCCTTGGAGACTCTCCTCTGAATGGAGGAATACATTCTCTCCTGTGACTCTGATGCCACCCGGAAGGTGTTCAGACAGTAGCATGTAATCAGGGTAGGTATGGCACATGGACCTTCAAAGTCATGACGTCCCGCCCTGGGATTGTCAGCCAAGGAGCAAGCGAAGCAGGATCCTCGGTGGCAGCCTCCACCCATGGAGAGCCAGCGTTACCTCATATCCGTGGGGAGTTTCTGTGGAACCAGAATGGTTGAGTTTCTTTGCAGTTGCTATGTTCTATTTTTCGAGCCAGATGGAGCACAGACCCTAGGAAACTCTACCTGGCATTTTCTTCTGTAAGCCAGATCAGACTCACTGGGATGTTTTGAAAGAGATGCCTTCAGATAAACCACCTGGAATTTCTTAGCTTCGTCCCAAATCTTCCGAAACAGCTTTTCTGAGAGCAAGACCCAGAATGAAATTTGTATTCAGCCTAATCTCATGCGCAAACTCACCCATATCTGAGAGTTATTGTGTGTGAGCAGCTGACACGTCCCTAAGGCCGCTTCTTTCCTCCACAGCAGTCTAACCTGCCTCCTGACCTGTCACCGCCATCCTAAAGGACACTTCCTGCCATCGAAAATAACTACCACGCCATCACCCCAGGGTTCCAAAAGTGTTGGTTGGGAGCTTGAGACAAAGAATGCCAGCAGCAGCCTAGGCCAGGGTACTGGCACAACAGCATGATGTCAAGCTAAACCACCAAACTCTTGTTGTCCATATAGTTCCTGATTAACAATCTATATAGATGTGGGGGATGGCTCTATTGGTAAAGTGCCTGCCTTCTAAGCCTGAGGATCCAGAACCCACATTAAAAAAAAAATGGTTGCGATAGTGTAGGCTTGTAGCCCCTATGCCCAGGATAGAGTAGCCTTGTAATCCCTGTGTTTGGGAGATAGACACAAGCAGAATGCTGGACCCCAATGGTCAACAAATCTGCCTTACTTGATAAGTTCAAGATTAGTGAAGATCCTGTTACAAAAAAAAAAACAAAAACAAAAAACAAAACAAAACAAACAAACAAACAAAAACTTACGCCTGAGGAACAACATTTAAGGTTATCCTTCACCTCCGTAAATACCCTTTTTTGCACACATAAGTACACATACACACATGATGGGGGAAGCTCTGTTAACCAATCACCTTTAAGAAGTGGAATCTAGTTAAGACGTGGCTACCTGGAGCCCAGGAAGAAAACTGGGACGGACCAGGTGTGCGCTCTCTCTCTGGATGATTCCTGCCGGACACAGCGGAACTCGGACTTCCCATTCTCGTGGCGTGAGTTTCCCCCTATAACAATTAAAAATATAATTGTTTATCTTTAAGCTGGCCTGGTTATTTCCCGAATCGAGGAACACACACACACACACACACACACACACACACACACACACACATACACCCGTGCGTGCACGTTGGGCAACACTCAGACACATAACTGCCATGTCTCTTCAGTCTCTCACTGGCCTAAATTATGAGGTCTGAAGCCAGCCACAGGTTCCCATCTAGGAAAACTCTCCCCAACATGATCAGCCACAGTCTAGGTGACCAGTTCAGATGAACCTTGTTCATGGGGAGTGCTCATGGTTTGAGTTGGGCATGGAATAGAGTCCTGGCGTGCCTGGTCATCAGCTGCCTTAAGTCAGCTCACATCTCTTCATCCCTTCGTCAGAGATATCCTTACACTGAGCTTCAGTGACCTAGAGGCAGGAGCTTAGTTCATCTGGCAGTTCTGATACTGAGTTTCTTATTCCCTGTTACAGGGACTTCCCAAGATCCAGGCAGAACGATCCCCTTTGTTGGCCAAATATAGTGGCAGGGACAAGAGGAGGAGAAGAAGAAGGCACGCTGTGCTTTGGCTTTTGCTAGTTTTTCTTTGTGAGACAGGATCACATTGTGTAGCCCTGGCTGGCTTGGAATTCACTCCAGGCTGACCTTAAACTCAGAGATACCTCTCTGCCTGTCATCTGAGTGCTGGGATCAAGATGTGGCACACCTGGCTGCTATCCTGCTTTATAATAAATATAATAAGGACAGAAGTGGAAAGTTCCTCTCAGATAGTTCTTCCTAAAGTAACAAGCCAGTTGCCATGGGTGCTCAAAATTGTTGCCGACTTTTCCCAAATGAAAGTGTAAAACAAAGCAAAACTCTTCCCTCCCATCCACCTACTTTCTATAGTTAAACATCTAATCCTAGCACATTTTCTCATGCTAAAACAGACATGGACTTAGGCTGTTTCTCCCAGGGCTGAGTGCTCTCTACCTTATCCTTTATACTGTTCCCAAATCCTAATTACCAGCAATAAAACCATTCACAATATGTGTTATTTGTGGGACCGCCTCTTAAGGTCAAATATTACCAGAAGAAATATATATATATACATATATATATATGTATATATATTTCTCTTTGTAATAGAGAAACAAAGACAGAAAGAAAGACGGGGAGAGAGAGATAGAAAAAAAGAAAGAGAGAGAGAGAGAGAGAGAGAGAGAGAGAGAGAGAGAGAGAGAGAATTGGGTCTTGCTGCTGGCACTCATTTCCTGTGGAGAAGAGCGTTTTACACCTTCCAGTCACATCTGATGGTGGAGTAGTACCTGTTGCTCTGCTCCGCTGGAGGGCAGCCCCAGGTCCTTCCAGCCTATGAGCACACCTTAAGGCACATTGTGGAAGACAGAATCTACAATCCAGTCAGCTCAAAATCAACAGGGCTTTTTGATTTTGTTTGTTTTTGAAACAGAATCTCTCTCTATGTAGCCCTGGTGTCCTGGAACTCAGGATGTAGATCAGGCCGACTTTAAGCTCACAGAGATCCTCCTGCTTCTGACTCCTCACCACGCCTGGTCTAGTGAAGACAAGGAACAACTCTAAATCATCTTGCCAAGAATTCAGTTCCTTTCCCTTTAGTAAAAACATTTTTATAATCCAGGAAGTAAAGGGCTTTTATACAGACAGGGAGGGACCTTTGTACACAACAAAGAGACTATGAAACTTTTGGTGTATCACAGTCTCTGGCTGTATCAGCTCATGCCAGAGTCAGTGAGAAGCCGCCTGTCAGGAGAAACGCAGGGTCCTGAGAGGTTGTGCGAGCTTTGCAACTCCTGAAGACAGTGTTTACCATTATTTCATAACCTGAGAGCCTGTCCCTTGGTGACGTAGAGGCACGGTCATAGAGCCTAGTTTAATAGATGTCCGTCTGTCTTATCACTGGGATAACTTGTATGCAAATATAAAACCTGGCCATCCAGAAATCTCTGGGTTGAGTCACTTTTCCTCCCCCTGTTACTAGTATCTTTCAGAAATAAAACTAACCATTGCATATAGGAATTTCTTAAGAAAGCTATGAACCGCTTCACCATGTTGAAGCTCTTCACTGTCTGTCTTTGTTTTGGTGACTGCTCAGGAACTGTGGCCGGGGTTGTTGTCTCCCACACTCAGTTGTCTAGTCTCTGCTCCTGACTCAGGACAGGCAGTGGCTGTCCACATCTTTCTTCCTGGCTCTGCTGTTTGATCTGAGTCCAGTCTTTTGTGGACTGAGCAGATCTCTCATTCCTTTAGAATTATGTAAAGCATTGCACAGAGTCTGAGAGACGCTAAGTGAGGGCTCAACCCACATGTGCCGGGCGTTTAGAACTGGGTTTCGGGAACCCTTCCTGGTGTCTCCGAGTCATCGAGCTGAAGAATTTCTTATCAGTGACAGGAGTCTCAGAAGATGACCTTTGTGCTACGTCTCATCTCCGTGGTGGCCTGTCACTTATTAATACTCTAGCGTTGTTCGCCTCAGACTTCACCACAGGGAATAATGGCCAAACTCCAAGACAGCAAAGCATGGGAAGAAGTTTCCATCCGCAGAGCCAAAGCTCACGGAGCAAGAGGTTGTTTGTGTGTTTCAACTGGACAGAAGTAGCTGAAGAGACTGCATGACAAGGCGGCATGCAGAGCCAGGTGCCTCCTTAGAAATGGGAAGCATGAACTCCTATTTGAAGACAGAGAAGAGTAAGCCAGGGCTGAAGGTTGGCTTTGTTCCAGGATAAGAGTGTTATTTTCAGAAGAAGAAGAAGAAGAAGAAGAAGAAGGAGGAGGAGGAGGAGGAGGAGGAGGAGGAGGAGAAGAAGAAGAAGGAGAGAAGAAGGAGACTGAATTTTCTTTTGCCTTTCTTTTACTTTGGAGAAAAGAAAAAATGTGGTTAATACTAATTTTTGTTATATAATACATTTAATTCATACATTTTATTTGTATTCATGTATGCTTGCACATATGTCTGTGCATGTGTGCATGACCTCCTCTGACGTCAGAAGAGGGCACCACGTGCCATGGGACTGGAGTTACAGGGAGATGTGAGCTACTGTGTAGATGCTGGGAACTGAACCTAGGTCCTCTGCAGGAGCACCAAGTTCTTTCTTCAGCACCTATCTGATAAGTTTTACTTACCAAAACAAATCTAGCTGGGTGGTGGTGGCACATTCCTTTAATCCCCAGCACTCAGAAGGCAGAGGCAAATGGATGTCTATGAATTTGAGATCCACCTGGTATGCAGAGGGAGTTTCAGCATGGCTCCAAAGCTATATAGAGAAACCCTGTGGGAAAAAAATCCTAAATATTTCATGTTAAAATACATCTTTTTTTATGTGTTGGAGAAAGAGTTGGGCATGGTAATGCACACCTTTAATCCCAGCACTTGGAAGGTAGAGGCAGGCGGAACTCAATGAGCTTGAGGCCAGCCTGGTCTACAAAGCGAGATCCAGGACAGTCAGAGCTGTTACACAGAGAAACCCTGTCTTGAAAAACAGAAGAAGAAGAAGAAGAAGAAGAAGAAGAAGAAGAAG
>NW_026068103.1:219813-247060 GCF_014885135.2 Alexandromys fortis
AGGAGGAGGAGGAGGAGGAGGAGGAGGAGGAGGAGGAGGAGGAGGAGGAAACAAACAAGCCATAGTGTCTTTTTATAAAACAACCATTGCCAATATCTGACAAATAAAAATACAAAGAAAGGAAGAGGATAGTGAAGACAGTCATGAGAACGGAGCCAGCCAAGGAGTACTTCCAGCTTGACATGACAGGAGAGAAAGGCCCCATCCTTCTGAAATAACCCCCGTCTGCTCATCCATGTGTGTGTGATGTGTGTGTGTGTATGGTGCATGTGTATATATGTGAACATATGTGTATGGTGCAAGTGTATGTATGTGCGTTTGTATGTGTATGTGTATATATGTGTATATGTGTGACTGTGTATGTATAAGTATGTGTGTGCATGTGTAGATGTGCATGTGTATGTGCGTATGTGTGTATGTATGTGTACTTGTGTGTGAATGCACATATGTAGGTACACGTGCATGTGTGTGCACATGCATGGGGGCAGAGGTCAGTTGTGGGTGTCTTTCTTAAAATTACATTCTGTAGGGAGCCAGTGAATCTGTCATGTTGACATGGGCAGAGCCATGTCAAGAGACCTCATTTTCTCATCCCTGTGAGGGTGGCAAGGCTTTCCCTGGTGAGCCTCAGAGGGATGGCAATCCTTCTTCTGTTCTGAGTGTGGATGTTGACAGTGTGTGCAGAAAATACCCACCAGAGCTTTCCCCTCCCGGATGTTTGCAACTGGCTGACTGCGCCTTCAGAGATTAGCTAAACCTGCCTCCTTGTTCAATTGTGTGCAATAACCCCGCCTTCCTATTAAACTGTGTGTAATAAACACACTGAGCTTCTTGGGAGATGCTTTTCCATCGGAGAGCCCAGGCCACCTAATCTCAGCTTTTCTGTGTGTTTGTGTGTCCTTTAAATTTGTTCTTTCTTCATTCCCCAGTCAGGTCAGGCCCTGGAGCTGGGCAAGGATGTGCCAACACGACACCTTTTTTACTGAGACAGGATTTCCTTTCACTGAACCCCAGGGATTAAGCTAGCTGGGCTGGCTGGCCAGCAAGCCCCAAGGATATACTCCCCTTCCTTGCCTCTGCCTCCCCAGAACCAGGGCTTCAGGAGCACACTGCCACACACTCAGCTTTTACACCAGAGCTAGGGATCTGAATTCCTGTCCGCAAGCACTTTAGCAACTGAGCCACCTCCTCAGCCCACAAGACATTTTCTTAACATGTTCAAGAAGTCCTTCAGGGAAGCATAAAGAAATGAGGGTAGACAAGGGCAGGCTAGGGCAAGGGACTCCTCGTGGGAGCAGCGAGCCCACAGACCTTTTCTTCAGTTTTACGATCTCATGAAATGCAGGCTCACCCTCCACGAAATGTGGTCTTGAGTTGTTAAACTCCAGGTTTGGTGAACAAAAGGACAAGACTTGAAGGTGTGTCATTATTAATTTAGAGGTGCAGTTTCTCTCCCCAACTGTTTGTTGACTCATTTCCAAAGACAAACTGCAGAACCCTTGAGTTGTGGCTAGAGACAACGAATAGGAATGAGCTTTCTCAGGTGCCCACACCTTAGCCTTCACCAAGACCTGGGCCACTGGGCATAGGCTAGGACTTTCAAAGCAGTCAGTAAAAGGCAAACAGAAGGCAAGAGAAAAGAAGGTCATTTTGCTTCCACCAGGATGGAGAGTCCCTCTGCCTCCTGCTGAGCTTCCGGGCTGTCAAAACAGGAGAAAACAAGATGGTTGGTGGTTTTCATTGTAAACACCGGGCTCCAAACAATCAGCTCAATTCGTTAAGCAGTTGGATGACCCATTTTGACTCATGCTGCCCGGGTTATGGAAATTCCACTGCAAACAGCAGGAGGAATTAGATGAGACTGTCAAGTCAGGTGTCTGTGGACGTGGTGAGGGGGATGATTCAGAGCAGGACTGGTGATAAGTCTTTCCTGCTGAACTCCATGGAGTCCAGAGTCCATTTTCTAAAGTCATTATGAAAAAGGAAATTCATTTGGGTAAATAGAAAGTAAACCTTCGCAGAGCCACACAGGTGACATGTCCCGCAAGAAGCTGAAGGTCAGGGCCCAGGAGGGACGAATCAGTGGGCCATAAGTCTACATCCTTCGTCATATAAAGCAGGTTCACAGGAAAAGTAAAATGAGGAGGACACTGGACTTCACTACATTAGAAAAAAAAAAGTAGTTCAAAGCTGGGCCTAGTGGTGTAATATCTATGCTCTCAGCACTTGGAAAGGAGAGGCAGGAGGTATCAGGAGTTCAAGGCTAGCTTCACTAAAATAGAAAGTTCAAAGCTAGCTTGGGTTAAATGAAATTCTAGATGGCAAAACAAAAACAAACAAGCCCAAAAACTTAATTTGAAAAGAACAAAACAAAGCAAAAACTAAATATTATTGCACTTACTAGGGTTTTTTTTTCTGTAGTAAAAAGAGACAGATATTGTCAGTTGTCTTTAATGATTTTTTAAAAATATATATAGTTTTTACTTGTGAAACTGTGGGAACACACACACACACACACACACATACACACAGACCTTTTGTGGAAAAGATGAAGACAAGGTGTGTTCTGGGGTAGAAATATTTGATGCTGAAGTTTCTATGTTGAACTTGACCTATGGTGGGAGGGTTTGTAGCTTGAAGGGTTCCAATCTATCTGCAGGTTGGGAGATTTAACTATCACTTATCTCTTTCTATGTAGGAGAGAAGACTCCCTGAAAACCTGTTTCAGCCACCTATCCTTCTAAGGAGTCCTAAGCTGACCAGTTGGACTGTCCTCATAGGGTTCAGTCAGTTCTGGTCATTTAACCAATGTGGGTATTTTGCCAACAGTCCCGGGGAACTGTGGAGAAGTGAGTATTCTGTAAACAGTGCACCAGGCTCAGGGTTAGGTGCCCAGAGTGGAGTCCAGCTTTACCCCTGAATCTGGTATGTGTATCATGTTACAGTTACCAGGGCTGGACAACTAGGGAAGGAAGTGGGAAAATCCCCAGGGCCTCTTCAACCTCAGAAATTCTCCAAGTTCAGAAGTTCTGTCATCTGTGGGATCAAGAGTCTGCTCACTGCTCAGGTAGAGAATGTCTGTAGTATATGCAGAAACAGAAGAATTACTGATAGGTTCAGGCCAAACTAGTCTACATAAGTGAGCTGCAGGCCAGCCAGGACTGCACAGTGAGACCCTGTCTCAAAAATACACAGCACCATCCATCCATCTGTCCATCCTTCCATCCATCCATCCATCCATCCAGCCAGCCAGCCAGCCAGCCAGCCAGCCAACCAACCAACCAACCAACCAACCAACCAATCAACCAACTAACCTATCAATCAGACAGACAGACAGACAGACAGACAGACAGATAACCAACTAATCAATGAACCAACCAGCCAGCCAGCCAGCCAGCCAACCACAAGCAATAAATTCCTTCCAAAGTAAACAGTCTGACAAGCTGCCAGATCCTCCAGGAAAATGCCAGCAGGAAGACGTGTCATGGAACAGGTTCTCAGGCAGGAGCAGGAGCCAGGGCCGTCCAGTGCTTGCTGGGCCACAGTGGAAAGCACAGTGGGCAGCACAGTTCACCATGAAGGAAGACTTTGTTACTCAGTTTCCGGTGCCCCCAGATCTTCTCTCTTTGCCAGCGGATTTGGAGCTGTAGCCTATCCTCTCTGCCATGCAGTATAAACATTACAACTCCCCCTGTCCAGGTTGTCACTCGAAAAGCATCAGATTGGAGCTGACTCTAAGAAGACCGGGCAGGAAGTGCCTCTCCCTCCCTCTCCACCCTCCTTCTGTTGGCACAGCTATTTCTAGGTTTCTTGAAGAGAATTCATTCCATTCCTTAGACCTCCATGAAAAACGTTTGTTTTTCTCCACGTGTTGAGAGCCGGCCAGAGATTGGGGTGCATGTTAGATAGTATTTAATTTTTTAAACATATATATCTGGGTCAAAATTCAAAAAAATTCAAAATAATTCTCAAGGTAAAGTAAGTCTCCCACTGTTCAACACCCCCCACCTCTTTTCCAGAGGCTCCAACCTTCTCCTGATTCTTGCATATCTGTTCAAAGATCAACCCAGAGGTACAGGGTAGATAGCCAAGGTAGAGCCATTTCTTAGTCCATGCAAGATGCTGGGTTTGATCTCCAGGACATATTTAATGCATACATAACACTTTGCAAATAAATAAACTGTCATCTTTTCCTTCCACAAATAGAAGCAGGACACATGTCAATATACACTTGCTGTTTTTTAACCTATAGTCATGTTTGGAAATCTTCCATTTTAATACCTATAGAACATGTAGACCAGACTGCCAAGGCATACAAACAAACAAACAAGCAAACCAAATTTTAACCTGTAATATTCCACTATGTAACTGATCATCATTTATTAGGCAGCCTTTAGTAGACATTTGAATGGTTTCCAGAATGAAATCATTAAAAAGTAGTGCTGAAACAAATGCCCTTCATACCTATAATAGTGTCTTGTCATGCTCCGCCTTGTGCTGTTAGTTTTATTCTCATGTGTAAGTATGTTTTTGGTGAGATTGTAAGTGCCTGGAGAACTGGAAGAGACACTCTTGCACCACGATTGCCAAAGCAATACGCAGCAGGGTGCACATAGTTTGTGTCTTGGAATGCTGGGTGAATGAACAAAAACTCCCCAGTCAAGCCAGTGACCCTTTAGACAGAAGCAGAGAGCGAGCATCTGAAAGGTTAAATGGCTTCCCAGATTTCACAGAGACGCGGCCAATCAAAGCAAACACCAATGAAATCAAAAAGTAGATAAAAATAAAGATGATATTTAGAATTTGTTCCTAAAAAGAGAATGTTTTCCCAGCACTGCCTTGTGCAGCATAAGTGACCATTTCATTGACTAGTCCAGCAAGAAAAGTAAACACCTGCTCTAGAAGCAACTGTCATCTCGGGAGGTAAGCAGATGTCCCCAGCTTTTGGAATTGCTCTTTGGTATTGCCTCCAGTTCTCCCAACCACCCGTGTCCCAGTGACCTGGAAACCCTGAGGTTCAGCATCAGCCCGAGCCTGACTGGCAAGTAGATCATTCCTCTCTTTATTAGTAAGGAGCCTAATAAAGCCCAGAAGAGGACAAAAAAGAGGCAAGGGTGAAGGAGCGGGAACCAGGAGAAGTGCCTGTGAGCACGTGCCAGCTTGGGAATTAATCAGGAAAAGAGGGAAGGAGTGGGTGACTCCAGCGCTGCCGCCACCGCAGCTGCGCAGCTGCCGTGGGTGATCCACGGGCGGGTGGAGTGAGCCTTTGTTAGCAGACAAGGAGGGTGTTGTTATCACAACACCTAATGAGCACTCATTATAGCCGGGTAGGGCAAATGTGTGGTCTGATTGGTGGCCCTCAAAACAATTATGTCGACATCTCATAGCTTAAAGATAGGGCTCTGTGGTTTCGCAACCCCGCACCCCTAAAAAACAGAAAGAGATTTTCATACCCACCGCTGTTGCACGAATCTCCATGACTCCTGTCATGGATTTCCAAGGTCCCCACCTAGAGTGACTCCACACTGACACACCCTTCCCTTTTTTGTTTTGAGGTAGTAAGTTTCCTTTGCCCTCAAGGGAAAGGGAAGGGGAAGAGGACGCCACAGATGCTGCTGTCTCTTTTCTTCTCTTTTCCTCTTTCATTCCCCTCTCTTTGGTGACACGGACGAGCAGGCCCAGTGGATTTGGAAAAGTCTCCCGAGTCACTCCACTTGTCGTGGGGTGGAAAACAACACGTGGACAACACAGCCAGGGAAGAGGAAGTGTGGATGCCACGCAGCCCTGAGATGCAAGAGTCAGTGGAGGAGTTAATTAACCAAGGCTGCACTCTGATGGGGGATGGAGGTGGACACTCCTCAGCTTGAGTACAGTGCCCTGGAATCTGAGTGGCTATAGAAGTAGTCCACATTGCAAGTCACTGGCTCACCTCAAAGAGCTGGCCGCAACCCCATACCAAGGCCCACCTGGGTACCCGTGGCCTTGACCCATAGGGCAGAAAGCCACAAGCTGAGTCATCAGTCCCTCCTAAGCTGAGCCAAGAGCTACAGGGCAAGGCCACCCTGTTTTTCTTTGTTACCTTGACCAAAACACCCCAGAGAGCAGCGTGGTTGGACCAGAGTGCCACAGGCCGATTCTTCAATGACACTTTTTGACTTTAATACATCTTTATTAAGATGAGCAATAAGCTTTTAACTTGCTGGTGGTAGCAATGGACTCAGAGGTCACTCGGTTTACTTGAGGCATTTTACAGATGTGGAGAGGTGACATGTTTTGCTAAAGTCACCCAGCTGGCCAAGCCAGTAGCAAACCGAGTGTCTTGGTCACTTGCCCTCTAACATGCCGTGCTACAATGCCTGCCCATCTCTTGACACCAATACTCCTCGGGACACCAGCTTATCCTCACTCTTTTTTCACAGGCCATTTTCTTTTTAAAACAAAATAATGTCTAGTGACAATGTCTGTAGGCATCCCTATGAAACAGTGGGCTGGTTTGAAATGAAAACCTCACACTGTCTCAGCAAGAGATGTTCCATATAATACTGGAAAACAGAAGCAAGTAGTTGTTCTGTTTGTGGATGAACATCTGTAGAAACTCCTGTCTATGAAGAGCTGTACAGAGAAAGACAGCACCAACTAGCCACACCCGAGTCACCGCTGTCATAACCCACATTTTCATTGAAGACACAGGCAGATTTGCCAGTGCTTGATGCTACTCTAGCCTTGTCCCATTGGGGTCAGTAAACTAAGTAGAAAATGGAATTTTTCTACTGGACATCTCAACCTAAATACTGTCATATTGTACACTGTTCATATTCACAAACCCTTTTGATACTGTAAAATTAAATTTGTAAAATTAAAAGCTATATAATCAAAACTGGGTATTAGTCTTTCAAAATAAATTTGGCTTCCCTTAGCAGATATTAATATAACTACTTTATTTAAAAACTATCAGGGACAGGTATCAAATTATACACTGCACTTTCCCCCCTGAAGCAGGTAATTCTTTGAGGTCAAGGTCCTGGCCTTGCTTGTACCTGACCCTTGACCTGGCCGACCCAATTCCTGAAGTGTACCAGGCAGGTAATGAATGTCCTTGGGAGAGGGGATGAGTGAACAGACAGCTTAGAAAGCTGATATTGCCTTTAGTTATTAGGATAACTAGTAACTAAACCTAGACAAAATAAAACTGTAACTTGAGACAAAATAAAATAAAATAATCTGAAGAGTCACATTCTCACATATCTAAGGAGAGGAATGAGAATTACAGGTAGGAGGGCCATAGGAAGGATTGGCTAAGCAGTTTCTCTTGGGGGCAATGATCCCAAACACACTGCACTGGATCAGTTAGTTCTATGTTGTGGATCCTTCTTAAACCCTCTGATTTGGAAATACACAGTAACATAAAGGTATATATTGTAAAGTTTATCTCACTTCAAAGACCCAGGTTTTTTTGTTTGGTTGGTTTTATACTAAGGTTGAGCTTCTGAGATAGAGAAAATGTTGGTCACAGTAAGTATGACATTAAATTACTTGAAAATATTTTTAGAATGGCTTCCCAGCTCAGTGATTAACAACATTTGCTGTTCTTGCAAAAGAACCCATGCTGGGTTCCCAGTACCCACTAGGAAGTTCATAACCATCTGTAATTCCAGTTCCGGGGAATCTGATGCTTTCTTCTGACTTCCATGGACACTAGGCACACAAGTGGTACACGTACACACATGCAGGCAAATCACAGAAAGTTAAAATACATACATCTTTTTTTTTAATGTATTTTTACACCTGGCAGTGGTAGCGCACGTCTTTAATCCCAGAACTCAGAAGGCAGAGGCAGGTGGATCTCTGTGAATTTAAGGCCAGCCTGGTCTACGGAGATCTAGTTCTAGGACAGTCAGAACTACATAAAGAAACTCTGTCTTTAAAAAAAAAATCAAAATAATAATCCTCATATAGTAATAATAAAATAAAAATATTTTTAGAGCCAGGTCTGGTGACACACTCAGCTACTGAGGCAAAAATTCAAGGCTCTCCTAGACCAGTTAGCAAGACCCTGTCTCAGAAAAAACAAACAAACAAAAAACTGAAAATTAAAAAGAAGGCTGGGGATTGTGACAGTTTATAACACTTAACATAACACATATAACATATAGTATATGTGTTACTTGTAACACATGTATGAGCCTCTAGGTTCAGTCCTCAGTCATATAAAGGAAAAATCCCTACACACACCGTTGTTATTTTTTTACATTATCTAATGTCCAACCTTTCTGGGCTTCTTTCTATGTACAAGTGAAAAGGACCTAATAAGTTAACCTTAAGGGATGTCTGTGAGGACAGTTGGTGATGGGTACCAACTTAGTGACTTCCACGGGAGAAGTCACTACGTTCAGAACGACTGCTGAACACAGAGGCTGCATTTAGGGTTCATTTTTACTTTCTGTTTCTTCTACTGGAACCATGCCATTTTAAATGAATACTACGGAGGAAAAACAGACATGAGTCATGAATCAGATGTTCTTTGGAACCCTAATCTCTTGCTTTCTTCGTTTATCTCATGAAGGAAATGAGCCAAAGAAGGAAAGACAAGGCGAGAGTGGACACAAAGTCACTCTAAGGAGTATGAGG
This sequence comes from Alexandromys fortis, assembly GCF_014885135.2. NCBI lineage: Eukaryota > Metazoa > Chordata > Mammalia > Rodentia > Cricetidae > Alexandromys > Alexandromys fortis. Next base: position 228,442 of record NW_026068103.1, read on the forward strand.
CTAATTTCTCAAAAGTTCACCAAGCAGGCAGTGTGGGCAACTAGTTCGGGCACTTTACAGGTCTGTGAGATGACCAGAGTGTGATTTGTAACCTGTTCCTGTGGCTTCTTTCCCTAGCATTTCTACTTGAGCGTCTCAGAGTAAGAAGCACGTTGTAAAAGCCGTCAAGCTTTGTTCTGTTCTGGGAGGGACTATGATCTACTGAAAAACAAGCTAACTTCATTCTGAGCCTTGAAGCTTGACAGTGCCATTTACAGTGTGACATAGTCACGCTCACGCTGTAAATAACCAGAAACATTCCAGAGTTCATGACTGTTGTGTAACAACAACACTTCAAGGGTGGCTGCAGGCACGAGGCACAGCACGCCCAGTGCGCGGTGAATGTGGAGTAACCACTCCCCTGGAATGTGGTCTTGCTCAAAGGTAGTCAGGTCTTCTCTCCTTCCCCACCAGCCAAGCGTGCTGGGGGTGGACAAGCCAGACTGGAGGCACAACTCTATTTTCAGGGCATGACAAACTGATGGCGCTGATTGGGTGAGAGTACTTACCTGCCCCCTGCTCTGGTTCCAGGGACAACGTGCAGGGAGAATTTGCTTAGTAGCAACTTAGAGAAGGAAATGCCACCACACAACCTGCTACCGCAGAGGGAAGGAGACTTCAACCAAGGGTTGACTAGAAAATTCTCCTCCCAACAAGCCTACAGCCACCAGGCTGAAGAAGAGGACATTCCATTCCACTGAGGAGGAGGAGGAGACAAGATGGCAACTCTAAATTACATGTGCAATAGCCCAAGAGGCTTATAAACATTTAAGGAGTTGATGGTTATTTTCATTCCTGGCTGGTGTGCTGGTGCAAATAACAACTCCAGAAACTGTTGCAGCCCAAGCAGGGTGCTGAGCGCGTGGATTTGTGACTGGGATCTGCAGTGAATCATGGTTCTCCACAAGGAGTGAATCTGAATTGCTCCTCTGGCACGGCAGTTGGTGTGTGAGCTCAAAACAGGCCTTGGTATGGAAATCAAGCTTGTAGACATAACTGAAGAAAAGCACTTGTGATCCCAGTAGTTGAGGGGGAGAGGAATGAGGACCAAAGTTTCAGGTTTGCAAGATGAAAAAGATCTATTGCACAACAAAGTACATATAGTTGACACCACTGTGCTGAACACTTACAAATGCTTAAGATGCTACATTTTCTATGTTTTTTTTTGTAACAATGGAGAGAAGCCATGTAGCTCAGCTGGTAGAAGGCTTGTCTGACATGCCCTAACATGCCCTAACATGCCCATAGATGTAGCTCAGCTGGAAGAAGGTTTGACTAACATGCTGTAAGTTCTGGCTTTGATTCTCAGCACCACATAAACTGGGTGTGGCCATAGACACATGGAGCCCAAGATCACTCTTGGCTGCTTGATGAAAGGTTTGAGGACAGGCCAAGATACATGAGACTCTGTACATAAGAGAAGACAGGCAGGCAGACTTACAGACATGGCAGTACAAAGTTTGTCCCCAACAGCCAAAACCAATAGGTACCTGTATTCCTACCTGTCTTTACCCTGCTGGGCCTTCATCAGTACCTGTGCTAAAGAGTCAAGCATAAACTATTCTTAGGCTACCCAGAAGTCATTGTGGCCACTCTATGGGCTTCTCACAACCACAGAGCTCTTGAAGTTAGTGTTCTTTGCTTTGCCTAATGATATATTTCTCCTCACCCCAAGATGCTGAGAGGTCGTTTGGACTCCCCAAAAGACACATTTGGCTGATTTGAGGCCTAAATCCGGCGTAGGCCACAGTGGCAAGCTTCAGGCCCTCTCTGCTCCCCTCACCCCTATAAACCCTTCCCAGCCCTCAACACCCTTTCCCCCCATCAAAGGGACTTTCCCTCTCTAACCACCAGGGTCTCCAGTGGTGAACAGAGACGATGACAAAGGAGCTGATGTGGTTTCTGCACAGTTAGAGCACAGAAGAGACTTTCAAACAGCCCTTAGAAGGGAGAAACCCGAGCACGGAAGGAAGTCTGTGCACCTTCAACACAGGCTTTTCTCTTTTTCTTTTAAATCTTCCAGAAGGAGCTGTTTTGGAGAAGGCCTTCAGCAGAGCTCAGGGTAGAGTCTATACTAGCAAGACCCACATCATCCCACGACTTTCACACTCCTCTCTCTGCTGTGAATCAAGAGTCAGCCCTAGATTTACAAACTCGTCCTTCCTTTCTTCCTTCCTTCCCCTTCTCCTCCTTTCCCTCCCTCCCTCCCTACTTTTCTCCTTCCTTCTTTCCTTTCTTTTATTTCTTCCCAGGCAGCTTTTTAAAGAGCACATCATTCTTCAGGCTACAGATAAGTAATAATAGCTTTTGTTACTACCTTCAGTTTGGAGGAAGGGTTGCAACAGTGTAGTCCAGTTGAGATGGGCTGGTCATAGAAGCTTTAGTCTGGGATCCATGTGTAGGTCAAAACCAGAGGAGACAAAACAATGTGAGACAATACGACTAGAAATCTTCTAGGGTTTCTGTTGGTTCTAAAAGCTGTGTAACAGGGGGCCATGTGAATAGTCCTCAAATAGCACCCAAAGGAGTTGGGCCTTTGGGGTTCCATTGCCTAAGAACAGAAGGTTGATCAAACTGTACCGTCTTAACTTTCTTTTCTGCCATATTTAAGGCAGGGAATAAACCACCTTAAATTCAGGAGCAACACAGGCTTTTTCTGTGCACCAGAAATAGGAATACGTTCGTTCATGTGTCTTCCTTCCTTTGTAGAGAGCATACAGGCTCCATGCCCTAAAGTGGAAGGAACCTTTAAAACCAGTTTTTATAAACAGCTAATGCCCACCCAATGCCTGATACCCAGGATCTGAGGCCTGGGTTAACTGGGTACCTCAGTTTCCTCTCTACAACAGTCGATCTGAGGCTGGCGTAGATACCTGTTACCTACCCATCTGCAAAAGCAACAGAAACACAAACTCCTGGAGGCACCTCACAGAGGAACTGCCATCCCCAGGATGGCTGAAGGGGTGGGTTTAGACTACTAGCAGACCATGACAGGCCATGGTTCTCCAAGACTCAGTGTCTTCCTCCCTATCATGCCTTACAAACAGTTAAAAGTTTAGGCCGTGTGGCTGCTGGCCTAGTTTACTAGGAAAGCACTCAACTAGCATGCACAGGGCCTGGGCTTAATACTCAGTACAGAAGAAGAGCTAAGCATCTCACAAAACAACAGGCAGTAATCTGGTGCCCAACAGGCCTCCTGCCCAAGGAATAGCAGTAGCTCCTTTGTTTGCCCAGCTGCCATGGGAGCAATGCCTAATCTGCTAACATATTGAACATAGTTTCCAGTTCCAGCACGAAGCTGTTAAATGTCTTGGGCATCTTCCTGGACCTTTTCCCCATCTCTGGGCTGGAGATACTTCAAGCCCAATCCCATCTATGTCCTTCATGGAAAGCCCCTGCAAGGAAAGCACATTGCCTTTAAGCTTCCCACTACCAAAGGCAAAAAACCTCAAGTAGGTACCAAGGGTTCTATGGGGTATTCAGGTCAGCCTCATTGGCCAGTGGACAGAGCTATATTCCCACAATGAACATTAATTAAACGTGAAACAGGTGCATTAGGAGCAGACCATGCATGGGTTAGAAGTTCCTTGGGTCATCTGGGCCAAATGTCCCTTGGGCCTAGTTTCCCTAGTACCTAGGTCACTAGAGAGTCATATGCCTCCTTAAGCTTTTCCTTTGATGAGGGGGTGTGCTCACAGAGGGAGGATGCTCACCAGTGGAGTGGACCGAAAACACATCCACACAGCTAAGCTTCGGGTGTGTGGCCACCTGCTTCACATCACAGTGGGGAACTGTGGGGAATCCCACCGTGGGGAACTGGCTATGGTATCTGGTACAGGCCATTTTTCACAACACCCGGCCTGGCCAGTGTGTCCTTGAGCAGTTCCTCTCGTATCCCTAGTCCTGCAGGCTCGCAGGAGGCAGACTCACACTGGCGGAACCGGTCCACTTCCTGGTGCTCCCCGTGCTTACTTCCCCCAACTATGCAAAGGGGTGGAGGAGGGAAGCTGGCTATGATTGGCATCTCTCTTGCTACACCTGAGCCCAGATGTGCTCAGGGAGGAGTCATCCGACCCGGACCTTGAGACATGGCCACCATGGCCTGGTTGGGAATCACACCACCTGATACGACAAGAAGCACTGAGCGGCAAAAGGCAGGAACAGGTCATGGCTTTGGTTCTGATGAACTCCCTCCCTCTGCTTCTTCGTTGTTCCCACTCTGCCTTCACCCCTTGGCTTGTGTCCCGTTGGGCGATGCTCGGCTCTCACCCCGCTGTCACGACAGCAGGTTGGAGAGGTGGCCAGTCATGGTTTTGATGATCAGGGTGGTAGAGCGGCCCATACCGTCTGTGCTAGAGGCAATCACAGTGAAACCGAAGGAACAGTCAAGTAGAAAACAGTGTCCGCCCACAGGCAGTGCCGAGCCAAGCGCTGCAGTGGAGGTTAGGGGCTCGGGCTGCTCAGGCCAGCCTCTCTGCCACAGCTTGTGATTCAGTAATAACTGGAAGTTGCGATGGCTTCTTCGCTCACTATTTTTCAACGGTTTATTCATAAGGCAATTTTTCACTTTTCACTTATTTTCAGCCCCTTTCACATCTATTTACTCACAGTTTCTGTCTTGGCTTAACCTTTTCCTACTCCTCCCTTTCTCAGCTCAGTTTTTTTCTTTATTCCCCCTTTCAAACTTTGAGCCGTTACAATGATAGCAAGGCCTCTCTTGCTAACCGACATGGTTTCCTTTCAATGCCACCTTGGGATCTGCTTACTGTGTGCTCAGGTTCTGCCTCAGCTGTTGGGGTTTCTGTCTCCTGGTCCTTTTTTGTGACAACAAACTTAAATCTTTTTCACTTGTCTTGTAAATATGACTTTGCTTTAAATAAATTAAAAGGGGGGAGACAAAGAAGAGAAAACCAAAACCGATTAAATTAGACAATTCTGGTACTGAAGTCTAGTAGGGGTCTGGCTTAAGCATAACCCATTATTTCTAAGAAGAACATGTAGGCTTCTTTCAGATAAGCTTATGAAAGGGCAGAGTTCTTACAAGTTAGCAGGACCCGTGAGCTTACCCTCTTTTTCCAGCAGAAGCAGAGGGAGCTGGCTCCACACCAGTTTGCCCCTCATTTCTGGGTCTCTGTCATTTCCTCTTTGACTTATGGCTGCCTACCGCAGCAACCAGACTTCAAAGTACAACAGGAAATAATGGAACCTTAGCATAGCAAAGGTGTAATCCTTCAGAGGGAGCTGGAAACCACCCAGGAATGGCTCTTCATTCTAAGGACCAGAGACAGAGGCCTAGGAAGGTTCTAGAATTTTCTCCGGAGGATGCTTCTGAGAATGGGCAGAACTTAGGACTAGAGCTATACTCCTTATTCTGGGTACACAGTACGCCCCAGGAGAGGAAAGACTCGAGCTCAGTTGGTACCCCAATACATTCCTAGACTATGAGCCCAAGACCCGTGGAAGAGTTAGGGGACCCTATTCTTGATCTTCAGCCCGTGGGTGTCCCAGGGCCTCTCTAACAAGTTACTTGCATTAAAACTGGGTGGAAAAGGTTTACAAAGGAGATGCTGATGCCCCATCCTTCCTTTGCCTGTGTGAATGGAAACTTGTATTTGGGGCTAGTGTGCTAAGAGGCTGGAGGACCCCTTCTTCCCTAGTAATTGTTGTTCCTGAACCTACTTGGTTGGTAGTGTCTCTAACAGTGCCAGGTGAGCACATCATTTCATTGCCCTTTTCAGTACTCGGGAATTGCAACATGAAACATCTTGGGTTTTTTTTTTTTTTTTCACAGTGTCATGGACTCTTCCTCAGAGACAGGCGAACTTTCCTAGTGTTTAATTATACCTATTGCAGAGCTGGGCAGTAGCAGCACAAACCTTTCATCCCATCACTCCGGACACAGGGGCAGGCAAAACTCTGCGGGTTCAAGGCTAGCCTGGTCAACAAAGCGAGTTCCAGAACAGCCAGGGCTATTCCACAGAGACAAATAGGCCTCAGGCACATTAAGGAAGCTAAAGGTCTCCATCAAAGCCTTGTGTGTGTCTTGGTTTAGGTCTATAGCTGTACACAGGATTGACAAGAGCTTGGGCTGTGGGCTTAGAAGGGCTTGCCATGGCATCTTGAACTGAGCTTGGGTTTTCAAGCCAGATGACTCTTCCTGAAGTCCTGCACACAGGGAGACTCTGCCCCTGTTCTGGAAGAAGTCCAGTGTGTTGCCAACCTTAGAGTTAGTTAGTTAGCTTAGTCAGGTAGTTAGTTTCCTCAGTTTAAACCAGTGGTTCTCAACCTTTCTAATGCTGTGACTATTTGATACAGTTCCTCATGTGGTGGTGACCCCCAACCATAAGATTATTCCATTGCTATGCCATAATTGTAATCTTGCCACTGTTATGAACCATAGTGTAAAGGTCTGACCTGCGACCCCCAGGTTTAGAACCGCTGGTTTAAACTCCGGCTGGGGGTGAATTCCCCCCCCCCCCCATTCCTGTTCACAGTGGAGCACAGCTGGCTGTCATTACACACAGGTGAATCCTTCTGATGCCTAAAGATGGGTGTTTTCCTACCATTTCATGAAAGTACATTTTGTAAGCACATTGAAGAATTCTTTTACCAAAATTGCCCCAGGGTGCTTATCTGTCACTTCCTCTTTCTTTCTCGATAGGGTAGAGGAAAACTAAGAGATGACTATGCCACACTTGTGCTGAATAACACCTTCTGTCTTAAATACACAGGGAGGGAAATGTTCACATGACCACCTCTGACTCAGCACTTGGCAAGCCTGGAAGGGGCAAACAAGGAGAGGGACCTGTTGGTTTATAGTATTCTGAGAAGCTGAGCGATGCAGAGAATATTTGCATAAATCTGGTTAAAAATAACCTTCTAGAATCTTGCTGCAGTTCTCGTCTGAATCACACCGATTAGGACTGTATTGAAATTAAGATCCCTTCTCACCCGTTTAAGAAGCTGTCAGCAGAATTTTGAACACTTGGACTCAGGGGCTCTGAGGCCTTGAAAGGGGTGTGAGGTGAGGTTTCTCCATGGGCTCAGAAACTTTAACAGTCCTCACACAGCTGAAAGAGGATTTGAAGAACTAGCCAATGCTCGGAGTGGTCTGGCTAAAGGTAATGAAATGGACACGTTATGGGCAAAGCGTTCCCTGGTTCCCCTAGGAAAGGAAGCACCCACTGCCCAGTTTAGTGAGCACGGTGTGGTTTTCCTCCTATTAGTCCCTTCTTCCAGTTGCCCCTTCCCTGTTCCAGCCTTCCTTTCTAGAGATAGCTCCCTGGAGGCCTGGATTCATGTTACAAATCCTTCTCCAAGTGCCTATAATTACACCTCCCTCTGTTCTGGCCCCCTCTCATGATCTATTTGAGGATCTACGCGTATCCGTGTGTATGTTTAGAGACAGGGTCTCATTGTATAGCTTTGATTGGCCTGGAACTCCCTACGTAGACCAAGCTGGCTTTGAACTCAGAGATATCTGCCTGCCTCTGCCTCCCACCCAGAATAATGGAATTAAAAGTGTGTGCTACCTCATCTGGTATCATTATCTTTTAGAGAACACACACTCACAGTTACATAAAGGGAGAGAAAGGGGGAGGGAGACAGAGAGAGAGAGAGAGAGAGAGAGAGAGAGAGAGGGAGGGAGAGAGAGAGGGGAAGAGGGGAGGAGAGGAGGGGAGAGGAGAGGGAGAGAGAGGAGAGGAGAGGAGAGGAGAGGAGAGACACGAGAGAATAACTTTATTCATATCACTTCATGGACATGAGTTGATTTCATTTCCCCCAAAGAAAAACCATCATGAAATAAACTCCTATGGTGCAACATATATTGTCTATATATTGTCATGTGGTAGAAAATATTTCTGCATAGCTTTTATGTTAAGGAAATTAAAAAAAAATAGTGACTTCTGCAGACTTTCTCTGCCCCACACAGGGCAGTGATGCCTAAATCTAACAATATAGACTCTGACAGAGGGTCTTGGACTCCCGTGGGTATTAATCTTCCATCCAAATCCATCCACAAATGTTTCTGAGATAGGCAACTCTCAAGAAAACAAGACATGATCTACCAACTAAAGAATTATATGTTAGTAATTGTTACACCTTAGATCTTATGGGGACTTTAAAAATTATTACCACAATGGGTCTTCAGAGTTTAGGCATCTAACCAGCACCACTTGGCGCAGTATGACAATGGGGTTCTGTTTTGCTTTACTACACAGTTGTGTGTTGGCAACATTTTAAATTCTTGGCACAGATATTTAAGTAAACTTAAAGAAACACGGAAAGCAAAAGAAAACACAAGGGAATCTTGAGTGTATAAATGTAATTAGGATCATTATTTTCTCCACATGCCGTTAGCAGGGAGTCATGAGCTTGGTAATGGTGAAATAGGAGCCAGGAAAAGCTTTTGTGAAGCACTTGTAGATTCTTCCCCAGAGACTACTGTCAGTTCTTCAGACCCAGCTATTTTTATCTACCAAAAGGGAATCAAATTTACTTGTGCCTTCTCTCTAGGGACAAGTTAGGTTCTGGAACATTGATGAGCAAGAAAGGAAACTTATTCTCATCGCATGTTCCATGAGGCCCAGAGCCATGCCACCATGAACCCTGGGTTTCTCATGAAGAATGCTTACATTTTGGTTAAAGCCGATTTTTGGAAATTCATGTTAAATCCCCAAGTTGCAAATGTGCTTCCCAATTGAGGAATGAAATTTCTTGTGGCACCTTTTGTGTTAGCTTCAAACTGCTGAAAGAATACTAATGCCAGGCGTGGGAAATGTTCCTGAACCAAATACTCTCAGTACCCTCACCCACTGGAGGGCTGAGTACACATATGCCATTTCTGAAATGGGTCCTAGTGTTCCGTGGCTCCTCAAGTATATCGATAAATATCCATAACTCATAATAAAAGGAACACTGTACTGAGAGTCATGACATTACCACCCTGAACAGTCTCGGAAGCTAAGCAGGGTCTGACCTGGCTCGGACCTGAATGGGAGCATTATGAGGTTCTACATGCCAGTGATGTTTACTTGCTTTCTAATAGAGCACAGCAGGGTGGGATATTGGGCATCATGACTGATAATACCGGGAAAAGGAGGGCTGGGAGGGCTGATGGAGCAAAAAAACTTCAAAATGTGCTTCAGTGACAGCCTTCAGTAGGGACAATAGGATTGGGCATCTTATTTCAAGACACTAGACAAGCATTGGTAAAGCATGAACATTTATATTTAATTTACATTTTAACAATTTGCACATAAATAACAATGTAAACCAGTACGTAAACATAAGATAGTTTGTTGTTCTAGCAAAGTAAAAAGCCAATAACTTTGGTCAGTTTTAACTCTGAGGAAAAAAAAAATAAAACCACTGTTAATTGTGGGCTCAACACTCACATGTAAGAGGCCTAAGAGGAAGTACAGATGGCAAGAAAAGCAATTAGTACTTGTAAAACTCCTCCCAACAGGAGGAAAACAATGTAAGTTCACAGAAAGAAAGCATATTTGGTGTCAGTGTCATGTCACGCTTTGGTTTACCTACAGTTAAGGATTATTTTCATCAAACACAGATGCATCCAGAAATGTCAGTTTTGAGCTGGGCTGCAACTCAGTGCTAGCTTGCTTGCTAGCGTGTGTAGAATCTCTGGTTTTGATCCTGGTAGGTGTTGAGAAACCCATCATGCTAGTCAACAATAAGGCTCTTGAGTTTCCCTGGCAGATTTGAAGTTTTCCTCTTTGTGTGTTGATATACAAAGCACTATTACTAAACATCAGACTGAAAGAGTGAGGAGGTGTCAGGGTTCCAAAGGAGGGGGATGAAGAAAGTAAGAGTGGAGATGGGAAAATGATCTTTATTTTTGTGACCCAACTGACACAAATGTAGCACACACAAACAATTACATCGGACAGATGATGTTCAAAAGCAAAATGGCGTTTCTGTTCCTCCCTAGTTGCTACATGGCCCTTACCTCTGCACCAAGGTGCTATGGTCTCTGGTAGTAGGCAAGGTGGTGCGCGAGCACCGTGTGTGATCGTGAGGTCATGGAGTTGCAAGCAGAATCTCAGAAAGAGATTCCTTCTGCTCTTTAGGAAAAGTAGGTTCTTTTACATGGCTTGGCTCACAATTTAAGTGGTTATAAATATATTATATATACACATGGCATAGTGGTATAAATAGATTCATAAATATACATCATTCTTCGCTACACCTTGAACACCAACAGGTAACCTTTGGGCTTAGACGAGTACAAGACAGAACAACCCAGCCTACAATTCCAGAGCACACGAGCTCAGCTGAGTAGCAAGTCATGAGATAAGACATCACTTCCTGCACTCCTACTGGGTACACTCAATGAGGTAATTGTTGTTGAACAACTTTGCAATGCCCTTTCATCTTCAATTAAATTAATTATAAAATGCAAAAACACAAATACTGAGAACAGCTGAGTTTTACAGAAATTACAATTGATGTGTTGGGGATAGGCATGTTCATTACCCGCTTAACCTAAGATGACAAGAATACCCGTTTTTTTTTTTTTTATTTGTTTGTTTTGTTTAGCTTTCTGTTCATTTTGTTCGTATTTTAAGTGTGGCCTGAGCCTATCGACACCAAATCTTTCTTGGTAGGGCACCACCTTTGTGCAATTTTGACATTAAGAAACAAAAACAAGTCAACAACAAAATGACACCCAGACTCAAGCCCCCAACCCACACACACACAAAATTATCTGTGCTTGAAGACAGATTCTCGGTGGTTTTAACATGGCATTTTTCTCTTCTTCACATTTTCAAATAACACACTGGGATGCCAAAGTCATGTGGCCACTCAGAATGGTCCTATGACATTGGAGATAGGAAGACCCTATGCTTTTGGTGGGACAGGCTGGCAAAGCCTTCCTGTCACTATTTTGGTAAAATTGTGGCAAGGAGGGGAAAAATAAAATATCATTGGAAACATAAAATATTTCCTTTCTTATTCCTTCCCCTCAAATTATTGCTGAGTAATTCTGCACACATATCCCCAACTTACACAATGTTGTTCAAATGATACTAGCCTCGGAGTCAATACACCAACCATATGACTTTGGCAATATCAAGACCTTATTTTAAAGCATTATTATAGAGAAACATGGTCTGAAATCACACAGCTGTCTACTAAGTCTCAGGTATTTCAACAAATGTGCAGAAATTATCTACAAAGAATGGCCACAAGACAATAACATTTATACTCAAATTACAAAGAATCTTTCCAGTCATTGTAAACTTTTTTAATTATTGCTTTTTGAAAGATAAACTGTATAATAAATTATGAAGGATTATCATTGAAAAAATAATTATGGCTAGGCAATAGTTTTAGTAATAGGAAGGCTATGCAAACATATCCACACAAATATTCAAAAAACACAGGTTCAAATATATAGACATGGCTGTAAATAAGTATATATATATATATATAATATGTATATATGTATATATAGTGAGTCTTTGCCTCATTTATGCCCTGAGATTTTTGGTAACTTTGGAGTCCTTCTTAAATTCCAGAGGTGTGGGGAACTACCTCCTGCCAGGAGATCTTTGCAGACCTGGAATTGTTCACAAGCAATTCAATACAGGCACCCTGACTCACCAAGTCATAACCTAAGAAGCAAAGCAAAAACAAAACACTTATTTTCTGAAAATCTTAAGGATCCATCGGTTCAACTGTTTCTTGTTTGACCTTTACAGGCACCAGAGGTAGTGGGTTGCTGTGAGGCAACTTCATGAGGGACAGGTCTGATGACTCATAGAGGCTGCACCCTGAGGAGAGGAGTCCATTCCCCATGTTTCTTTGTAAAGACACTTTCAGACCAGTTTCCTCTTTCTCTTTTCTGACCACAGATAGAATCTCATTCTCCACCATAGAGGTCACATCCATGTTGTCCTCCATGTCCTCAAGACGGTCAGCATTGTCACTAATGTCGAACTTTTCGATTTCTTCATTGATTCGGGTCAGATCCTCCAAAGGCAGCCCAGGGGCTGGGGCCACGGGACAGTTGCCCTTCAGGTGGACCTTGAGGCTGCAGAGATGGATGTAGCTCTTGTGGCACTGGGTGCACTTGTGGGGCCGCTCGCGGGTATGCAGTCGTTTATGCAGCTTCAAGTGCACAAACTGGGTAAACTTGGCAGGGCACACCTTACATTGGTAAGGTTTTTCTCCAGAATGCAGTCGAAGGTGGGTCTTGAGATTGCTTGTGCTGCTGAATCGCTTGTGACAGACCTAGAGTGTGGAGACAAAAGAATGCAGAGAAAGGATAGAGGGAAAAATCATTAAGATTAAATATTACCAATAGTAAATATTAAATAAAATTACCGATATTAAATGTTACCAATGGAAGGGGCAAGACAACAGGCCAATACCCAGCAACCTTGGAAGACCAAAAGCCTCTTTTAACGGCACTGGCGGTGTGGTAAGCAATAAGAGGGAGGCACTGTTTCTCTGTGGTGATTTCCTCACCCACTGAAAGCTAACTGTGGCATCCACCCATCACTACAGCCTGTGAGCAGCTGCAGAGCCTCCAGGAGCTTCACAGGACCAGCAGCCTGTGGCCAGACAGGTACCTTGTGCTGGCTGAAACATCACTGGAAGCCAACACTACAAATATTTTCTACGAAGGCCGAAAGCTCTACCCAGAAAACACTGCCCACCTGACATTCATGTGGCTTTTCTCCCGTGTGCACCAGGTAGTGTTTCTGCAGGTGGGCGAGCTGAGTGAAACCCTTGTTGCAGGTCTGGCATTTGAAAGGCCGTTCTCCACTGTGCACTCTCAAGTGAACCTGGGAAGAAGCCACAGGCGTTAGCTCTAGAGTTGAGATGAGGCTTACCACTTAAGTGTCTGTTCAAAGAGCCAGATGTGTGCGATGTAAGGCCCTTAGGAAAAGCCATCAAGACAAACCCACATTTTCAGTATTCAGCAGGCCGCACCCTCACAGCCCAGGCCCAAGCTGCGTCTCCTCTAGCTCAAGTGCAGTTAAAAACCTGCATCCCGGCAGCCAAGTACAATCCGCACAATGTCTGGAGGCTTACCTTCAGGTTGGAGAGCTGACCGAAGGTCTTGGCACAGACATTACACTCATACTTGATCTTGCCGTTCTGCTTCTTCAGCGGGTAGGGAAGGGTCTTGTAACCAGTCATGTTTCTTTTGTTTTTGATGAGATTCATGGCTCCATCAGTGCTGGGGGCTGCCATCACTGCTGAGGTAGCTTTGGGTTGTACCACGTGTTCGGAAGTGGCTGCGGTTCCCGCTGTTGGAGAACCACTGGGAGGACTACTATCGTCCTTCATGCTGGCGGCAGCCCCGGTAAGGGAAAAGGCACTGTGGGGTGCTGGGACAAGCATCTCTCTGGGGTGCTCCGGTGGAAGCAGCCTCCGGGCTCCATCTGTGGGCAGGGAACTTGGTAGGGAAGCTGGGGTGAGCATTGGATGAGGCAGGTTGCCTCCACCAAGGAGGTTGCTGTAGACAGGATACAACCTGGGGAAGAGGCTGAAGTTGTTGATGCCGTTGATGTTGTTCATGGTGCTCAAGCCATTGGAACTTAGGCCATAGGGTGGCAATAGGAACTTGGGGTAGTGAGCATTGTAAGAGGGGATGAAAGCTGGTGGGAGAGGGGCAGGTGCGTAGCCGGGGTAGGAGCCCAGGCCCTCGGAGCCATAGGAAGCATTCAAGTAGGAGTAGGAGTCCCGGGGTTCCGGGGGACCTGGCACCAGGGGCGACACGGTGTTCCCCGGGCTGCCGTGGGGACTGGAGCTCTTGAGGCTCTGCTCCGGGCTGCTTGCCGGAGGGCTTGGAGTTGTGGAAGATGGATGCGGGCTGTGGGTAATGTAAGTGGGTCTTTCTAGCCCGTAGGCCAGGGACGCTTTCAAAAAGTCTTCCGGCAGAGGTGCCCGGATGGGGTAAACAACCCGAGGATAGAAGGGCATGTCAGGGCTCCCATTTTTCCTAAAGCCATCCATGTCCTTTTCTGAAGTGAGGGGTGAAATGTCGGAACGGTAGAAGTCCTTCCTTTTGGAGGAATTGGAGTCCAGTTTTAGGATTTCTTTCACGCTGTACTCTCTCTTGGGGACATTCTTTGGGTAAAGTTCATTTTTCTCACTACTGTACTGCTTTGGGTTGCTTTCCATTTGTGCTAAAATGAAGAAGAAAGGGCGGTTACTCAGAGACTGTGGAGAACCAAAGTGAAATCAGAAAGCATTCTCTCTTCTTGAGAAACCCCGAGCAGCAGCTGGCAATGCAAAGGCTAGACAGACACCTGGCCCCTCACGCCTCTCCCTCCAGAGGGCTCTGGGCCACCCACTCAGAAGCGCTGCTCCATTTCCTCCAAGGGGAATGAGGACAACAACAAAAACCGGGAACAATGGCAGTAGCCTGCACCCAAGTAAGTAGCAGCGCGGCTTCCATGGCAGCCTGCACACAGCCGAGGCAGCATTTGGACAATCTCGTTTTCCATTAATGCAAACTATGATAGAAAAGTGCTGTTCAAGCTGGAACTGTAGAGCCTTCACTCAGATGGGGTGGAAAAATACAGGGGTGGGGGCTGTCACAGGTTAATAAGTCATTCTGATGTTTGCAGTTTACCTAAAGGAAACCGGCACACTCTGCAGCCTTAGATGGAAGATTCAAACTAGTTGAAGTAACGAGCAGTCATCAATTTTCAACTCGATTCTCTTTAAATAAAGCCCAGTTCTAATTGCCTGTGCCAAATAGATTAAGGACACGGATGCTACCCTTCATGGCCATTGTTGGACAGCACTGGAATTTCACCAAGGTTCTGGTCTAACTAGGCTACCATCTGGGCTGGCTCCTGGAATCACGAGGCGTGACAGCCACCTCTGCCAAACCACAACAGGTACTTCCCAAGCCAGTTCAATTACTTACAGCACCAAAGAAAACAGAGGCAGCGAAGAGGAAAACATTTACTCCTAGAGACAGCATATATTGCCTGGTAAAGCTCAGAAGCAGTGAGGACCTTTCTAGACTATCTACCGCCTGCCTGGCCCTATTACACAGGGAGATGAGGCCCGCAGGAAAAGTCTCAACTCAACTTCCCTCGACAATAACACATATGATACACAGGCTGGGCTCTGGTTCCTGGGCTGCTCCCTCAAACAGGTACTCCTACACCAACGAGTGTGCTGAGGGCAATGGGGGGGTGGGCAGCACATGGGTGCAGGGGGTGGGGTGAACATGCTCCAAGTAGAAGCAAGATTCTTGGCTTCTGCCATTGAAGATGTAGCAGATTCAGGATGACGTTTAAGACACGGGAAAAAAAAAAGTATCCTTTATACTTTTTATAAAACAGCCCTGTTGGGCTTAACTGAGAAGGAACTCCAAGCTTGCCACCTGATAGGTCTGAAGGCGAACTAACTCTTTGGAAGCCCAGAAGTAAACCTTTCCAATCCATTCTACAGGCTGACAGCCGGAGGGATTCAATTCCAGTTGGAAAGCCCTTTAGAGGATCTTATCTCCCGCAGCTGTTATCAGTTACCCCTGGGCAGCCCGAGCCCCAGAATAAACACAGTGGACAACACTATCAGGGAAGATGCTGGTGGGGTCAGTGATGGAAAGCTTGCTGAGGGAGAGCAATTTCTCAAGCCTCTAAACCAAAATAAATATCCCCTTATCAGGCCAATATCAGTCTTTCGGTGAGGCCCAGCAGGCAGGAAGTTCAAATTGTCACTTTTGTTTTTTAAAGCTAAAATGGTAAAGGAAAAGAGACAAGTAAGCTGGAAAACTGATAGGCAAGGCACCCCACAGTCACAGGAAGGGATTTACTGGAGGTTGAGAAAAAAAGAAAGACAATGACGTTGAGGCAGTTCAGGTCAAAAGAAAGAAAAGGAGATTGTGTTGTGTACAACGCTCCTAACTCTGCCTCCCCTCCCCCCTTTTTGTGGAGGGGATGGGCCTTTTTCTGCAGCCTTGGTTGGTCAGGAACTTGCTCTGTCAACCAGACTGGCCAAGAACTCAGAGATCCACCTGCTTCTGCCTCTCAATTGCTGGGATTACCTCTCAATTGCTGGGATTAAAGGTGTGCACCACCACACCCAACTCTGCCATTTTTATGTGGCAAATCATGTCAAAGCCTCATAAAGTTTGTGGTAGCCCCACCATGGAAATGTAACAAATGAAAGCTCTCAGCGTAAGGAATTAGGCTCTCTCTTAGTGCTGCGCCCATGTTTAACCATGTGTTCTTGCTATACACGTCAGTTACTGAACTGATCTGAAGCTAATGGTTGAGTCAACAAAGAATTCAAAACTTCATGTTCTCTGAGACACACGTAAGAGTCGTGTTCAGTGTCTCTGTATTCAGAAGAACAAGCCGATAGCTTATTCTGAAGGAGTATCTGCAGCCAACTGTCAGTGTCTCTAAAATACTTTACATCTGGAAATTATAGACTGTATATGAAGGTACATTTTTAAAAACTCATCCTTCAGCAGCTGAGTAATCAAAGGAGCTGGTATCATTTCTAACTCTCCCACTTAGCAGCTTGAGTTAACATGAAAAGGAAAAATCAAGATCTGTTTTTGTTCTTAAATCTTAAATGGCTGTAGGCGGACAGAGTCATTTCAAGAGTGAGCTGCCTCTGAGGTTCTGAATGGCTTAATTATGCCGACTCACATTTTCGATCTATAATAAGCAGCCCCAAGACTACAAGAAAGAACCTAGAAGTTCTGCAGTAGGCAAAACAAAGTCTGTTTTCAACTGAAACCGAGAAAGCAGATTAACATTCAGAAGTCTATAATTTGGTCAACTGATTTCTAGATGGGTTAGTTAGATAGATAGAAAAAAATTACCAAAAAGATTGGGAGGGCCAGGAGGTAAATTTAATATTCTCTTTTATCTTCTTCCCTCCCTTTTCTTTCTTGCCAGTTTGTGATTTCTGGCCACTTAACTTTCCTTCATCCCATCCCTATTCTTTCCTCCTGTGGAAGTCCTTAGGGAGATTCTGGACAGACCTCTATTGTGCTTTAAGCACGGAAATCCAGCACAACTCATCCTGGACACATGCTCTCCCTCTGAGGCCTGATGAAATGGTGGAAATTTTCCTGATCACGGTCTCAATCATCAGTTACCACACCTGAGCCAACAGGTTTCACAATCAGTGGCAGGAGCCTTGTAGTGCGACTGTATTGTTAACTCTTCCTTTAGTAGGAATATCAGACAAAGGAGGGGCTAACATGACACTCGCGAGAATCCCGACTAAATCAAAAGGGAGAGCTGAAGAGCAAAGATGCCATTTCACAGTATGCATGGGCATTCCTCCTGAACACAAAGAATCAACACTTGAACCAGGCACGGTGGGCACATGCCTGGAACCCTAGCATTTTGGGAGTTCAGGTGAGATCAGTTAAAGGGCATTCTTGGCTACCTATCAACTTTAAGGTGAACCTAAGATAAATGGGGCCCTATCTAAATAGTAATAATAAAAAAAACAAACAAACACAAACATGGGAGGAGAGAGATGGCTCCCTTTGGCCAGGCTGGATGGTACCCACTGTGCTCAGGTCAGGGGTGCACTGTGCTGAGTTAAGGGCCCTGGGCACAGAACCTATAGTGTGATCCTATGGGAAAGGTGCTGAAACTTTGAGTTTTCAGAGAACTGAAAATTCCTGAGAGCCTGAACATTGTAGAAGGGGCATAGAGGCAGAAGCAGGCAAATCTTGGAGTTAGAGGCCAGCCTGGTCTACACAGCCAGTTCTAGGACAGCCAGGGTCACAGAAAGAAACCCTGTCATGAAAAACCAAAAATCAAACCTAAACAACACCCCCCCAACAAACAAAACCAAAACTTTCAAACCTTCAACTTTTTTTTGTTTTAATCAAAAAGTGGTCATTTAAAAAAGTTCTATGAAGTTCATCAGTCCAACCCAGGACATGTAAGCATAGTTACAAGAAAGGTTAGAATCTTTTATTCTTAAATTGTTCTGAAATAATTGACTGAAATAAAGGAATGCTTTGTAGGCCATGACAGAAACTTTGGCCAAGCTACAAAAAAAAAAAAAAAAAGTAAAAGCTTATAAACCTAAGGAACCAAGAATCTGTCAAGATAAAGCGATGGGTGGTTACCGTAAGACTGATTAAAAGATGAGATTAATTCATTTTACCATAAGGAAGGAAGCTAAGATATGAGATCTTTTAGGGTTATTCACTTAGACTACTTGAAAATTTTTGACAGTTTTTCTAGAAACAGCCCTCCACATGAGAGCTTTATTCGCAGGTATCTTTACAAGATTTCAGTGACCACACTAAGCCCTGACACATTATGGCATGAGGGACTACAGCCAGCATGTTCAACATGTCCACACCGGCCTGCATTATGCCTCCAATTGCCCCCCCTGCATAAATTCAAATTGGAAATACATTTCTTCCTGTAACTTTCTGAAGATTCAGAGTAGATCATTATATACCTACCACTAACCTTAACCCTAACCATAACCCTAACCCTAAATCTAACCCTAAACCTAACCCTATACCTCACAATCATTCTCACTCTCACCCTCACCCTCACCCAAACCGTAACACTAACGCTATCCTAACCCTAAC
>NW_026068103.1:247095-363153 GCF_014885135.2 Alexandromys fortis
TTAGCTCACAGGGGCAGAACTGACATGACTGGCATTTTTCTTTTTTTTTTTTTTGTTCTGTAATCCACTTACTGAGATTCATCACTGTGAGCTCTCCAGGATAAGGATAGTTTAGCCTCTCTGCAAAGTCCCGACAATACCACACAAGAAGTTCCTGGTTGGCAGGGATGGGCTTAATGGTGTAGAAGTAGATGTTCATCCCGTTCTGACAGGCAGCCAGGTTTTGCTCGCGGGCAGAGTGAGCTGGATTCACATAGCGCATCCAGTTGCTCTTCTCCTCATTAAAGCCATCGATGAAGTGGTGGAACTCCTCTCTGGAGTAGATCTGTCCAAAAGAGAGGAATGATGCCGGGTGAAAGGCGGCTAGCCCAAAGCCAGGGAAAGCTCCCCCAAATCTCTCAGCATAAATGAACCACGAGCAAGCAACACAGCCCATGTGATTCCAGCTCTCACTGCCTAGCTAGAGAAAGAACCAAATCACTGGTCTGGTGGGACCAGATCAGAAGAAATGAGGTAAAACGGATTTTGTCAGTTACCTTTTCCATTTCAATTTTATGGTCTTTTGGGGGGGGGGGTGCGGAGGGAGCGGGCAGATAGCCAAAGAATAAAAACACAGAATCTCCTCTAAAGAACGGCCTGAAGTGGGCGAAACTGCCACCAAGAGGTACTCTTGTTACAGTAGCGAATAGCGAATGGGCACCTCTGCTCAGCACACTTCCAACTATGCTGACTTTTAGTGCTTTGAGTCACTGGGCAGACGAACAAGCAGAGGACTACGTCAAACTGAGTCTCCGCTTTTTTCTATGGCCTCTGTACTTGTATTTCCAACACCTCCGCCTGGGGCTCAGCCTCTGCAAACATCCTCCACCCCCAACCCTGAGTCCCACAGTAACACTTGTTCAGATGAATACTTGGAACCCTGCCTTTTTGTGGAAACACTGGGTGGGGCAAAGGTGAATTTCACCTGCCATAACAAAGCGAGCCACTGGCACAGAGGCCAGGTTTGACAGTCTCCGGAGAAGTCACTTCTCCTCTTGGTAAACATGCGCAGCCTTGTGCCTCTCTTTCATGCCAAGGGAGTAGAGATTCCCTGGGAGCTGTGAGGAGGCTGGCTAAAACGGCACACAGAGAACCACGCTTTGGGGCTTTTGGAAAAAGAAGAGGAAAAGAAAATATATGGTTTTGGTAAAGAAAGAACACAGAATTTGTCCTACCTCTGGCTAACAGCTGTACTCACAAAGCTTGGTAAAAAGGCACAGTTAAGACAGGGGGGTAAAAACAAAACAAAACAAAACCAAAACACTCTTACTAAAACCAAGGGGTAATAAACTCACTCCTTAATCTTCTCCAGAAAGTTCCTTTCTTTGAAGAGGCACCACCTTCCTGCAGACCCCAGAGCTTTCTTTACACCCAAGATAGTCTCCAAGAGGTGCGGTGCTGCTTGCTCACCCCAGAGCGCTCTACGGGCAGCAGGCTATTGCCTTAGCCTTAGTCACACACTGGCTGTGTGAGCTGTTCAGTATTTCTCTCCAACGTTATCAGAAATAAAAAGGAACTCTGTCCCTTTAATACAGGCAGTAAACAGCAGAATCAGTTTCTTTTAAGAGTGACTTCCTGTGAACTGTGAGGGGGATGTATGTGGCTTCATCAAAGCAGCCTGTGAGAGCTTCCGCGGTGTGTCTTGTTAAGAGAAAATGTAACAAGACTGGGCGAATTCAGCTATCAAGAGGGGTTTTCAAGTTTGTTTACTCTGACGCGCAAACTTCCAGGAACATGGGGTTCCAGCGCTCTTGCACTAGGGCGGAAACAGCTAGCCGCGGGTGTCTTGATCCCAGTCGGCTCTCCACAACTACACTTTACTGTATCCTCATTTAAAAGCCGAACTGTGGGTGTCATGGAGTCACATACACTCCAAGAAAATAAAATTGTTCGTTTGTGCAACGCACACCAATGCCTGCCTTTCCATCTATTATCAAGAAGATTAAACACGTGCTGACTCATAGTACAGTTACAAGAAATGTCACTGGTTTCTCAACTTGAACATCTCTTTGACTGTGTCATTTGCATGAAACCCTGCCATTCCTCACAACAGATGTTCATATTCCTGCCCTGGAAGTCAGGCTCTTCCAACATGTGAGGGGTTTTATTCCCCCGCTCTGTTTGTTGCATGTGAACCACTGATTTAATTCATTCCTCCCAAGGAAAGCCTTCTACTTCCTTATTATGATGGTGTACATCTTTAAATGAAACAGAACTGGGAGAGTAATGGGACACTCTTAGGCGTTTCTTGACTATTTTCAAAATGACAGCGTATTAATGACCATGTCAGTGTCTTAATTCATTAACTCAGACCATTTGAGGCCGACATTAACAGACCTCTATGGCTCACATCCGAGAAGGACGATAAAGGTAAAAGGGCACTCATGTTCTCACACTGTCGGGCCTGTAGCATTATATTCCAACACCAAGTAATTATCAAACAAATAAAAAATGAGAGCAAATAATTCTTAACAAATCCACAACTACAGTGTAGAAGTAGCAAGTTAAATGTCTGGAAATAAAATGTCTTAGATGTAGAAGAATCTCTCAGGAATAGCTTCATTAGAAATTTCCTAAGCAAATTCTAAGTTACTTATGCAAAAGCATCAGTCAGGGCAAGCATGATGCAGGCTTGGCCGTATCTTCGGGGGATGTGTACTTTATGTCTGTATGGGAAAGAGCTCACAAAATTCATGTAGTTCTTCATTTCCAAACTGAGCATGCCAGGGACATCTTTTGGAAAGGGAGGCTGACATTTCTTTATCCACTCCCAATTCAGATTTTACCCATGAATCACATCTCCTAGGGCGCCTCAGAGTCCTTGCAAACCCTGGAATCCCAAACGCGACTGTATAGGTCCGAGCTTTGAAAGAGCTGTGCTAAGCCAAAGTCTATCATGTCCCATCATGCGGGAATTTTCCTTATGCTTAGCAACTTAAGATACTGACAAATGTAACAGTTCTACAGTGCAGATGGATTTAAATTAGGACTTCCGCAGTCATTCTCTGCCCCACTAACCCACCTTCTACCTATCCTTTCCTAGTGACATTTCTCTTCAAGATAATTCATTTATGATAACTCTTCCATTCAGTTGAAGTGAACTCAGCAAGAAATCAAGAAAGGGTGAAATCTAAGGCTTGGTGACTCATTACTACTTCCTCGAACAGAAATGCAAATGAGCCTGCCCTTGAAGCAAGCAGCAAGCTGTTTCCTTTCATCACAAAGCTCTATGTAATGAGTTGCAAAAATCAAGATTCGCATGTAGTCCATATCTAACCACCTACAGCCAATATTTCCAAGCGGTTTCATCGAACTTGCCCAGAATTCCAGTGTTGCCTTGAGTGAGCCCCATTGTTTCCCATAACTGGTTGAAAAGGAAGTGACCCCGTTCTTTAAGTTCCATCTACCCCCCCAAATATTGAAAAGTCTTCAAAATGTTTCCTTACTTACCCGCCAAAAATATTTCCTGTTGGCGTTCTTGGGAACCGTGTCATTGGTGTAGATTTCGCCTATCAGGGGTCCAAACCTCGTTCCCTTCGGTATGTACTCCTTACTCACCACTCCAGTGACCTAAAGAGATTAAACATGAACTCATTACACAAACCCAAAGATGTCAATCTTGTTATTTCAGTGAACCGAATTGTCAGTTGATGACCTAGCAAGACATCCACGAGGCCTCCACAATTTATACTGCTTTATTTCAGGGATGCCATCGGTCTTTCAACATTATCCGGTCACTGAAAATAGTCCAGCGGATTGTTTGCTGGTGTCTGTGGCTCTTGCTTCATTTCTTTTCATGCTAGAAGACCAGGAGATCAGCATTCTGTTCTAAGAGAATAAAGCTGCGGAGGGAGATGTCAAGATTAGACCCTTCAGTTCCCTCCTTCTCCCTCAAACCATAAACACAGTGTACTTTAGGGGAATAAAAGAGTTTTAACCTCAGAAACCAAAATAATGCTCTTTAGTTCTTCCACCGAGGCCAAAGGAACCAGAAACCAAACACATTAAGGTTTTTTTTTTTTTTTCTTTCATTCCAGATGAGGCTTCCCCCTCCGCTTCTTTCCCTCATAGCTTGTAAGGGCTCTTTACTAGAAGAAAGATCTTTCAAGTAACTTTGTTCTTCTCTAACATCTACTCAATGGTGGTCAGAAGTCCCTCTTTGAAATGGAATGTGTAATGAAGAGACTGTGGCTTCTAAAAGATGTGGCTTCTAAGATCTGAGGAAATGACCTTTTTAGACTGAAGCCTTCATGCATTGCAGCTCTGAGGGGTTTACTAAAGAAACATGTTAAAACTATGGCAGCTCTTCCTTGATCAGAACTTTTCTTTTTAGGGTAATTTTTTTTTTAAAATTAGATACAAACTAGGAAGCAATTCAAATGAACTCTAAGAACTAGTCAGAGTTCACCTTTCACAGTAGAGATTTGTTTTCTCAATTTAAATTTTGTTCTGGTTCAAAACAGAAAGGAATACCTTACTGAAATGGCCAAGGGCAGTGCAAAAGACAGTATTTATTTCTACTTTTATTTTTCTTGGTGGCGCTTATATAAGTATATGCTTGAAACAGCAGGTGCAGATAAGTGAATTAATGCCTGTTCAGATGGTTTGTGGTGGAAGCCAGGACTTTGGTTACACTACACACTGGTACCTCAATCAATCCATCAAAAATTTAACCTCGGTCTAATAGGGAACAAACAAACTTACATAGCTTGGACAGAGCACTCTTTCTCATGTTGGTTTTTTTTTTTTTAAATCATCAAATGCCCCTTTTCTTGGGCAATCTAATATTTAATATACAGTTAATGGTGCATTCTTGAGACAGGAAAGGGGTAGAGGAAGAGAAAATTTTCTATACTCAACACAACTCGAAATAAAGCTGGTGAGTTAAAAGTGTTATTTTTGGTCCTATATGAATTTGTGGCAAAGGTCTGAAAAAGGCAGCTGTTCATGTCCTCTGCTCTCATTCTATCTGTCTATGCTTCCAAGAACACTTCATCATGGCTGCTGTCTGTTACAGGCCAGCCTTGGAGAGACAGGAGCATCTCAGAGCAGAGACTCTGGAGATGAAAATACACACAGAAAGCCTGGCTATTCTTCGCTGGTCGCTGGTCACGGACTTGTTTAGGACAAATTATTGAACTTACTTTGTAAAACTCATGGAATTGTCTTCTATAATACACAAATTATTAGACATTTACATTTGAATGCTTATTCCATAATATTAAAATGCCAAACAGGAAAAACAAATAATGCCATTTGTCAGTGAGCCAATAATTAGCAGCTGATAATTTCAACATATCCACTTGAAAGCAGTAATTTTGAGAAAGGCACTCGACTGGTTCCTCAACTTGGTTTTAAATTACAGCCTCCTGCAGACGGTGTCTTGGTGTCTTCGGAGTCGGAGCCTGATTACCAACAAGGGGCACTACACTGAGGTCAAAGTTTCCCTTCCAAATTGCTGTCCATCTCCCTCCAGAATGGCCTCTTGGTTTTCACCTATCAGTCTTACCCTAAGAAAACACATTTTCTTGTGGCCAAAAGGAAGTTAATTAGAATCTTGTTCCTACAACCAAAGAATGTGGGGAAGGCATAAAATATCTAGTGCCTCTCATGCACAACTATGGACTCGGCACTGTGGATGTTTACATCAGTATTGGAAGCACCTGCCGTCTATAACCTCACAATCGCAAATGAACAGACAAGACAGGAGAACAACGAAAGAGCAAGTAGCCTTTTTAAGAAAGAAAGTACTGGTGTGGCTTCATATCTCAGCTACTCTGAAGGCTGAGGCAAGAGGCTGGCGAGTTCAAGGTCGGTCTGAGAAATATAACCAGACTGAACTTTGATCTTAGATGATTTTTATGAATAACATAGAACCTTAATAATTAGAATTCCTACTATAATCAGAGCTGAGAGGTACAGAAAAATGAACACTGATAGACAAACAAAGACACACAATTCAGCGTCCTGAGATTAGAGGAATCCTGTTGTGTCGAAGTCACTAGCCGGGGAGGACGCCTCTAATCATAGTATGAAGGATGCGGAAAGATCACCAGCTTCTGGCCTGTGTTCACACTACAGACATCTCAAGATTCTATCTCAGAAAACAACACCAGCTCAGCCATCCATATCCACTCTAAGCTCAGCACGCTAATAACACACAGCAAACACCTCCGTGTCAAATACACGTCCGCTTTGTTAGTCAAAGAAGACATAAAAACTGCAGCTCTAAGATGGGGACAGGAGCCAGAGTTGTTCTTAATGGAAAGTAGAAAAACCAACGTAGAGGCCTCCTGGTCCTAAAAGATCCAGATGAGTATCGTAGCTCAACCCCACCTCTCTAACCCATTGTTTACAGCATTCTATCCTAGGAGCGAGCAAATGGTACAGAGGAACTTGGCCTGTGCTTCGAGCTGTACAGTGCTAAAAACACTAATAGTGTGTGTGTGTTCACCTAATGCAGGAAAGAAACTTCACTGGAACTGACCAGGGTCCTAAAGAATTACTGCTGGGGACTGGCTGCTATGTGCCTTCTATAAACCTATCAGTAAGAGAAAGAGGCCTGCAAAGATTGCCCATGCTTCATCTGCCCCTACAGAAGCCCTTCATGCTTGCTTTATGTACTGAGCCGACCCTTCTGCCACCTGGGCACATCCGTCTCTGTCAGGGCTTTGGCTATAGAACACAAACTGTCTGGAGCTTCGAGACAAAAACCAGGGCTTCTTTTTAACTTTACAAAATAAAGTTTATTAACAGTTCAGGATGAAATGAATGGGAATATGGAATGAAAATTCGATACTAAGGACAGCGTGGGTTTGTTTGTTGACTTTTAAAACAATCCACCCTTTAGACAGTGTGCAATGTACACACTGAAGAAAGCACGGGGATTTGAAAGAGACACTATTCGGTTCCCAATGTTGTCCGAGCTTCCGCATTTCAAATTAA
The DNA here is from genome assembly GCF_014885135.2 of Alexandromys fortis. NCBI lineage: Eukaryota > Metazoa > Chordata > Mammalia > Rodentia > Cricetidae > Alexandromys > Alexandromys fortis. The sequence continues at coordinate 254,080 of NW_026068103.1, forward strand.
GAGTATTTTAATTACTTGTGATCTTTCTGCTCCCCAAATCTCATCCAGCTAGATTTTTTTTCTCTCTCTATTTTGACTGTAAGGGCATAGATGTCAGTCTGCATTTTGCTCCATTTTTCACAGGAATGGACAGGTGATTTTGAAAGGTTTCCAACGTTGTTATCTCTGTATTAAAGGAAATGCAGTAATGCCTTGCCTTCCACGACCAAATCAAAGAGTTTGGAGGTGGAATTGCATGTTATGGTGAGATCCTTTCCAGATGGCTCACCTTAATAATGGACCTCAATCGGAATGGACACCAAGTCCTTGCGATCTGCCTGATGCTTGTCAGCACTCAACTCCAAATCAGAGTCTCAGAGGAGCTAAGTGCCCCTTGAGGACAAGCCACCCCAGCTGACAGCAGAAACCTGGCCTGGACACTATTCCTAAACCTCCAATTGACTTGTCTGTAGTCAAATACTCACAGATTATTTCAGGAGGCCGAGGGGAAACTCCCCACAAAAGAATAACCCCCCCCCCAGCTTAAACGTTCTCAAAGTTTTAAATAGCATGTCTGTATTTGGTTTTAGATCTGGAAATAGGAAGTAAGAATGGCCTCGATAAAAAGTGCAGCGTGATTCTGAGCCAGATCTAAAAATTAACGTTAAGATCAGAAATACAGCTTGTATGTTTTGTTTTTAAACCAAGGGGGTGGGGTGGTGGGAAGGTGCTGACACATAGCACAAATTCATAATGAAAAATGATCTTGCTGAAAAAAAAATTCCCCAGGATGTCAGCACCCAGTACATAAAGTAACAGCTTTTGCTATTTTAATGAAAACATTTAAAGATGACTGAGATAAATCAGTCAGATAAAACCTGCACGTAGAAAGAAAGGCCCTTTCCCTGTTTCCCCCGCTCCTGGGACTCACAGCACTAACTGAACAACGAAAGGATGGTGATGTATGTAAACATTTCAGCGAGGCTGGCGCTTCTGTCCCGGTGTGGTTTGCATCTATCATGCCCATAATGGCTCAATTCTCTTTCACCACCCCTAAGAAGCTGTCCCAAAGTTCAAAACGGGCGGGGGGTGGGGGGGCAAGGGACTGAGACACACATTTTGGTGTAAGCATGAGACAGGATGATATTGAATTTTGTTTCCCGGTTGCTTTTGTGATGAAGAGGTACACTACCTCCTATTCAGCTGTTCCACCTAAGTAAAATATGGGAAGAAGGACAAAGAATGCCAACTTCCTACTGCTACAAAGAACTATCCTCAGGAACACAAGTACTCTCTCTTCCTGGTTGCTTAACATTACAGAAATAGGGAAGAATTCAGCAGAAAAAAAAAAAACCCAATAGGCTTAGTAAAAAAGATAAATAAAGCCACAGTGACACCAAGAGGGACCAGAGGAGCATGATCTAGAAACACCTGGAGCAACCAGAGAACTCTGCTTCCAGTCTGTGCCTGACTGTAACGACATAGCCTTTGGGGAAGTTGACTATCTCTCTGAACCTTGAACTAAATGATCTAATAGCAGAAGTCCACTCAGCCATGATTTTCAGTAGAATGACAAAAATTGAAAAACTTAAAGAACTGAACCGAGAAGACACTGTAGGGTAACAAAGCGGGGACCCACAACATGGGGGTCTCTACTTCTATCCTGATAGGCGGAAAAGACAACAGGACATGATTGACCCTTTTGAGTGGACAGATATTTAGTCAAAAATGATGCGGCAAAAAAAAAAAAAAAGGACTACACCTTTTAAAGCCACAGCCAGGCCTCAAACCCCCAAACAAATGCTACATTGACTCCAAGAGCTATCTGCTCAGAGGCTTCTATTGCTTTCGGGTAGAGGTATAATTAAAGCTGACCTCTGGGTTACAGTTTTTAGGGAATATTTATATACAAACTACAATTTAAATTTTTTTATATAAAATCTAACACCATTCTCCCATCAGAAAGAAAACAAGGTGACGCTTTAGTGAAACTCAAAGCTGAATTCCTCTCTTTAAGTTTAGATCTCTCTCCCCCTCCCTCCTTCTTAAAAACATTGAACTCAGACACACAAACAGGAAAGAGACAAAGTATTTCCCGACTCGGGGACTTTCACATGCTGCTCCTTCGGGAAGGAGGAAAGGGATTCAGCGTGGCCATAATGAATACTCCCAGGAGCAAATCTGGGACTTTTACAACACAGGACCCCATTTCACTGCCCTCTTAAGACAGTAAGCATCAGAACCCACTGTGGGTGGTGGTAATGGTGGGGAAGTCTGCTGAGGTTGATCCCCAGCAACTTGGCCCCTCAAGAGAGCAAACTGCCGGAGGTAGAGTCTCCGAGCAAGAGGTGGTTCTGCAAATCACTTCCTAGCCACATATCTCACCGGCTTTAATTGTTATATAAAAGGGTAAACACAAATCAGGTGCTCCTCAGTTGCTTGTCCCTTTGAAACAACAAAGAGGGTACCCACTTCAGAAGCAAGTGGGCCTGCCAGCCTGGCCAAGGCAAAGGAGCTGCCTCAGGTAAACAGTGGTTAGTGAAGTCATCCTGACAGAGGACACTTTTACGTGACCCTCTTCCTTCCCGGTTATTGCCATCACTTCGGTTAATAAACATGTCAAGGTTTTGAGAATAAATTTAGAAACCCAGCTAATAAAGCTGGCTCGTTAAAAGAGAATAAAGCCATCTCAGGAGCAAAAGGAGACAAAAGAAAACATCTTTTTTCTCAGAAAATTTCCTTTAAAGTTGTGTAGGACAGGGCCCGTGTGACGAGGAGAGAGGCAGCTCCTGTACAGCTCTGCCCACCAGAGCTGCAAGTCAGCTCTTCCAAGACGTGTCAATTTGCCAAAAGATTTAACTGTTTACTAATTACCGCAGAAGAGCTGACGGGAGGAGGAGGACCAACAGGAATTGGCTTGAAGGGAAGGCAATGAAAACAGCGGCTAGAGCGATCAATTATTTGCCAATACATATAAATACTCACAATGCTCACAGGGAGCAGGGGAATGAACCCAAGTGCCAGTCAGTCTTCAATAAGGCAGAGGCTTACCTCTTTGCTGTTGCTGCTGGCATACTTGAAAAGCAGGTTCCTTGGTAAGGATGCCTCTGCTTGAACAGAAGTACCCCCGTCGGCGCTGGAATCCCAGGGGTGGTCATTCACTATGTAGGTACACTTCTCTTCAAACTCAGCCTCTGTCCATAGAGTCATATCAGCTTCCTCCATATCCATTTTCATGATCCAAGTCCTCTCTGCTAACCCTTGAAACTTCACGGAGCTGGAGCTATACTTAGGGGCAGCCTGGAAGAGAAGGGAAAGGCCTTTAATCCCCATTGTCCGGCGTTCCTGTGGCTCCCTCTGAGAGGCTATGACTAACACAGTAGTCTGAAGACTTTAAAAGCTGATGGAGTACTTGTACAGTTGAGTAAGAGTCCAAAGCCGTATAAAGCACACTGCCTTGAAGAAGCACGATTTTAAAATGCAACCCTTAGCTAGGGGTTAAAATTATATATATGTGTGTATTTCGGCAACCCGGGAGAAAAAGAACAGCTATCTTTGAGCAATCCTTGACTTTACCTCGGAAGGCAGAATATGTTGTGGGCGCTGCTGCGTCCTGTGTCCCGGGACGCCTGGGGTCATGGCCGCCAGACCCTCAGCGCCTTGGAAAAGCTGCCTCTAGAGAAGTGTCACAAACAAGGAGAGGAAGAGGAAGGAGCGCTGTCTGCCTCTGAATGAAGCTAAAAATGGAAAGCGCGTGTGGTGCAGGAGCGGAACCCAGCCTGCCTTTTCCAAATGGGGAAGACTGAACTTTCCCACCAGCTCCCTGTGCGAAACAACTTTCAAAACAACTGGGTTGTCCCCCTCCCTCTGGCTCGCTCTGTCTCTTTCATCCTCCAGCAGCGAAGCACGAGAGGGACTGCATCCTGCCAGCATCAATGAGTACCAGCCTTCCCGAGCTCTCATGGACCACAGGAAAAGAGAAATGGGTAAAGGGTGCTGCAGCCTTTTTGGATCGGTGGGCATCTCAAGCCAGATAGGAATAAAAACAAAATATAAAAATATTCATAGAATTCCCCGAAGAGAATTCCTTTAGGAACTCTCGGCTACAAATAGCACTTTCCATCTAAACGTGAAAGTGCACAAATTCCCAGAAGTCACTGAAGGGGCACAGCTTACTGTAACTAAGTCATACAGAAGACGCGGGGATCCTCCTGGAATCTGCCCTCGGAAAGAGTGCTTTCCAGAGAGGAAAAACCAAACGCCACGCATTCCCACACAGACGCGACAGATTAAAAATTAGGAATAAGGATATCCATGTAAGAACACGCGCTAGGAAAACGTAAACACTGCGGGAGCCCCTCGAGGTGCTTTTCACATTTCCCCACATCTTCCCTAAATATCATGCTCCTAGGGTAGGGGTGGGGGGATGTTTAGTTGTCTTTGCCCCAGTTACAACTTGTAAGGTCATGTTGGACAAACGATGTTAAATTTAATAAAATTGAAAACCTAAGCCAACCCGGGATAGTTGCTTTGCTGGCAGCGGGTGAGGAAGCGGACTAGAACCACTACTGAAATTTCAGTGAATTGACAATTATGTCTAGAACTGAAAGGGTTAATGATTCATACGGAAAAAGTCTTTTAAATGTTTGACAGTGCTCCGCGCATTAAAGCAGAAGCCTTGGTTTCTACGGCGGCTGCATTCTTAAAATAAATAAATAAAAAGAAAAAAAGAAAGAAAAAAAGAGAGAGAGAGAAAGGAATGAAAAGTTTTCAAATCAGATTAAAAACAGAATCCAGTTCCTTACCAAGGTCGTACCCACACGTTTTTCCAAAAGAAGATCCAACATCTGAGATAAGGTTCGCTCATGTCCACCCAGTCCACATCCTCCCGCGTCCCGGCCGGACTGAGCAGCACTGACGCGCACCTCGGCCGTCCCTCCTTTTCTACGGCCGCGGGCCGGGCTGGCTCCGGGCGGACAGGTGCTGCGCGCTGCTCTTGCGTCTCAGCAACACTGGAGGGCCGAGTGTCACGGCAGCACTGTCGCTCTTCCTCCTCCCTGCCTGCCGCAGACTTTACCAACTGACGGGTCTGATTCACTCCTACCAGCCGCCGGGATGGGGGCGTGGCCGCACCTGGACGGCCCAGCCGTGCGGCGGGGTTCAGGGTCCCCCCTCCCCCCCGCCGCCCCCGATTGCGAGCGAGCCGCCGCAGCTTCCTCTCTTGGCAAGTGGATTTCAACACGGACTGGGAATCTTCTTACTTCCCTTTCCAGGCGCTTGCCCTCCACGTTTACTCACGCTGCGCTGCGATTGTATTCTAAGTACTCCAGATCGCCTGCTTCCTGTCGCGGCAGAATGGGGCGGGGTAGGGGGGGGCACTCCTCCTCCGAAGAAAACCCAAATCACCTAAACTCGGAGTCTCAGTTACAGGATCCGACGTAGTTGGAAGAACAGAGTTAAAGTATTTTGGTTTCACATGCAGCACAAGGACGCTGTGGTAGTCCTGGAGTCGTTGCCAATGAAATAAATATTCTAAGGCGTTTCTCCTCTACTATTTAAACATGTAGAATTTCATTTTTCCTGCTCACTGGATACATTCTACTTGGGTAGACCTAACTTCCTTCTTTCAACCATTTGGAAATAGGGAAACAGGAAAAATTTATGATCGTGTATACTGGTTTTGTTGTGCCTATACCGCTCATCTCCGAATCCGCAGCCAGGCTTCTGAGGATGTACTACAGGGCAGAGGATGAATGGCTCGCAGTTAAAAGGGGGATATTGAACTGATCACTGTGAGTGGAAAGCTGTTGGAGGCAGTAATTAGTGGGGCTTGTTCTGAGCCTGGGTGGCTTCTGCCTCGGCCCCAGTCAATCCTCCGGAGAAGGAAGGGCATCCTGTGATGATGGCATACAATGTCCTGTTTGTTTATTATTAAGAGCGTGGACCTTGCATTCCTGCTTCTCATTACAAAACAAACCAGATGCTCTACTTCCTTCAATGGTCTTGTGCCTTCAGCAAGGAATCCTCTAATTCAGAGAAACAATGATGCAAAGGCCGCATTTATAGCTGGCACCCCATCACTCTGGCTGTTAAGATCACGGAAATTCAAGTCGTCCACTTTTCCTGCTTGCCTCACCATAGGGTTTTTTTTTTTTTTTTTTGGTGTTGTTGTTGTTGTTTTTAAATCAGCTTTCCTTCAATCTTAGGCTGCGGTGTCTTTTCTAGTATTTTAAACACACAAGACATCCACACCCGCCCACATCCACATCCACACCCACATTCACACACCCAGACCCAACCTAATGATACCAACTTAGTCATACAATGAAGTGGACATTTGAGTATTTGTTTACAGGAAGAAATGAAACACAGCAAAACAAAACCCCAACTGAATCATAAAGACAGGCCTGTTTATCTTTAATTTTTCTTCCAAGAAACTTTCCCAGAATTTTTGGGAGGCGGATGGGATGGGGTGGGAAGTAAAAGATTGTATCGCAGAAAAATGGTATGTACATCTAAAAATCCTTGTACAAACTGTGTGTAGTTTAGAACAATCAAATTCCCACCGGGGGACGAGAGTAGCCCACACTCTCCGGGGCTATAGGTCCACCTGTTATTACATGTTTTGCCAGAGGGGGCGCTAGCACCAAGAGGAAACAGGCTGTAGGCTTGCTCTTGCGCCCGTGGTGTAAAACTGAATGAACAATTCTTAGGAGTTCTCAGAAAGGTCCAAGTGGTAATTAAACAAAAGAAATCCAGCCTTCTGCAGAGGGTTTATTAACTGATGCTGAGTCAGCACCACGATGGACAGAAAAACAATGTAGTCATCCCGAGGGCTGGCCTGCTGCTAGCTGTCTCCACTGCCGATCAGTTAACACGTTTTTCTCACTTCCCTTTCAGGATAAGCTCTGCTCCTGAGCCACAAGAGACGTGCAACTGTCAGTGAGTCCGCGACAGCGGCGAAAAGGGATAGGCAAAGGGTGGCAAGCAGGGTGGGAAGAGGGCTATTTTAGGCCAAATATTTGCTTGAATGACTGGAAGATGCCAGTGAATCAACTCACGGTTAATTAATATCAGCCTGCACTCACCTTCTGAGGTGGTGAAATGGGCTTGAGTCTAGGGAGGACGCAAACATCAAATACCAGTGTGAGGCTTAGCCAGGCAACCCTAAAATTAATTCCAGGTGCTTCTGCTGAGTTGGACAGAGTCATAGGTGGAACTATCAGGAAAGTAGAATGGGGGAATACAGTGTTGGAATACAATGTCCTTGTAGTGTTTACTTCTTGTTTCAAAGAGATGAGGAAAAAAAAAACACAAATAGCTCTAGGCCAATTTTTGATAATGATTAAGGAGTTGAGGACAGATAATGATGTAACTTAAAATGAAGAGCCCAGAAAAGGAGAAAGGAAAATGGAAAGGAAGCAAGATCCGTATTCAGGAAAGTCATGTTCACATTACAGTACCTAGGTGTTGTCCAGTGCAGAACTGCTAGGCAGGCGAGAAAGGGACTGGCTGTGAGAGTCACCCAGCCCCTCCTGGACACCACAGAAGGCTATCCTGAGTGTGGACTAAGGCTGGGAGTTGCTCTCACGGGGACAATGCAGAGAGCGCTGAGGCTGCCACGCTCTGCAATCTTCAATGCTAAAATGTTTGCTCTGAACAATGCCTGGGCCCATCTTCAGTCACTGTGTTGTCTTCTCCAGGGTTAGGACACCCAAAACTCCCCCAGCAGTTGCTTTATGAATCGGCCTTTCCCAGCTGGAGTTCACTCACAAGGACTGTGAGAAACGGTAGCCCATCGCAAGCAATCCCCAAGCTTTGTTCTCAGAAACCCTGCTCTTTCTTCTGATGCATCATCACAAGCCAACTTTTATTCAGTTTCAGCGCCTGGGCCAGGTCCCTGCCCCCTCGGCCTTGGGTGGGTTGGGAACCACTAGTCGGCCAGAAGGCTGTATGGGGCAAAGGACTACTGTAGCTGTTGCAGCATGAATGGAGACTGAGCACCAAATCTGGAGACCGGGCTCCACTTGGGTTAAAAAAAACCTTTTTTTTCCCCTAAGGAAAGTTAAAAAAAAAATGGGATGAAATATGCTCAAGATGAAACGAGTTTTCATTTTCTAATTCAACTCCTGCTCTAACCAAACAAGGTCAATGACAGGCTAACCACATCAATAGAGCACCCCCCACCCTCTTCCCCACTCCCTACTCACCCACCCACTCTCAACCCCCACACCCATTTCCCACTTCCTGTAAGTTAGGCATCTTCATGCTGGTAAACATTTGGGGACCAACTGTAAGCCTGAGCCTGAGAGAGGGGCACTGTGGCTTTGAAGCCCTCCCACGTGTCTCAAAGCCAGGATGAGAACTGGAGGGGCATTTGGTTTTTAAACTCTAACAGCCTTTTCAACTCAAGTCACTGGGCTTGGCTTCTCTGGCCGCCTTACTTTTTCTTTTCCTTCTTTCTTTTGAAAAAAAAAAAAAAGTTGGACAAGAAGAACGAGTACGTGTGTGAGCGAGAGAGAATGTATGTATGACACATGCTGTATTACGATGCCGAGTGTGTGTCATGGGTGTGATATGTGTATGATATGTTTCAGTGATGTGTTAAATCAATTTAAAAATAGCATCAGCTCCCTTTGCATGACACAGCTTTACCTCCCCAAGACTGGAGCAAACACTGGCAGGGCCCAGACTTCGCAATGGTGATCCTAGGGGCCTGTGGCATGCTTTAGAATGATGTCAGTGTTTTGACTTCCTAAAGAACGGAAACAAAGATTAAGGGAATTAAAGTAGGACTCTCTTCTCACTCTAGGAATGTAGCAAAGATAAGTGCTCTCCTAAGGCCTGGAAAAACCTTGGAGATGGCTGCCGTGTCAGCACTTCCCAGAGCCGTCCATACCACGACGCCTCAGTATATTTTGGTTTGTCATCAGAGTTACCGTTTTGTTTTTATCTAATTATTCACATGTTTTAAAGTTATTCATTCCGTTGAACATCCACCAACTTAACAAATAATGCCAGCAGAGCGCCTCATCTCCGTGGCATCTGTGGGGGAAACCTCTGTGGGTTTCCACGATCTGATTGCCTTCCTAATCATGCTTTTATTATGATGATTCAGACATGAGGGATCTTAATTCCTGAAAAGGCTATGGGGAAAAGCAATCATTTCTGAACCCAGAAAATGTCCTCTAAGCCTGAATTTGGAGGGAAAGGAATGAGGCGGCACTAACAGGAGGCAGAGCAAGAGCAGAGGTCCTGACTGAAGGAGAGAGGGGCAGCAGAGCAGGTGCACTCCCCAAGGCAGGTTCCTCAAGGCTCCTCTCCTCTGGGGGAGGAAGGAGAGCTTCCACTTCAGTGAGACCCTGGGGCAAATGTTTGCCTCTCTCTTTCAGTGGGAGGAGAGGCCTCCCAGCAAGAGGAAAGGCCCACAGAAAGATAAAGGTGGCATGCACAAAGCCCTGGGTTCAACTCCTAGCCCCGCATAAAAGCAGATAAAGTGCCCTGTGCCTGCCATCTCCACACCAGTCTTGACGCAGGAGTCTCAGAAATTAAAAGTGACCTTCAGCTATAAAGCAAGTCAACCTGTCATAAGGCAGAAAGGGTTGATGAATACTTCTCATTCCTTCCAAGGGAAGATTAAAGACAGTAGAGGTTTTGTGTGTGTGTGTGTGTGTGCATGTGTGTACATTCATTCCAAGGGAGTTAGAAGCAGATAAAGAGAATTATAGGAGTAATACTGAAACCTTTGAATCGCTGGCTCCTGTCACAGGTATAGACTCTGCTCCATGGGGTTTAATACTTTACTTGAGCTGAAGACCAGATTCATAACAAAACCCCACTTTCCTGCTCAGAAAACTGAGGACGGATTTCTAACCGCTTAAAAGCATGTGCACCCTGGCTTTGCCTACGGTAACTAGATCTCACCTACAACCATGTCCCTGGGAGATACCAGCTCATAGACATGGCTGCCGCCTAGGAAAGCAAACCCATAACTTGCAGAACCCCCAAACGCAGAGTTCTGAATATTATACCAATATCACATCAGATTGCAGAACCTTTTAAGTTGGACCTGGAGTTACTGGTCCCTTTCTACTTGAGAGGTTGAGAGGTGGTAGAGGAAAGAGAAAACAATGCTATTACAATAATAGGCCTCCTCTAATAAACACCTTATCTTCTGAAAAATCTCCCCACTGTTGACTATGAATAAGCCAGATAACACTTTTAACAGGAAGACAGTGAGGGGGTTCTGATCCATCAGCCCTGACAAAGATAGTGGGAGATTCTGAAGCCGGCAACCAGGACTTATCTGGTCTCCATCTACAGCCCATTGTTTCCCCAAAGTGCCTACCAGGGAAACAAGCCACCTATTAATGTTCAATAGGAATCTTCCCCTTGAGGTGCACCTGGAGGGGGCCAAGGGGCAACACCGTATTACCTAAGCATGGGGTCCTCCAAAGAGAAAGTAACAGCTTGGTGTTTTAAAGGAAGGCTTCCTAATAGCTGCTTTCCAAAGAGCAGGCACTGTTTTTTAGGAGCGCTAAGCCCACAATGGAGAGCCATTAAAAGTATTAGAGCACAGACTGCCACCAGGATGCTCTGGAGGAGAGCTGGGTCCTGACAGAAGACAATTAAAGCTGATAAATCCAAGCTACTTGTTGCAGGTCTAATTCCTCCTAATTGTATTCTACTTGTATTGAGGGATGAAGGAAGCTAGTCTAATCTCTGGGGTACCTGACCTATTTCCTAAAGGATCTTCCCAGCATTCTTTTCTTCCCATCTGGACCCCTTCCCTCTTCTACTATGGCTCTCTTCCCTGGGGCTTGACATGTGACCCGTAAAGGCTGGCAGGAAGAGGACAGAGGCTACATTCATGTCAGTGACTCTGAGGCTGCCAGACACTACACTAATAGGTAACAGCTAATCATGCTAATGGGCTGGCCAGCGATTACACTGCACTCTTTGCATTAGGCCCAACAAGTGGCACAAAGCACACTTAGGGTCCCAGTGCTAGTTCACTGCTAGATGCCAAGTGTGCCCCGCCTCAGCGATTCTGAATATAGCGCTGACTCACGGGTTGTACTAATCGCAGCTGGCTAGAGTGAAGGTTCCTTGCATCCAGCACACCAAAGGATAGAATTCTGCTGAAGAATAGCATTTTGAATGCCAGAGACCCCTACAGACCTACTCAAGGTTTGGCCTACATGTCAACTTTGTATTAACATGAAGGGAAGTTAAGTTAACTTCAGAATGTGGTATATGTGTATGTAAAGATATCACAATAAAACTGAGTATCCTGTGCAGTTGGTATATACAGAGGAAAACAAGAGGAAGGAGTAAGGCTTACCCCCTCCCAGCCCCCCCCTTGTCAACCAGCAACAAAAGAGCAAGTCTCAGGGCTGTAATTATCTCAGAGAAAGTACTTTTCCAGGGCGTGCAGAATAAGGCACTTTCGGTGCCCTTCAGATATGCAGCAGTCACCAAAGACCTTTAATTTTTCCCTTTCCATACGATTAAAAATTATGTCTTATTTGGTGCGTTTCTACAGGGACCCTGCTAGGAAACCATCAGGAGCCCATCCTAAGCACTATGGGAGGCAAACCCCACAGCCGCCCGAATCTGTCTCTGTTCCTTTAGATTAGGGAGTGAGAACAAAATATTGCGGAGAACTCCCTGGCTCTGCAGTAGTCTGAGCAAGCTGAGCCAGTGACAGGCAGCCCCCAGCAGGGGCTCAACTGATAAACTGTGTCAAACTCCAACCATTTGTCAGCTCCAGAGAGGGGAGAACAAGCTGAAAGATGGACTCAGGAAACAGATTTATCTGGTGTAACACATTAACTAGTCTAAATACCAGTAGATAAATGTAAACACTTTTGCAGGGAAGAAAAAAAACTCATCTCAGGGCCCAGGCTGAACTGGATGTTCTCCAAGCTTTCACCTCCTCAGGTGAGTGACACCAATGGCTCCTTGATGATCTTTCCAGAATACAGTTAAACAAACTAAAGGCTTGTTTCCTTACTGACAGCGATTTTGATTATAAAAGATTTTCTGCCAGACTTGAAGAAAGAGGTCTCCATTCTCTAGAATAGAGGTTTTCCAAAGTACTGTCGTAAACATGAATGTAGTGAAAACATGAGCTCATGCCTCACACGTATGCACAGCAAATGTCCACATTGCTTCGTGTTATTCTGAACATTCTTGGAAGCGTTTTTAACTTTATCAGTTCCCATAAAAAGGCAAGAGAGAGGCCGCTAAAGTGTCCATAGCGCCACAAGTCTGCAAAGCTGGCTAAAGCACAGAAGTAAACACATGCTTCCAGGACAGGCTGCGCCCCTGTAGAACACAAAGCACTTGGTTCCCATCCCCGCGCTGACCACTTTTGTTTTGTTCAGACTTTACCAGGGAAGCCGTTCTAGTAAATGGAATCTTCTGTGGTCTTTTACCTCCTCTAATTGGTCACCGTTATCATGAAGACTCAATACTCAGCCCAGTGCCTGGTCTGTATGAATGTCTGCTGAATAGACTAAAAGTGGTTCTTGGATCCTACCTGGAAATGAGACACTGGAACTTGCTCAGAAGATACTTTTGCTAGAGAAAGGATAGGGCACTCAGTCCACAGTCATGGAACTTGGGAAGTATTCTAAGGCAGAAGCCATCAACATAAGGATGGATCTCAGCACATGAAAATAAATTCTTTCATTAAAAACAATTGAAACAGGGTCTCGCCATGTATCTCTGGCTAATGCAGGCCTTGAACCCACAGAGACCTGCCTGCCTCTGTCTCCCAAGTCCTAGCGTTAAGGTGGCTGTCACCATGCTAGGCCTAAATGTAGTCGACTTTGCAGGCAAACTGCTCGCCCAGTTCTTGTTGGATCTGCTTACAGCCTCTCTCACATGGACGCACATCTCCTCCCTGAAATTCTTTCTCAAAGTTTCTCCTGCAGGTCTTAGCCCCGCCCTCTGTTCCACAGCCACTCTACCCCATAACAATTTGGTTAAACTAGTGTAATCAGTAAGTTAGACTACTTGGTGCTTAGTGAGCTGATAGAATAATTTTGATTGCAAAATTAATTTTGGATGTACAGCAGTGTAAAACCGAGATAAAGAACTCAAACAACTATCTTACATACCATGTGTTTGTGTGTGCGAATAGTTTGGCGAAGTAGACTAAAACCATACTTTCCTAAGTGTTAAGACTTCTTCACATAATACTAATTTATCTCTAGTTTGGATTAGTGCTCAGAGCATTAACCCCTTCAGAGACAATGGCCTCCTTATTTTCTGCTCATAAGTAAGTAACAGCTTCTTGGGTGTTTGTAAAAGAATGATAAAATATGATCAACATATCCATTCTCCTGAACAGCTTCTACATGATGTATGCTTAAAGTTTCACAGCCACTATCACTGTGAATTCTTTTTGCTGGACACAGATAGCATCATTATCATATTCACTTATCATTCAACATTAGTGCAGCATGCAAGTTCCACGTCAGTCTGAAGTTCTATATACTTTAACTCTTCTTTACTTGCAGTGATTCTTATGATAGTCTTATGTCAGCCAGCTTTCTTAAATGTTTGGAACGAGAGTGTGGTGTTGAAAGGAAGATGCTCTCTGTATTCCCCCCCCCCCCCCCCCCCCCCCCCCCCCCCCCCCCCCCGCCAAAAGGACCATCTACTTTCAATTAAGAGCATGGCTCCTTCCTTTGTAAGTCCTGGTGAGCATCCGACAGCAATAATAGCAGTCAGTGTGTTAAAGCCATGGAAACAATCACAATCCCATCTGAGGGCCAGGGACAAAACTTATCAGAACCAGGGACATGTTGTGGTTATTGTAAGGCTGTGTTTATTTTTTTGATTTCCCAAGAAGCCATTGTTGCTAAATATTATGTCCTTATTTTATCCAGAATACTGAATATAAAGAGGCAATTCTTTTAAAATATACACAACTGCTGAAGCCATAGCCAAAACCCTGGCAAAATATTATTTCTCCTCCCAGAAATCTAATTTAGTATAGGAAAATGAGTTTTGAAAACTATTTGCTTTGGAAATGAAGCCACTGAGAATTAATAACAAACTGTTCTTCCTTTCAAATGTTGTCCAATATTTACTTATTTGTTATTTATTTTACTTTTTCTAGAGTCGTAAGCATGTTTGGCAAGAGTATTACCATTGAGCTACAACCCTGGTACCCAAAGTTCAATTTGTAACAATTTGGTTTTAGGTTCTTTAGCCCTTACTTATTTCCTTCCTTCCTTCCTTCCTTCCTTCCTTCCTTCCTTCCTTTCTTTCTTTCTTTCTTTCTTTCTTTCTTTCTTCATAGTATCCACTGGAGTGTGAATCTGTGTTCATATGTGGGGAAGCAAATCTTTGTGCACAAGTGTGTGTGTGTGTGAGAGAGAGAGAGAAAGAGAAAGAAAGAAAGAGACAGAGACAGAGAGAGACAGAGACAGATAGAGGCAAAGAGAAGCAGAGACAAAGAGAGACAGAACATATGTGTGGAGGCCAGAAATTGATTGTTAGGTATTTTATTGTCTTGTCCCCCAGCTTATGTGCTGAGCAGGCTCCCTTAACTTGAAACTCAAAGCTTATGGGTTTCTTTTGGGATCTCTTGTGATGGGATTACAGACAGCTGCCAAGACCATCCAGCGTTTACATGGCTGCTGGGATCCAAATTCCTGTGGTCCTCACACTTTCTCTGGAAACACACTTACTGCTTTTCCATTTCCCTGGGCACAGAGGCGTTTCTAATTGAGATGAGTTGATATATTACATTGATTACATAGTCAAAACTAACTTTGTTTCCAAATTGATTGAGTAACCACATGGTTGATGCTTTATTATCCAGTGCAAATGGGACCAATCACTCTAAGATTATGGAAACAGTCAACCCGAAGACAGTTAAAAATAATAATTACTAATCTTCAACACTGACTCTCAGTCAACATGTCAATGAGTAGCGACTTTCCCATCTTTGATTCAGGGCCAAGAGCTGATGGCAGAGAATGGACTTCTCCCTGGTCAGCACACGAAATGCCATCCCTGTGTAAACCCTCCCACAGAGAAAGCACATTAAATGAGGTATGTCTCCACAGCCTTAAGTATTTAAAAAACCAGACCCTCTTTGGAGAGGTTAAGGAATTTGTATGTAGAGCCCCTTTGCTGGAGAAAGCACAGCTTGGGGGAGGGGACAGGCATTTAGAGTTTATATCCTCGACCCATTTTCAGTTTGCATTGAAGATGTGATTGCTGAGGTTCCTGCCAGGGCCACCTGCTACTAAGCCTCCCCTGCCTCTATGGCTTCTTATCTCTCCAGAACCATAAACCAAAATGAACTCTCAAGTCGCTTTTGGTCACTGTATTTTATCATAACAACAACAACAACTATTATAATAAAACCCCAAATAATAAAGCATCATATCCTATTATATTTATACTTTCCCACAGTATTTTGTAGTTTTACACAATCTCTTTGTATTACAAGATTTTTCAGTTTGAGGTTTTTTTAAAAAAAATTCTGCTTTTCTTATTTAATGGAAACAATTCTTAGCAATATTTTATTGGTTTATGTAATAGTCATGTCACATAAATGCAACAAATACTAACTATTCTTTGTAAGCACAAAAAACAGGGCCCATGGGACAACTCAGGAGGTACAGGTATTTGCTAAGCACCTGACAATCCACGTTTGATACCCAGAACCTATAAGGTGGAAAGAGAGAATCAATTCCCGCGTGTTTTCATATGCATGCCACAGCATATGTGCACTCAGTCCCAACACAATGAATAAATAAATGTAATTAATCAAGAAACACAAAGAAGACACGCTAGGCGCAGAAAAGAACTGCCTAGACAGAGGACGTGAGGGATACTGGAAAATGCAACAGCTTGGTCAACACTTCTAAATAAACAGTTAGTAACCGAAGTCTAAGCTCACCAAGGGGTTAATGAATAGTTTTAAAGAGGTAATAAACAATAAAAAAATTAAAACAAGTTTATGTCTTAAAATTTTTAAAAATATTCTCATTATCCACAATTCTGAGATATGCAAAACAATCTTTAATGAATCTGAAAGATAGATTATATGGAAATGTTCTGACCTAAATGATAAGACCTGTGCGAAGAGACTATCCTATAAATAAGTCCTTTCCATACCTACAATTACCTAAGATGTTTCCACTGATGTTTTGTTTGTTTGTTTGCTTGCTTGCTTGAGGCAGAGTATTACTATGTAGCTCAGGCTGGCCATAAACCCACTATGAGCCTAGGGTAGCCTCCCGTTCTCAGGAATCCTCCTGCCTAGCATCCTGAGTGCAGGAGTTACAGGCCTAGGCCACGACACTTGGCAGATTCATCGAGCACACTGACAGACAGTTACTAGGAGAGCTCAGATCCCAAGCAAACGATGTCTAGGGTTAAATGCTGGGAGTTCACTCAGCAATGGTGCCGAAATATACAACAGACAGGGGGATTTTAGAAACAGTTCTACTAAAAATAAGTTACTCTTATTATTAACACAAAAGCAATTAGTCTTTATGGAAATGTTTCTATAAATATAGAGGACATTGACATTTCCTGAAATACCATAACCTAGGCAAAGTCTGGCAGGGCCATGCTGGTGAGGCTGATGAACCTGAGAGCCCTGTGCCATGAGATTTTTAAGGACGAAGAATGTAGCTGGGCAGTGATGGTGCCCATCACGTCTTTAATCCCAGCCCTCAGAGGCAGTGGATCTTTGTGATTTCAAGGCCATCCTGGTCTAAAGAGTGTGGTCCAGAACAACCAGGGCTACACAGAAAAGCTCTGTCTCAAAAGAATACAAATAAAAAAGAAAAGAAAGAATGCAAGCAAGCGGAATATGAGGCAAGGACTATCAGAATGAATCTGGCAGGGGTTTGGGACTCAGGTTCTAAACATAAAAGCTGCAGGTCTGGGGTGGAAACGAGCAGAGAAGGAAACTGACCGAGAGAACTGAAGGAAAGTCAAGCACTGCCCTTGAGTGAGGGGGAAAACCACAGTGGCCTTTGGCTCCTGAGAACCCCAGGAGGCCGCTTTTCCTGCATTTGCCTGTAGGCATCCAGGAGATTACCCTGTGTGTCCCGTCCATAAATCCCACTGAGGGCCTCACACAGCCGCTTGGGTAAACAGGATGGTTTATTATTCCTCGCTGTAGCCACGTTGGTATTTTTAAAAAGCCAGTCATCGTTGGCAATTTGGTGTAGATTCTAGCACTTGAGTGTCACTTCTAAATGGCCTTGCATCACAAATAATGGCTTTGTTTATTCCTGGTGTTTGGAGACAGTGGCTCATAACCAACTTGAACTCCTGGTCCTCTTGCCTCTCCTTCCTCCACTGCTAGGATTGCAGCTCTGCCGGCTATCACTCTAGTACGGCTATCACTCTAGTACGGGGCGTAGGGCATTTCCCTTACTGCTGTGAACACCTCCCCAAGTCCGCCTCACTCTTAATGGCCAGAGTATTCCAAAGCGCAAATAGGTCTTTTTTTAAAATTTAATTAATGATCAACCTATATTGTTTGCTGTGCTGAGGATTAACCCAAGATCTTCCTAAATTCATATTCTACCACAGAGCTACACCCCAGACCTAATGTATTTTTTTCCCCTAATGTATTTTTAAACTATATAGAATACTTTAAAAACTTGGGAATCTGAGCCTGAAGTTCAGGATTTGAAATATTCTGAATTAAAAGTCACATCTAAATTCCCAAGTGTCCTATAGATAAAGGTGTAAGACCTTAACAGAGTCCTGAGAGTCAGTGCACTTCTCTCCCTACCTGGCCATGGGCCCAAGGTTTCTTGACTAGTAACTGATTCTAATCCCAACAAACATACTTATTCAAATTAATTCATAGCACAAGACTGTCTATTTTCAAACAACATTATCAAGTATCTGAGTATTATGCTGTTTAATTTTATTTCTGAGATAGGGTTGCTCTAAGTGGCAAAGGTTGAACTAGTGGGCATCCTCTTGCCTCAGAGACCTCCCAAATGTTGACATTACAGGTGTGAGCCATCAGACTCAGCTAAAATTAACTTAAATTATAAAACATTTTTAGCTATTTTCTAGGCAAAACAATAAATAAAATAAACAGTACCATGTACAATGAATATACACAAAAATTTATAAATAATTTTAATTTTTTCCCCCAAGACACGGTTTCAATGTGTAACTCTGGCTCTCCTGGAACTTGTTGTGTAGACCAGGCTGCCTTCAAACTTACAAAGATTGTCCTGCCTCTGCCTCCCAAGTGCCGGGATTAAAGAAATGGGCCACCACCACCTGCTCATAAGTTCAGTTTTTAAAAAGGCAGTTTTTAAAAAGGCAGGTTCTTAACATTATTTAGCTGACCAAAGGGTATAGACTGTAAAACAGCTTAATCACATTTTAGAGAATTTTTATAATGAAGAAATAATAAATATCTGGGGCTGGAGAGATGGCTCAGTGATTTAGAGCACTAGGGGGCTCTTAGAGCTCCTAACCAGAGTTGGGTTCCCGGCGCCACATTGTGGCTCACAAACATCTGTAATTCCAATTCCGGAACATTCATTGTCCTCTTCTCTCCTCTCTGGCACCAGGCATGCATGCGATGCACAGATATAAGTGCAGGCAAAATTTCCATACACATAAATAAATATATCTTTAAAATTAATAAATAAGATAGTCTCTTTAACACTATGGTAATGTTGAGAATAAGTCTTACCTCTGGGTTCAGACCATCTATTCACACAGTCACACTTTCCTTCCTCTGCTCAGCGTTGAAGGGAACAGCCAGCAGCCAGTTCTCACCCCCTCTCCTATTCCTGTGACATCAATACTTCCCCTTCTTGAGAATCAGATCATTCACAGCACTGGCCGTGGCTTCTGAGAAGCCCTAAGGCCTGCTGGCATAAGGTTCCCTTCAAGGTACCCATGGAAGTCTGTGTGGGATGAGGAGGATTGAAACCATCCTATTTCCAGAGAAGAGTAAAATCTGCCCCACCATGTTTCTGTTCTCTTTTACCAGGAGCGCAAAGACAGAAATGGTTAGAAGGTTGTTGCTTTGCTCTACATTACAGGCAGCAAAAACTGTGCTCCCTTTGGTGCAGAGCCTCCCGAAAGCACACCCTGACTCCAGTTACCAGGTCTTGAGTTCTATTACAGGCGGTTCATAGAAGGAAAAATTAACTGTACTATTAACCGCAAGAGGGGAGAGAAACATCTAACTACTTTCTTATCCATCTAGCTCTATATGTCTCTCTGTTATAACAAGCAGTAGCCAGCTGTGCCTTTAGTCTCAGGTGAGGCGACTCCCAGCTGTGTGCTGCATTCCTGGGACAAGAGGACCACAGATCTCAGAGCTATCTCATTAGCAGTCTAAATTCTTGCAGAAGAAATGAGTAACACTCCGCGGAAAGTTTCCACGGGGTCATTTCCAGGTGATTTTATTGTTGCCATCTCTTAGAAAATGAATTTGCTCTTTGCTTCTTTTTCCCAACCACAGAGAAATAATTCAAAGGTGTGAAGGACATCTTTCTCTCTCACACTGGATTAAAAAAAAAAAGAAGAGACATGTCTGCGATTTAGTGTGGGCGTGAATACAAAAGCCCAGGCAATGGCAAACGGAAATGCAGCAAACCATTAAAAGATGCTCCACAAATGCTTTCGTCAGCGGCCTTCAGACCTTGCTGAACACAAGAACAGCCCGGGAAATCTTAAAATATTATCATTAAGGTTGAATTTGATACCAATGGAATCAAACGGTGAGGTGGGAGCCAGCTAGTTCCTTGGGTGGTTTAGACATGCTATCAAATATGGGGCCTTTGCTTTATTTAGCCAGAGTTCATCTTTTAAATATCCTAAACACATAAAACATTGTCTCTCCTCATGCTTCCTGCAAAAATGTCATTTTGTTGCGTATTGTGATTGTTCTATCTTTTTAGTCTAGATTATAGTTACTATACAAGATGAGGAAGTTCATCATGACATCTTCAATCATAAGTATCATTGTATTTTCTCATATCTACTTGCTTATTACCCCAAGGCCCCTCTCCACCCTATTAGTTTCTCTTCTGCTTTTGCATCATATTTGTAGATATATATTGTTAAATCTGGGCTCTGCACACAGTATTTGTCCTTCTTCTCTGCTTTACTCTTTTTTGTCTCCTCATTACCCCCTCTTTTTCGTCCCCACTTTCAGTATGCACAGTCTCTTTTGGCTTTTATGTAATTCAGTCCTGGGTACGCAAACAGCTTATAAGTATACAACTTGGATTGATAATACACAGTCTGCTCTGGGACTGACAAAGGACCTGGTGCAATGAGGTTAAGCATACAATTTCTGCACTAAGTACTTGAGTTGGTAGCCGCAGATCATATGGCTATTCCAGTTACGGGAGAATGTGTGACTCAGAAGAGACACTACCCCCAAGAATGTGGATGAATAAACAATACATACCCAATGCTGGAAAATCAACTAAAAATTATACATTCTGTGGCTAGCTTAGAGCATAGTTGAGAGTGCTTGTCTCGAATGCATGAGATGTTGGGTTGAACCCTTACACTGCCACAATAATACCAATTCTACATGCTATTGAAAGTGGGTTGGTATTATCATCTTCCTGCACTGATTATATGTACATATATGTATATATTTATGTATGTATATATATGTGTACTATGCACATACTCATAACACACACAAACACCAGACCTGTGTCAAACTCACAGGCATCCAAGTACTGGGATCAAAGCTGTGAGCCACCACACCTAGCTCATAAGATATATTCTTAAAATATGTGGTTCCAACATATCATCAGAAGTTGCAACTGTTCAAAGAAACAGTGGAAGGTTGGTCAGAAGAATAAGTATTTAAAGGGACTAAAACCTGCTCTTTGGGGTATGACATGGTACCTCAAACACAGTCAGACATCAACATGTTTCTCAAAGGAGAAGATAGAAAGACATTTGTTCATTAATAATATTATCAACACTTACATAAAAATAATATCAAAAGATATTAGTACTTAAAATGTTAGGATTAATCTGTTTCTAGGTAGTTACACAGCATACTTTGTTTATTTAACTTTTCTCTAAAACTTTTAAAGACTTATTTATTTATCATGTGCATGCTTTCACCTGCTTGTATGTCTGTGAACCATGTGTATGCCTGGAGCCGGTGGAGGTGAGAAGAGGGCGTGTGATCCCCTGGAACTGGAAATAAATGGCTGTGAGCCACCATATAGGTGCTGGGAACTAAACTTGCTCCTTTGTAAGAGCAGCCAGTGAGTGCTCTTAACTGCAGAGCCATCTCTATAGCCCCCATATACTTCTTCTAGAAATAAATCTAGCTGTATATACCAATTACTTAGAAAATCCCTAACATTTGGTCAAATAATTCATATGCATAGGAATAGGTTCATGGGAAAATAATTTGAGTAGTCATAGTGATATAAGCATATTTAATTAGAATGTCATATATAGTTAGGCTAAATTAGAAACAGTATGAGTACTGAAATTTATGGAAACGTGCTACTTAGAGTATGATGTTGGTTATGACATTGCTATTGTTCAGCCACTGAGAAGGTTTTGAGGCGAAGGTAGTGGAGAACGTGCCACAACAAGCCACAGGGGAAAGGGACCAATGCGAAAAGTCCCGCTACTCCATTTGCTTCTCCAGACAGCGACAAGGAAACCCTTTGATGTAAAGAAGAAACATCTCAAGCCATTAGAAGGGGTATCCGAATGTGGATGTCGCTTCTCCCTTTTCCTCATCTAATTAGTCCTAATGAAGACAGCAGACATAAATTTCCATTAACTATACTCCTCATCTGGCACAGGCCCACGGGTCCATATGTTAGGTCTTTCAACTGACCAACTGTGACAGCCCCGGAAAATGATTTAGCTTAAAGAAAAAGAAAAAAATTCAGTAGATAAAAACAATGACAGACACCTAGGAAGTCTGAAAAGATAATAATAAAAAACAAATCAAAAGAATCAAGAATAAGTAGGGGCTAGGAAGAAAGAATGTCACATTCAACATATTTTCAAAATCTTGGCTTTCGTTCTTTCCTAAGCCCATCTAATCACAGCTGATTAAAAAAAAAAAAAGGTTTGCGGTGAAGAAAATGCACGTGGGTGCTGGAATCCAGCTCTCTAGGTCCTACTCACTTCACTGAGGGAAAACCCTCGTCACCAGAGTCAGGCCACCAGTGGGAAGTGTAGCACAGTGCATTTTTTTTATCGAGCAGAAATATTTAGCTTGGCCGTCTGCCAGAGAATGCTGGAAGAGCGAACTGAATGAGGGGATTTACCGTCCACGTGCTGGGCACGTGTCATCCAGAGTCTCCTAGGCTGTGCCCACTCTCAGGTGTCTGCACAGGGCGGAGTGCTGTGAGATTCCAGGAAAAAGAAAGGACAGGGCACCATTGTAATGGACAGACTGGTGGCTCTTCTCAGTCTAGCTTTCTTCCACGATTGCTCCAATTGTAAAATTGGGATGTCAGAGGTTGAAGAGCTAGCCATACTTACTGTGCAAGCATGAGGAACTTGGCCTGGTCGCCCAGAACTGACCAAAGGAAAATAAAATGAGATACCCTATCTAGAAAAGGAAGGTAGAAAGCAATTGAGAGGGATACTTGATGTCAATATCTGGCCTCCTGGGCACACATGTGTACACACACACACACACACACACACACACATACACCCCACACACACCACACAAAACAAACAAAACCTGGGCGTATTCTAGGTATTGATGTTCAAAGGAAAAACCCTTCGAATTATTATTTTCACAAAACTCCAAAGATGCTTCCCTTTAAATCTATTTCATTTCATTTATTTATTTCTGCTTATGAATGTGGAGATCAAGCCTGTAGACGTCAATCCCAGGAGGGCAGTATTGGTAGCAGGTGATTTCATCTGTTGAACCATCTCGCCATCTCTGAATGTAGTTTTTATCAAAGCCAAGTCTATGTGGCTGTATGGGGGATTAAGGGCTGAAAGACCTGGATATGAGGTCATCCTGTCTGGGTTAGGATCTTCAGTCTCCTAGTTCCACATGGCCTGGCTCTAGGCAAGTTAATTCCCTTCTTCTTCAGCAGAATAGAGATAACAGCGCTAAGGTCCTTAGGAGGTTTGGGAGCCTGAAAGTGGGGATACGTGTGAAGGAAGCATCTAGAAAAGGGCCCAACACACAGAACGTGCTCAATAACTGAAGTAAGCACAGCTTTACAATAAATATCATTTAGGGGACTGGAGAGATGGCTCGGTGGTTAAGAGCACTGGCTGCTCTTCTAGAGTACCAGGTTCCAGTCCCAGCACCCACAAAGTGACTCAGAACCAATTTGAAGGAATTTAATGTTCTCTTTTGG
Organism: Alexandromys fortis; assembly: GCF_014885135.2. NCBI lineage: Eukaryota > Metazoa > Chordata > Mammalia > Rodentia > Cricetidae > Alexandromys > Alexandromys fortis. The sequence goes on from NW_026068103.1 coordinate 277,425, forward strand.
CTTCTGAGGGCACTGAGAACACACATAGTATACAGACATGCATGCAGGCAAAACACCCATACACATACAATTAAATTTTAAAAAATACAGTTTTACATAAGGCATATAATGGGGAAGACGCTTGGACTCACAGTTGACATCACTATAATCCTTTTTTTTTTTTTTTTTTTTGTTAGAAAAGACAGACAGTGAGGTCTGGAGGGAGAGCTCTGTGAGTAGAGCACCAGGCTTGAGTTTGATTCCTAGAGCCCACATGGTGGAGAGAGAGCCAGCTCCTGCAAGGTGCCCTGACTTTTACATTCCTGCTGTGTCCTGACTGCCAGGGCACACACACATGCACATACAAATGAAATAAAATCTCCCAAAAGTGTTTGAAAGAGAAAAAAGGCTTTCTAAAAAAGAGGGTCCGAGACACTGTCTTCTGGTTCCCATCTCCATTTCGGTCTGTATTCTTGGAGCAAAGACATTTTGTTGCACGGTCTTTTGAAAACACTGCCTGTCATGTTTCAACCATGAAGCCAAAGATACTCTCCCACACAACTGCCTACTTGATTAAAATCTCACTTCGAATCTTTATTCAAATCTGCTAATTGTCCTCTGCGGTGACCTCTAAGGCAGACAGAGCCTAGCCCTCTCCTCTGTGCCCTCCTGTCTTGTGACATTATCAGTGAGGCCCCTCTGCCTGAATGATGAATTAAATGTATGATAGTTATGACAGGTGAGGAGTACACGGAGGGGCTTAACCAGGGGGGATAAGATAAAGCCCCCACTTAAGAACAAAGCCCCCAGCAAAGCTGGCCCATTAATGACCACACTGGGAATCTCTTTATTTGTCCCATTTGGAAGGATCAGGCAGAACCTATAGACAAAGGGTGGCTAGGCGGGGCGCTGTCTCCAAGGGTCTCCAACCAGCTAATTGAAAATCCTTTCTATTTCGCTAAACAGGTCTGAAAGGCGGGCTGAGCGTCCATGGAAGAGCAAGGCTTCCTTTCAATGTCGCATTAATACAATAGACTTAAATTTACAGCTGGACTGAGTGGAATTACTGTGTATAAACCATAATATCTATCTGCAGGGATCCAGCTAAGCCCCCAAGAGACCAGACTAGTTCAGCAGGACAAATCCAAGGAATTTCGGGAATCAATCCATTAGGATTACAGGGCTGCCCCCTGATTTTGGAAGCCATAGGCTCAATCTACAGAAGCAGTGAAGCTCCAATCTTCTTTTAGCCTAACCTCTTATCTGCAGACTTGTTGACCCAGTTTTTAAAGTACCGATGAGATAACGACCATTTTCTATAATGTTTACACAACATTCTTAGACAGCCTGGTCATGTATTACCTTTGGTGCAGTAATTTCAAACATACTTTTGAAAACTGTTTGTGTGCCAAAGGTGTTGCCCTTTACTATGTAGTTACAATAAGTAGCCTTACCATCACCAGTGATCCACACTGACAAACCACATCAGAAACTATGAACTGTTTGTTGGTTGTGGCTCCCAGTGAAAGGCTTTTAGCTGCTGTTTCTTTCAGCTTATTAACAATAGGCCTCCATTATAAATAGTACAGTCACAGAAGGGCCTCCCAAAATGAACAGGAAGTCCAGGCCTAGATCCTGTGCATTGGTCTGTGTGGGAGCGGGTGTACACAGATAGTTTCCAACAAACACTTATGAGTAAGAGCATTGACAGATTAGCTTCAGTGTCATAGTCCATCGCTCTGCCATCAAGGTAAACTCCAAGTATTCTAGTGACCAGAACAGATGTGTGGATGGAAGTCCCTGAGCACTGTCGGGGTCTGTGAAAGGCCGTGTGTGAAACAAGTGAATTAAGAGCAGGGAGCCTCGTTCCTCTTAAAAAGAGGAAACAATGGCTCAAGCAACTAACTACTCCAAATAGAAGCGATTCAATGGCTGATATAAGGACCCTAAAGCATAAGTGGGGCTCCAAAGACTAACGAAGGCTTCTTCTGTTTTCCTGGTCCTACAGCAATGGAAACTTTAATTCAACATCCTCAAGAATTCGGGCATAATGCCTTCTCTCCATTTCTCTCAGGAGAGCCCAGCTCTAGCAACATCTGGAAAGGAAGGTTCCAACTTATATCTACATTGTCAAGAAAACCATAGCTCCCCTGTGACTAGTGGCCAAGGCAATGCATACTGCCCTTGTCCTCACCACTGATGCTTCCTTAATCTAAGCAGGAGAATTATTCCCTGGCAAATGCTCTCCAAGGCTGTGTATCCGAAGCATCCAGAGGAGTTTTAACAGCCCAGAGTCTTCCGTCTTGACCCAACAGCTCCCCAACAGCCTGAGCAGCTGCCCTCTCGCCTTCTAAACAGGCCTGGATTTTGTCTGTCCACAGCTCAACACTATGAGGGGACATTTTGCAGAAGAGCCAATAGGCACAAAAGTGGACTGCTTCAGGGCCTTATCTGAATGGTGGGCCTCAACTCTCACCACCTGGGTCTGGCTGGGGAAGCAACGCCACTCCATCATTGCCTCTTTTCCTAGACAGCCGCCATTTAAACCCTCCTCTAACTGATATGAACGGGTGGAAACACAATGCTATTTTTAGAAACGGGTGTGAGTTCTTTCGTCTATGAGAAACTTCCTGGTACAGTGGGTGAAGCCCAGAAGCTGGATTGGAGGTAAAAAATGTAATACCAAGTCATTGCTGCCCTTTGCAGAATGAAGGAGCTCGGATCCTTCTAAACCAGTTGTAAATTCAAAGTCATTCTCCACGTTGCAAAAGGCTGTAGGAAACGGAGCTCCCGACTAGACTACAGGGGAAATATTAATAAACATCCTTCTAAAAGCTTCTTGGTGATTTCTGCCTCCTGCCTTCTCAGCTGTGGTCCTCGCGCATCTTTTCGAACTCAAGCGAACAAATGATTTGAACAAGAACTTGCTTCAGACATAGTAAAGTTATAATGGGATTTTCAGAATTGACTGGCAGTTTGGGAATTGATCATAATGTATTTCTTTCCCCCCTTTGTCTGACATACTAGGATTGATTTGTACTTTTGATTTAACTTGTTACTACTCTTTTTTTTTCCCCATTGGGGTGGGGGCAGAGCAGAAGAAACTTATGGGCAACATACAGATTAAAATCACAAAAGTTCTACCCATAAAAGCATAATCACCCTAGCTGGTACCCAGATGGTCTGCTCTGCAGCCAAGCCATGGAAGGTTGGGAATGTGAATGCCTGCTGTACCGGGCAGCCTTTGAAAGTGCAGGCACATTATTTCCCCGGCGTTTTCTTCCCATATGAAGAACGATCTGGAAAGGAGGTGTTGAGTTAGTTTACATTGACCTCCTCCTGACCTGGCCAGAGAGGTTTTAAGAGCTGAGCAGCAGTCACAGCCAGGAAGGCCCAGGAAAACAGCACTCTGAAAGGGGTTCATTTGTGGGGACCCAGAGTCACCCCATCATTCTCGCTGTAGATGAAGGGCATCCCCTCTGCCCTCTTTGGAAAGGGAGCCCATCCATCTTCATTTAGACTGTTTTGGGTGGGGGGAGGGAAATGGGGCATGAAGGGGGATGGAGGGAGACAGAACTGCCATTTCCTTTGGCTCTTAAAAACAAAACCCAGAGATGCTTATTCATTTCTATCCCTGATGCCACCCCTCCCCCAACTTGGAACCTTCTAGCAGCAACCAGAGAGGAATCAACAATCTCTGAACATATTAATTTTCCTGATGAGCCTCAGCAAGCAAAACCTTGGTTTTCAAAACTACTCACTATACTGGAATAACTGCGATTGGGACACTTCATCAAAAGACATGTCACTCTTAAAAACAGCTGAGAGACTCCATGTATTCATTCCATGACAATAACCTTATCGGCTGTCTGGGAATAAATCTTACATTGCTCTCTATATAGTATACATATCAGGGGGAAGATTAGTTCTATATATGAATTCTCATATCAGAATTACCCTAAGAAAGGAGTTATATGCTTCTTTTCCTCAAAAGAAAAGAAAATGAAGATATGTAGTTTTCTAGAGAACAAAGAAATAGAAAATTACCTTTAACACTTAAATCTTAAGGAACACAGGGAATATTGTATATAAAATACACACACAGTCAAATCTATGGGCTTCATTTTTTAAATGATCAAGGACTACTTTTTAGATATCATGTAACTTATAAAAAACAACATATGTGAATATGATGGTAAGAAATAAAAAATTCAAATGGGCCCCTGTTTTTCCAACACCAATTAAGGTAACGAATTCACAGAGTTGCTTTTTCATTCATTTTTAGCTACTTTCATCTTTTTGCAAATCTGATGGAATGTGTTAGAATTGTTGAGGGCAGTCCAGACTATTTCCTGAGCATATCTCCTGATTGCTTTGGAGCCACTGCACTCCACGTCCTCCTGCATAAGTCTAAATCCCAAGTCCATTCTCTAATGCAGAGCTGGATCATGAATGGGTCAGAGCTCAGTTTTCCTGGTGGATATCATTAACCATTCCCAAAGCCTCTGAAATGCATGAAGACCTCTGCCCCTAATTAGCTGAAAGCTTTAAGCCCATCACTCAATGTCTCTGAGCTTGATTTCCTTATTAAGACATTCAACTCAAACAAGACATAGCATGTCTGATACTACATTACACACTGGTGGGATAACAGGCCCAAGTTTCTTGTAGGGAATGCCTAAAATGAAGTAGAGGAGACCCACTATCTAGAATCTACCTTAGAAATCATATTTGAAATAGTATTAACTGATGGAATACAATTGTAATGCCACAATGCGGATAAATTCAACCAGAAGCAAAGACAGGGAGATGCTGGGGAGGTTGGCAAACTGGTCACTCCCGAGTCAGGAGGCTCAAGGCAGAGGAGCTGAAGCTGCTGGAAGACAGACAACTCTGGGTAGTGGAACCACTTCCAAGGTTGATGGATGTTTAGCTGAAAGCCAATGAAGTTTGGGGATTTAGGGGTCCTCTCATCTGTGACTGCTACTAGATCACATTTCTCAACTTCAACAACAACCCTAGATCTTTTGAAGCCCATGGTATCAGAGATTGGTTATACCATGGCTTGCTGTCATGCCCCTTAAAGGCTGAAGCCTTCTGTGCCTGGCTAACTCTTGTCTTCTTGTTACATATAACACCATGGAGGCCTCTTGGTCCCTTGGTCCCCTTCTTAGCCATCTGCTCAGTCGACTCAGTCAGCTTTGATCATTATAAAAAGGGGCATCATGAAGCTTCCTATGCCAGCTCCCTTCAAGCACACGTCTTACTTTGATGCTAAACATTCCTGAAATCATGTTAGTCTTCTAACCCAATGACAAAGTACCTTTCTCCTCAGGTCACAGCTTGAAATCCTGACCCCTAATGTGACCTTATTAGGAGGGAACCATAGTACATACCCCCCCCCCCACACGTTGGTATTAGTTGATTCCTAAATGGGACAAAAGAGAGTTTCCTTATTCTCTTTCCATTATACAAGACTACAATAAGAAAAAGTACATAGCCCAGAAGAGAGAGCTCACCAGAACCCAAACCATGATGCTGAGGGCCTTGGACTTCTCTGTGAGGCGGGCAGACAATTCTGTTATTTGTTGCACTGTGTTTGAGCAGTTCCAACAGATTTAAAAGCTGTTGAGAGACTCATATGAGGGTTTAAAGGAACATGTGCCAAGTCTTGACATAGGGTATATACTATTAGGAGGTTGGCGTGGAAAGGAAGAGCCACAAAGAGCTCTAAGCCTAAACCTATACAACTAAGAGGCACCCCCCAGCAAGTGGCAGCAGTAAGAGGGAGGACAACAGTACCGAGTTTGCATGAAGTACTGCCTGTCTTGAACAAAGCACATGGAAAATAGCTTTCAGAATATATCTATTCCAATTTTGTTTTCCCCACAGTTGCATAACAAAAAGCAGGATAAATTCCCTTACTCCTTCAGTCTTAATGCCTCTTTTCTTAGAGTAAGGATATAAAAATAAAAATGGATTTTTGTTGGATTCAAGGCCAGCTCCAAAATCTGCAACCAAAACCGTTTTATAGAGAAGAAGGGCTGAATGGTCACTGTACCCACTTTGATTTCAAGGGATGACTTATGGCTCTGCTAGACATTTTCTGTTGTTGCAAATAATTTAAAGGGACTCTTTCATGTTTTCCTTTGAAACAGTGAATTTGGCATCCTTTGCACTGATATCTGAAAAGTAATTTATTAAAAAGAAAAATCAATGCTGTGCAAGAAACCAGCATATTTCCTTTCAAAATCAGGTGCTTGGCCACAGATTACAGACACAGACAGACAGACAGACACACATACGAGCGTGCGCCTAGTGATTTATACTTCATTGACTATGTCTCTGTGGGGAAAATTTTATCCTGCTGCTTCCTCTCGGGGATACAAGAAGAAACAGCACTTAACGTGAGCGTATCTGGCAGGTGGATGAGACGCAAAGCTTCTTCACCTTTTTGTACCAAGACAGCATGAGCAAACAGGGCTTGCTCATGCTTTTCTCTAAAGTCACTCATAAAAATTCTTGAGGTTCTTAACCTTACTGGAAAAGAAAACCTCAGATGACTATAAAGTAAATACACAGCATATTCTCAATATCATGGCCATCTTCAAGCAATTTCTCACACTTATAATGCATTTATTTTTATATGAAGCAGATGCGTGTCTTTGGGGCAAACCATGCCTTTTATTCTTATGTTGTGAAAGTCCCTTCTAATTAAAACAGGAAATACAAATTTCCTTGTCTAGTTCTAAGGATAAATCCTACTTAGCACAAGCAGCTGTCTGCAATTTTGGATGAACACTTTCAGGCTACTCCGAATGTGCACTGCGGAATTCCTCTTCTGGAGCACTTTTGTATCCACATCCATTGTCTTCCCCGGCCCTCGCATACCTCCGGCTCCTTCTCAAACAGAAGCCATGGTACAGCTTTAAAAAACTGAAAATACAGAGTATGGGGGGGGGGGGACCATGTTTTGGAGGAGGCTGTGGTAAGTAAAAAACCACTAAGCTGTAAAATGAGAAGTCATTTGAAGAAGGCTCGGGGTTGAATGCGGGCGAGAATGGCCGTGTCCTTCTTTCTAAAAGCCATTCTCCTGTAAATGCTTTGTATTACAGCTCAAATTGCAATTAGGAAGAATTGGGACCCACCCTTCTAATTAAAAAGCACAAGGAGTTCCTTTACTGACCACAACAAAGGGCAGGCAGACTCACACCCACTTCCTCCACTGGAGCTTCTCTGGTTGTAGTTTCCAGGCTGCTGGTGTATGGCTGACAAGCAGGCTACAAGGTCTGTCTATAGCAACTAGAGCCCAAGAGAGTGGATACCCACTGCACTGGAGTAGATGAGTGGGGTGGACTTCACACAATTATAAAATCTAGGTTAATATTATTACTAACTGCGTAGGGAACCACTTAGGAGCTAGGGATATAACTCAGTGCTAGTGTGCTTGGCATTCATGAGGCCCTGAGTTCCATCTTTATTGGCCCCCTTCCCCACAAGAAAAATAACCACTTAATTCACTTGTACAGAAGCGACAGGAGGTGGCTAGAAGTAGGGAGACCAGAAACCGCATTCCATTTAGGGATGCATTTGTATGCTCATGTTCACCTTGTGCCCATTCCTTCTTTGCCCTGCTAATTCACAGCGGTGAAATCACACACTGGGCATGGAGGAGGAGGCCGCTACCCCAGCCAGGTCTATGTGGTGATGGAGGCTTGCATTTCAACAGTGGAATAACACTACCTTTGTAGACTCATCTGTAAGGAATTATGAGATGAGAATTTCTAACTTGAAAGTGTTCTTACTTAACCTCAAATACCTCCATTTCCCCTATCTGAAACAATGTATTTTCCCTTGAGTAAAATGTTCTCATGAGCTTTCTCCCTGTTCCTTCCCATGGCCAGCTTTTCTTTGCAATCTCCAGCAAGGGTCTCATTACTTAGGCTCATATTTACAGACCCAGCAAACCAACTCCAGCTGTACAGGTAAGGAACAAGTATAGGACCAAACTAGTCCCTCTGAATGTGATTGACAGGTGCACGGCTGGGGCAGACTGAGGGGCCACTGACAGCGGCACCAAGATTTATCCCTACACTTGCACTGGCTTTGTGGGAACCTATTCTCTTTGGATGGATACTTTGCCCAACCTGGATATAGTAGGGAGGACCTTTGACCTTCCCCAAAGCAATGTGCCTTACCCTCTCTTAGGAGGGGGTGGGGGGAGGGGGTAACTGAAGGCAAGGGGAGAGGGGAGAGAGTAAGAACTTGGATTGGCATGTATAATGAAAAAAGATTGTTTTCTTTAAAAAACAAAAAAACCAAACAACAACAACAAAACCAAGCCCAGCAAAGCAAAGGAGATATACTGAAATAAGAACAGCCACATTGGGAAATCTCACTGCTGACTCCAGCCTTTAAAAATCCAGTTAAGGGCCAGGAGCTGTAACAATGATTCTCCACAAACATGACAAGAAAGTTAATAAACACTAACTTTTTCAACTGCAGCAATAAACCGTTCAATTGGTGAAATGTCTCCAAGTTCTTCCCAAAACACCTTGTGAACTGTTTAATTAGCAAACTCTTGCAACACTCCACAAATAGAAGTGGGCAAGGCAGGGAGACACAAAGTCCCTCAAGCATCGACTGTGCTGATAACCTAATCCAAAGGCTTTTCGAAAGGACACATAATCCATACTTCTCCCCCCCACACACACACCAAGATTTGAGCTATTCAAAGGATAAACATTTTCCCTTAAAACATTCCAACAGTAAATAAAATAGAAGTTTAGACAGCAGTTAACAATCATATACCAGGCATCATCAAGACTAATAGCAAATAACACATCTTCAGTGTAAAATAATGGACATGCATGGCTCCTGCCACAGTCATGATAGTAATTGCTTTGAGGGGATATTAAAAACAAAAATCCTTTAAAAGCCAGATCTTCATTTTTCTTCACAAAGCCATAAAGTAGAGCAATGTATCTGTTTACTCAGATATCCATTCAAGGACATCTACCTAGTTTCCTGCCTGACACTGGTACGGTTCAGGGAGTGCTGTTTTAACTACTGGACAATCTTAGGTCAACTCTCCATGGCATGTTTTGAACCAGGACATGGTGGGTGGGAAGGGGTCATCCTTCACAACGACCTTGGCATTCTCAGTGATGACAATATTTAGGGGAGGGTGAGCAGTTTGGGTATGACAAGTCAAGCTGAACCCATTAATTATAGGGGACCCTGAAGTAGGGTGTGCTCTTTAAGAATGATTCCCTTCCTCAACTCAGGCAGAGTAGGCCAGGCATATGGGTGAGGGCTCGCCATGCAATGGAAGCCATATCACAGACCCAAGGGCTGTTGGAGTCGTTTTAAAATGCTCTATCCCAAGAGAGCTGAGGGATTGCCAGCGTTTACGACAGCATCACAGAGTGTCAAAGCTCCTCTCACTATGGATAGGAACAAAACCCGTTTGTTCTGTTGAGGATCTATGTGTACAATGCTGCTGCTGAAAGAGTATTCATGAAGAACAAATATAATCTATTCCCATAAAGACAAAGGAAATCCGGCCTCTTCTTGGCCTAGAAAAGTTTTAGGTTCTTTTTCTTTCTTGGAAAGCCCAGTGGTGGTTCATTACAGTCACCATAACCTTGTCTTCTCAAGGCTTACACATTAATCTGACAGTGATCTTCTTACACTGGGATATCCCGGTGTTAGTTTGTAAAGCACAGGAGGACATGTTGCTGTGTAGTGGGAAGACATGGGCTGGTTTGTTATTGTTGTTGTTTGTTTTAAATCCATGAGGCTTTCAGATGGTGGACATATTACTGAAAGAAAATCAAATATCATCAGAGACAATCCCTGCTGCCTCATCTCCAATCAGGAATTGTTTATGTGTTTGTTTTTGGAGACATGGACTTCAGACATGGCTCCCCCTGAATTCTCAGTCCTTCTGCCTTAGCCTCCAAGCACAGCGAGTTCAGGTGTGTGCCACCACACCTGGCCTTGGGAATAGTTTTAAATGAGAGACAGACAGACATAGGGGCAGGTAGCTTAAAGCTGGGTCCTAAGTACACACGAAAGGGTTTTTTTTAAAGTCTTTTCGGGAAGAGTTGAGCAGTTTCCTTCCAAGCCTGGGCGCATCTTGAAACTTTTCTGTCGAATATTGCGTTGGTAGCCTCCTTCGCTTTTCTGTAAAACATTCTTGAATGATTATTTTTTTTCTCCCTACCATCTGCCTGCTACCACGAAATAATTGCAGTTACTGCATGACACCATCAGTCTTTGGTCAGCCACGCAACCCAGCGGTAGGCAGACGCTGCTGCGAGCAGATGACCTATGAGCCAAAGTTAGCCTCCCTGACGAAGAGGAGGCCAAGCCGGTGGCTGTGCTCTGCAATGAAACCCGGATGGGGCTTTTATTCGGAACCTTTTACAAGTCGTTCAGAACCTTTGTCCTCTAGACTCCCATTCAGACTATCTCACCGCTCTGTAAACCAGGGGCCGAGGATTCTATAAGACATGAACTTTCTACCCAAACTGTGCTGTAAACATCTGGGGGAGGCATGGTGCTACTGCTAAAATAAACCATAAAAAAAAAGGACGTTAACCACGGCGCTGTTATCCAGGGGGCCTCTCTAGTTAGTGAACTCCATTTTCGCTTCTTCAAGAACTGTGGTTGACAGTGCCGAGAAGGGAGGTGAACACAGATGCCATCCCTAACCCAGAAGCCATTTCCAACAGATAGCCACTCACGGAGGAAGACTTCTGCAAGGAGTTCCAGTGGGTGTGCAAGCACCTTCAGAAACAGGTCCCCTGCCTAGCAGCAAACAGCTAGCAGAAAACAAACCACTACCATTTTTGGAGATTCCTTGCCTCATGATGCTCTGTCTGGACATTCTTTCTTTTCTTTTTTTGTAGCTGTAGCTCTTTTGCATATATTATATGGGTTCTGATGTGTTTTTATGGGATTTCCCTGTATGTGTCTCTGTATCTATAAGTGTTTTCTGTGTTTTTTCGTCAGCTCCTTCTCTCCTGGTGTTTTGCTTCCTTTGACCTATTCTCATTTGTTTGTTTTTATTTTTATCATATTTTTTTTAGATCCATGATTGTTTTCCAGTGAGAGAGAGAGAGAAAGAAAGGGTATGACTTTAAGAGGATGGGGAGTTGGGGAGGATCTGGGAGGAGTTGAGGACAGGGGAACTATAATCAGAATATATTGTCTGAAAAATATTTTTAATAAAAATCTAGGTTTGAGTATTAATGTTTTGTAAGGTAATCAAAGATAAATCCAGAGGAATTTAAACAACTAGGATACTATGGAACTAGAGACACACATCCACATATATGTGGTACACACAGACATAAGGATACACTACTTTCTCTTTGTTAAACTGCAGAGGAAGCAGGCAAAACCACAGAAAAGGAAGAAGGTTATGTTCAAGAGGTTGTCGCTTAATATTTTCACTCTCTCATTTGGCTATTTCAATTTTAGCTTTGAACTAAGAGGTCTTCTTTCAGACAAGAATGCTTGAGTTGTAAATTAAAAAATAAGGGAAATGAGATGGCTCAGTGTGTAAAGGCACCTGCAGCCAAGCCCGAAGCCCCAGGACACACGTGAGAAGGAGAGAACTGACCACTGTAAGTTGTCCCCTGGCTTGGCATTGCACACATACATCATTTGTATGTGGATGTGATAAAAATGTAATAAACTTTTAAAAAGAAATTAAAGTTATTTACAGTAATTTTTCTGTTATTTGGAAGAGGCATCACCAATGATATTAAAACTGTGTTAAAGTTTACTAAGTCACCAATGAAGCAGAAAGTGAAACTGTCTACTTTATCTGCAATGCATAAAACAAGAGAATAAATGTAATCGAAGGCTTAAAATTTAATTAGGTTAAAGTTCTGTTTTAAAAGTTCAGGAGTAAATTTGTGCAAAACAGCGGCTCAGCAATTTTTATGCTTTTCTAACAACTCTGTGGTGACTCTGGACTTTTAGGTGATAGATTTTTTCACATCCAGTTGTGTTTAAAGGTAAACCTGCCTTCCTGCCAAGCCCTAACAATGAGGAGACTTTCCTCAAAGGACCCCAAATAATTGGTGAGGCTAACATGGTGGCTGCTTTGCTATGCTGCAGTCTGATGAGCCAAGCTATAAATCACTAACTTCAAGCTGATAATTATTTTTAGAGTTGTTAATCAAATGTGAAGTACATGAAACATAAAAGACACAAAAGACGTAATTAACTAGACACCCCAAAAGTTCATGCATTTTTACCACATAGAGCATGCAAAGTCTTCTATAGAGCAAAAGGGGGGCAGGGGTGGGAGTAGGCTTGTTCTTAATTGTGTTAATCGCTTGGTCACTGGATCAAGTTTTTGCAAGTTGACTTTGGTTTTATAATTGCCTTATGCTTGTACAATAATTATAATGGATTTTCTTACTGCGGTAAAATATAAATAACATAAAGTTTGCTATTTTTTCCCACTTTCAAATGTTTAGTTCAGTGGCAGTAAGTATAGCCACATTGTTGTGCAACCACCATCATGACCCATCCCCAGTACTTTCCATTGCCTCAGGCTACATACTAGGCGCCCCTTCTTCATCTTCCTCACCTCGCCTCTCTCTGCTAACTTCATTCTGCTTCCTATGTCTCAGAGACCTCACCCGGAATGGAACGATACAATATTTATCTGTTTTGTGCCTGACTTACGAGCATAATGTTAATGTTTTTAAAATGAAAATCCTAACCGTTCTACTTACACATAGAATAGGAAAGAAATTTATTACCCAGAAAATATATATGCAGTACCCTTCCCCAAATACAATCTAGCCAACCTAGGCTACCCACTCACCTTTGCAGAAATAATTTTACCTTCTATAAGGAAACTCAGGCCTCAGCATCATTTCCCCTTTTAGGGTTCAGACTGTAGCATCTTTTGCCAAGTCACACTGTGTCTCCTTTTTGCCCCTTTCTTCTAGAAGGAAAGGAAGCTCTGCCTGCTGTCCTAAGCAACCCGTGCTTCTCCTCACACCTGTTCAGACCACGGGGCAGGAAAAAAGGAAAACAACAGCTGAGAAAGGAAGGTCACCCACCCTGTGATCTTCAAGACGTTTACAGAACTGGTCCCCCTCTTTGCCTTCTTTATTTGAAAATAGCAATTTAAGTAACATGATTCCTTCCTTTTCTGTTTGAAGAGACAGTGAAAGGCCACCTGCTGTGAGTCCACTCTGGGTCTGGGGAAGGGGCTGCCTCAATCCTCAGGCTCAGCCCCTAAGCCCAAAAGAGCACCCTTAGTTCTGTGGTTGTGTTTGCTCAAGGAGCAGGGGGCAACTACCAGAGTTAACCGTTAACCAGGTCTGTATTTTATCTCGCATATTCTCGTTGCCATGACTTTTACTCCTAGGTATAATTAAAGACATTGTTTGATTTTCTGATCTCTTAACTTTCTCTTCGTAAGTTTTGGACCCCAGTGTCCCAAATTCAAAACAACACACACACACACACACCCAAGGATGGGGTGCTGCTCAGTGGTAGAATGTTTGCTTAGCATGTTTGAGGCCCTAGGGTTTGATTCTTAGCAAAGGGTGGGGCATTAAAAAGGAAATACTCAATTCTTTATATTCAGAAACACGCATGCACGCATGCGCGCACAGACATACACACACACAAACGCACACATGGCTCTCTTTTAGACTTTTATTTTAATCTTAGTGATGTTCTCCTTATGTTCTCTTAGAATCACCCAGTTTTAGCTTATTTATTTTGGGGGGTGAGTGCTGGTGCGTGAGACTGAACCCGGGGACTTGCACCTACTGGAGGGCTGTCCTATGACTGAGCTCTCTTCTCAGCCCACATCGCATGGCTTTAGAACTCTGTAAGGAGCCCTGGAGACAGAGCTGTGCAGTGGAGAACTAGCAGGACATTTCACCTCTATAGTGGAACACCTCTGGGTAGCTTTGGTCCTATTAAAGTTTCCAAAATCTTAGAGTAACTCTAAAATAACGCAGGAGACAAAAGCTGAAACCCAACTGTGGAAGGAACCCAAAGATTCACTCAACCCGCTCTTCTGAGGCGGTGGAAACAGAAGCCCAAGAGGATCAGGTGACTTACTCTGGCATGCTATCTATCACATGATCACAAGCTTGTGATTCTAGCACTTGGGAAACAGGTACAGAAGGACCAGGAGGAGTTCAAGGCCAGACCTAGCTGTATAGTAAGATTCACGTGGGCCTAGGTTGCGTGAGACCCTTCGGCAAGGCAAAACACAGTCACACGATTTTTTGCAAACCACTTTACCCCTCCACTGAGCTTAAGAGGCTTCCTTAGTGCCGCCTGCCATGTTCCCCCCCATCAAATGCTGATGACTTGAAAAGTCGTCTGGGTGATTATTTTGGATTTGGAGAACTACAGTAGTCAACATATTAGTGTGGAGGAGAGATATGGGTTTGACATTTTTTACATTTACACACACACAGATGTACACGCACACACGTGGCAGTTGCTTCTCTCCTTGTACCATGTGGGTACCAGGGATGGAACTCATGTGGTCAGGCTCAGCAGCAAGCACCTTTACCTGGTCAGCCCCCTCACAGGCCCTGACATTTCAATTACTTACATTCAGGTTCTCAGGTTCAAGAAGACAGGAAAAAAAGGGTAATGGAGACTTGGGAGAGCAAGGGCCCCTGAATTTAAGGGAAAGGGAGTGGGCATCATTCTGTTCTCTGTTCATCATTTTTTTCTCCATCCGTTACTCACAGATGCCACATGTGAGACGGACATTGACACTTTCTGTGCCATTGTTTTTGGGCACAGTACATGTAGTGTGTGTGAGAGAGCATGCGTCTAGTCCTAACCAGGACAGGCTGGGTTCCCCAGAAGTGCTCAGAAGAGCTGAAAGGAAAGGAGGAACAGACAGGACAGAATGGCAGAGACGGTGTTGTCTAAGCAGAGCCTGGGACAGTATCTGAGTTGCGGCGGCAGCACACACCTTTCCCACAAAACTGGTCACTCGGTGTCATCTGACAGAACTCTAAGAGGCGTGACTGCAAATGTGACTAAGAAAGGCATGGAGAAGGCGTACATATGGACAGAAGATGCACATAGCTAGGTCAACCACCCAAGCGTTGTCTGCTGGTAAAAGGAAGTCATATATTTTAACATTTGCTGTCAAGGTCTTCTACTGTAGAAACAACGGAGGCATTGCCATTTGTTCTCAGTTCTTGGGGCTTTGATTTGCTTTTCAGTAGCAGTGTCTTTAGATTCCCCCCACCTCACACACACACACACACACACACGCACGCACGCACGCACACACGCACGCACGCACACACACACGCACGCATCTACTTACATATTCTATTGCCTACAAAAGTGCTAAGTAGAAAGTTTGATGGCTTCACTTCACATTTAAAAAGGATAGCTCTCACTATGAAGGCATGGAAAAGGTTAAATCTGAAGCAAGAGAAAAAAATAATACAAAGGAGAAAGAGAAAAGTCCCCCCCCCCCCCCCTCTGGCCTTCGGTGTCCATAAAACACACTTCTCCCTGATAAGCCCTGTGCTGACCGGGCAGGCACACTTTACTGCAGGTTCACTAATTGAACTCAGCTGTCTTTTTCAAGGGTATCAATACAGCCGGGAGGGCCATAAAATTGTGAAATTGTAAGAAAGGGGGACTAAGTCAAATAGAGGCTTGGCTGAGACCGGCCAGTACAGGTGCAGCCCTGAACTGGAGACGCTGCGTGTGTCCAGCTCCGCTCTGTGGACCCGAGTCCTGCCACCTCTGCTGCTTCTGGGCAGGCATAGGGCCCATACCCTCAGGGTTCTGGAAAGGGGGGCTATTCTTCTCCAATTTCTAGTTACTCATACAAAATAGAAATAAAGGCATAGGAGTCATTTGCTGCTTGCCATTCCGCTTTAGAATTCCCAGCACAAGTAAGAAGTACTAAATCGGAAACCTCCCCAACACAGAAGTCCATCTCTCTACCTGGAATCTACTCATTGAAAGGAAGCAGAGTTTCAGAACTGTGCAGTTCTAGCCTGGCCTTGGCAGCTTAGCTCAGAAGAATCAGAGGGGTGAGAGATAGAATTTGCTCTCCCTTGGCTAATCAACATGAAACACAGTCAGCTCTCTTGGTATTAAACTCCCAACGTTGATTCTCTTAGCTATCAAGACAGCTTGCTTGTTAGCCTTTCAGTCTCTAGTGGAAGCCCCACAATTGGTTTTCATACAAATGCTGTGACTACTTTTGAGCAAAATGTCATTTTGAGGATGAGAATGCCAGAGGACAGCCTTGGAGGCACACATCCAGGCACAAAACACTCCTGCTCTGTGACCCAGGCTTTCCTTAACTCACTGCCTAGCCTAGACTGGCTGCTTTGGTCTCTTGAATACTGGGACTTGCCAGCTCCCATTCACTTCCTACAATATTTATTTATTTATTTATTTATTTATTTATTTATTTATTTATTTATGGTTTTTCAAGACAGAGTTTCTCTGTGTAGCCCTTGCTGTCCTGAAACTCATTCTGTAGATCAGGCTGTCCTTGAACTCACAGAGATCCTCCTGCCTCTACCTCCTGAGTGCTGGGATTAAAGGTATTTGCCACCACATCCAGCAAAATTCTTCTCTTACTTCCACTGATAACTCTTATCTTTTTTTTTTTAAAGGTAGTTATGGTGATTATTAGCAGAAAAAAAAAAAGCTGGGCATGGTGATGGCACACGCCTTTAATCCCAGCACTTGAGAGGCAGAGGCAGGCAGGCAGATTTCTGGGAGTTTGAGGCCAGTCTGGTCTACAGAGAGTCCAGGATGTTCAGAGACCCTGTCTTGAAAAAGCAAATTAAAACAAATACATGAGAAAAATGGTATGAGATTCTTCATAAGAGTTTCTTAGGTGAGTCTTGTTTTTAATGTTCTGACTCAGTGAGGAGGTGGCAAGTGCCTGCCTTACATTTGGATAAGTGGTGAGGAGGATGGTGGTTTGCAGCCAGCAGGAAGAGGACATTGATTAGACGGCAGAGAATGTGTTCATCCCAAACTGATTTATCCGTTCTCCTATTTGGCTAGAATAAGACTCTCCAACTGTTGATGAAATATTAACTCTTCCGCTAAGGGTACCCGAAATTTCTGAAAAGATGACCCTACGCGGAGCCTTCCCTCTCCCCAGGGCAGAGCAGGGTGGACAGAGGCCACTGACTGTCTCCTTGTCCTAGAACGTGGATTTGCAAAAGGCTGATGTCAGCATCCCTACTGGGAAGATCACATGACATGACCTCTGCCTGCTTCCTGCTAGTGAGTCCGTGGTCATGGCCAACTGCTGCAGTGGGTAGCTGCTGGGCAATGAAAATATCTCACCTGTATTGTAGGGTTAAGGAGGAAGGCAAGCAGCTAGCTTCTTACCCTGCCTGCACGGTTACCTTACCTAGACACCTGCCTCTTTACCTGCACGGCTCAGGACGAGGAGGAAACAAGATCTCCATCCAGCAGCCACTGTCCTCACTCTTTGACAAGTTGCTTTGATCACCTAGGAGACCATCTATCTCTTCCTTCTGAAGCCCCAACTCCACAGGAGCAGCAGCTGTCTTCCCCTCCCCCAGGAGGAGCCTCAGTCCCTCGCCCAGGCTTGAGTATCAGGGCAATCGGTTTGATCTGACAGATTTTAATTACATTAATTAGGGCTTTTCTGAATAGGCCTGATTAACATCCTGCCAAGGTTTTTTTTTTTCCTACTGCTTTTCTTCCTTCTAACTCTTCTCATCTTGCTGAAGGTAAACACGCACTTGATGGCACCGTGTATAGGAAGCATTTTATAGCAGAACTACCATGGGAATGTGGCAAAGGCCTAGGCTGGGGAGAAGAGACTGTGAGTTAGAATGTTTTCTAGGTTCGTCAGCATTGGTTTCATTCGGCTGTTGAGAAAATGCTCCATAGTTCAATTTCTGTTCCGAAGGCCTGGCCTCTCCCATGTCTCCCTCGCAGTCAGATGAAATGCGGAGACCCTTGCCTCTGCCACGTTACCCACTTTAGAGATAGTAAAGACGGACTCCAAAAGCCAAGGGAGATTTAGCTTTCCTCCCTCCTTCAGTTTTCAAAAACAAAACAGAATGAAACCTCCCAGTGTCAGTCAACAAGCGTCTTACAGAAAATATTTCCTAACTGCTGAAAGCTGCCAATAAGAAACCACACTGATTCCCCGGGTCACCGTGCCGAAACTGGCACAGCGCATATCCAGTCTCCTCCGTCATCTCTACTTCAATCGCTACTTCAAAATGTGCTGTTTCGAGTGAGCCACAATAAATGAGGGCATAGTTCCAGAAACCAGGAAGAAAAATCTCAGCTGAAGTTTGCTTGCTTTTAAAAAAAGCCGAACGGAAAACTATTTTTTTTAAACCACATATCTTAAGTTAAGCAGTAAAAACATGGACTTGCGACCCTTAATCCAAGTTTCACCTCCCAGGGATATCCCTATCTCCACATGACTTGTGCAACAGCCGTTCCTCTGGAGATTAACACTGCTGTTTCTACCTGACCGCAGTGTGTCCCGGTGATGACAGTGTCGTATTGGGATAGTTCCTGTTTGGGACCTAAATATGAGATCTGAGAGATCACACCGTCTAGCCACGATGGTTTGCAGGAAGAGTTACCCAGAGTTAGTCACGTTAAAAGCATCTTAGTACACATGTCCATGTAATGCGGCCCTTCATTTCTCTGTAAAGGTTAACCTAGACTAACATTCCTAGCTCTCTGGTTTCAAAGGGAGAGGTAGCTTGCCGTATTTCACTCTCTGTTCACCTTTCTTTCCACTGGCGGGCAGGATGTGGGGGAAGAGTGGGAGTTGGGGTGAGTTCAATGAACCCACCTTTATTTTCTGCCTTCCGACTCTTACCCAATTTTCTCTGGAAAAGAGAATGGTCTTCTACCTTCTCTTGTCCTTGGAGGTGGATGAGGTGTGCCTAAAGACCCCGACTCAGTGTTGTTCCTGACAATAGCCATGCACCCGAAGGACAAGGGGCGGCAGTTGCAAGCTTTCCACTCTAGGTTTTGGCCCTTGCTGGGTCAGGTAATAAAGAATGTCTAGGAAGTGTGAACCAACCTATAATCCCAGTTCCTCGGGAGACAGGGGCGGGAGGACTGGGAAGAAAGACATGAATAAATAGCAAACACATAAACATGTAAATACAGAACTCTCAACATTTCTAGAAACTGTGGTGAAAAGACTGGAGAAATGTAGAACTGCCACGCAGCACAGCTGTTCCACTGCTGGGCACGTGCTCAGAGAGCTCCGCATCAGACCTCACATTCACACTTAGCGCAGCTCTGCTTCTGATATGGAATCACCTGGCTGCCAATCATCCTCGGAACGGATAATGAAAATGTGGGACATGAACAAAACAGAATACTGTAAAGAAAAAGAAGATCATAAAACCATCAGGAAAATGGGTGGACTTGTACAGCATAATACTAAACAAGGTGACCCCAAACTCAGAAAGAAAAAAAACCTCACGTTCCCCCTCATATGTGTACCCTAGTTATACATAAAATGCCTGCATGTATATCTATAAGAAGGCATCAATGTGAGTATAGTGTAACATCTAAAAGGAGACCAAGGAAGGGTAATATTTAAGTGATGAGGAAGGACGGGGGCAAGCAAAAGATATACGGACCATGAAAGAAGACATAAAGATAAGAATGACTGGAGCCACACACACCTTTAATCCCAGCACTCAGGAGGCAGAGGCAGGTGGTTCTCTCTGAGTTCTAGGCCAGCCTGGTCTATAGAGCGTGTTCAGGACAAGCCCTATAGCTACAGAGAAACCCTATCTTGAAAATAAAAAAAAAATGTTTGTATTTTGAAACATCACAACTGGGGAGACGGCTGAATGAGCAAGAGGACTGGCTGCTCTTGCAAAGGCCCTGGGTTCAGTTGGCCGTTCACAATCATCTGTAATCCAGTTCCAGCAGAATCTCATGCCCTCTTCTGACTTCCACAGGCAACAGGCATGCATACATACATACATACTGACAAAACACTGGTACATATAAAATAAAGAAATCCAAAATGTGATTTAAAATATCAATGCATTTCATTCAATTTAGGAAGCCAGTGGGAGAAGAAGGAGGGAACAAGAAGGGACAATGAGTAGGCAAATAGGAGCAAAGTGCAATGATGTGCATATATGCAAGTGTCATAATGAAGCCATTATTCTGTGTACTAATTCAAATTAATTTAGAGAAACACTGATAGTCACTGAGCAATTCACTGCTACCTACAGTTAGCTTGATTAAAAATGGTAAAGTCTAAATATAAGATCTTTAAACATATTAATGTTATCATGAGGCTTATGCGTACTAAACACGATAGCTCTCATTCATTCAATCATCCACACGTATGTCCAGCCAGCGACTATTGAGGCCCCACTAGGTGCTATGCTAGGGAAAAATTGACAGGTGAGATCAATAACAAAATTAATTTGAAAAGAAATGTCAATTGTGGAAAGTGTTCAAAATGAAATGACAGTATTGTTAAGATACAAGGGAGCAGAAAAGTGAGTTAAGTGTCCAAGGACGATCACTCTGGAAAGCAACCTTTAAACCTAGGCTTAATGGTGACAGCCATGGAGTCGTGGAAGAAGGGGCAGGAGGAGAGAAGGCAATGCTGGCGCTCCAGAGGAGAAAGCTCTCTGTGGGTCCTGCGAGGACAAGGCCGCCGCTACAGTTGGCCACGTGACAAAAACTAAGGCTACATAATTTTTTGGCCCATGAGAAGAAAAGACTTTTTCTCGTGAACATTTCAGTCAAGGTTTCTTATTCTCAGATTTTATTCTGGGAGTAATTCTAATAAGAACAGGAATATTCATTTTTAAATTAATAATTTGACCATATTCTTAATTCTTAAGATAATACTGGAGAAGTGTATTGCAATCGGTTAAATAGATTTGATATATCTAGAAATAGAACAATATACAACCATTAAAACACTTTCAAAGAGTATACAACGACACTCAAAATGTTTAATAGGAGTTTTTACTCTTAATCCTCTGCAAACCAGCAGTTTCATAAATAGAACAGTAAATAGTCAGGTGTCTTTGGACAGCGCTTGAGTCCGTGTGCCACAGGTTTGCAGTGGACAGTCTGCTTCGTACAGAGCTGCAGGCTGCTGCCAGGATCCTCAGTCACTGAGTAGTACAGAAACGAGGAGAACACCTCGGAGTGACCATCTGCAGCCTCTGCTTTTACTAGGGCACACTACGCGGTGTGTGTGAGTGTGTGGATCTGTATCCTTATTCTACAGCTACTCACTTCTACTGCTCCTGATGGAAGGGTCTGGGAAGGGTCCTGGAGAGAAGGGGATAGCTAAGTCAACCTGAGGAAATGGACAGGATGCTCTGATTTCTTGCTGAATGCCCAGAGAAGGGGAACAATGAGTCTCAGCCATGAAGCACTGCACAGTGTGAGATAAGAAAGAGTGAAGCAGATGGTTAAACAGCACAGTTAGGCTGGATCTCAAACACTGGCTGCCTGATCCCGTCTTCCGTGGTGCGCAGTGTCCAAACGCACAGGGAACACTTCAAATAGCCTGGTCTCCGTGCTGAGGAAAAGGAAGTGTAGGGCGTGGAAACGAGCAGAGGCCGGAGACAAGAGTGTAAGGGACTGAGCAGCGTCTCCTAGGAAGCTGGAGCCATCTCTTAATTACCGTTTGAAAAATAGGCTAACCACAATCTCCCTAAGCCGCTGTGGATCAGCTAACTGACTATGGCAGGGATGTCA
The DNA here is from genome assembly GCF_014885135.2 of Alexandromys fortis. Taxonomy (NCBI): domain Eukaryota; kingdom Metazoa; phylum Chordata; class Mammalia; order Rodentia; family Cricetidae; genus Alexandromys; species Alexandromys fortis. The sequence goes on from NW_026068103.1 coordinate 299,175, forward strand.
TCAAGAAATACTTATTTCTAATATTGTATGACAGTAGATTTGTGACTAACCCATTTTGTACTATTGTTCTGAAAACTAGCTTATTTTAACCATTACTCATGTTTCACTGAACACATCAAGTCTAAAATTATACACTTGAATTTAACAGTTAAGAGATGAAAGGAAGCTAATTCCAGGTGGTTTATATTTCGGGCCTCATAAAAGAAAAACAATAAACTTGTACAACATGGGTTGACTCTTTTTTCTTTCTTTTTTACTCAAACAAAAAAAGTCAACCCCAGAAGGGAGTTCATGAATGAATACACAGATCAAGTACTGTTTCATACTCTCAATTTAATAAAAAAAAATCGATATGCATAAAATGGTTCTTTGCCTATCCATTTTCTGAGAAACGTTTATCCTTCAAAGGCACATCTCCACCTCTCCCCACCTTCCCAATGAAAGAGTAGAGGTGATCATAGGCTCTCTTACAGCTACTTATAGTTAGTCTGTCGTTTTCCAAGTTTGTGGCCTACTTATAAAGAATGTAAGCAAGAGAGAAGGTAATTTACTTATTTGCAAAGAGTTTTCAAAACATATGCACACAGTTTCTCATTTGATCACTGTGGCGATGGTCTGTTAAGATTAACCAGTTCGGATCAGGATAAAACTGCTGAAAGGAAATACAAAAGAATATAAAGAAGTATGCATTTGAAATGACAGTTGGAGACTGTAGGTGTAGTCCAGAAGTAGACAATTGCCCACCACGTGTCATTCCTAGCAATGTAAAATAATAACAATAATAATAACAGCGGCAGTTGGGAGAGAAGGTTTGGGAAAGGTGAGTGTGTAGAGAATCAGGTTTTACACCTAGACAACGATCACACTGGCAAAATCTGTCTGATGTAATTATTTTGGGAACATGTAGGCTATTGAACACATGCATCTTGTAAAGGAAGGCTTGAATGGCAAATTGTAGCTAATTGTGGTCAATTTTAGTTTTTAATCTCAGCAGTAGCTATCCGTTCCATTAACCTCCAGGATCATGCTGGGCAGCTATGAATAGATTCCTGCACAGCTTGCAGCAGCTGGTGGGAACAGCTAGAATAACCAGTAAAGATTCTGTCTTCACATTGTGGGATCTGTGTTTTCATCGCTGATGGCAGAGTCTGATCATGGACATACAGGAACATGATTGCTGAGTTTGCTGCATACACCTTCTACCCATTATTTCAAGTTCTTCTTTTTCTAGTATGGAGGAGAAACCAAAAGCCAAAAACCAAAAACCAAAAAAAAAAAAAAAAAAAAAAAAAAAAAGGAAGGAAGAAAGAAAGAAAGCACAAGGAATACCAAGAAAACAATAGTAATACAAAATAAAGACTAAGCTTGCCAGTGGTGGTAGCACATGCCTTTAATCCCAGTACTTCGGAGGCAGAGGCAAGAGGATCCAGTGATTAGAGGCCAGCCTGGTCTATAAAGTGAGTTTCAGGACAGCCCGGCCTGAGTAAGAGAAGGAAAAAGAAGAGGAGGAAGAGGAGGAGGAGGAGGAGGAAGAGGAGGAGGGGAGGAGGAGGAGGAGGAGGAGGGAAGGAGGAGGAGGAGGTGGAGGAGAAGAGGAGGAGGAGGAGGAGGAGGAGGAGGAGGAGGAGGAGGAGGAGGAGGAGGAGGAGAATAAACTTTGAAGTGGTCCTTTGGAAAGGCAGTGGCAGACTTACAAGACAAAGACATATAATTTTAAAGTTTAGATGCTTGAGAAGTAAAGAAAGATGCAAATAAAGTCAACTGGTAGATGAACAATTAGAAATACCAATAAAGAGGGGGAAACCCACAAAAAGATAAAAAAATTCTACAGTTAAAGTAAAAATTCTGCTAAGGAGATTCTGTCAAATGTAAGGAGGCAGACAAATCAGAAAGTTTAAAGAAAAGACAGGAAAATAATTACATCTTAGGGACAAAAAGAAAAAGGCCTGGGAAAAGCAAAGCCCAAGGGTCCTGTGGGACATTTTCCAGTTGACCAATGTGTCCATAACAAAAGAGATGAGACGGGGTGGAAAAAATTATATAAAGAAATAAAGGCTGAAACTGTCCAAGTTTGATGAAATACTTTATATGCAAGAATCTGAGAAGCTCAATAAACTCTAAATGCCAAGTTGGATGAACCCAGGAATCGAGGAATCAAGGCCTATCATATCACATGAAGCCAGTTACCGCATATAAAAAATATTAACCAGGCATGGAGGCACACGCTTTTAATCCCAGTACACACAAGAGACAGAGGCAGGAGGATCTCTTTGAACCTGAGGCCAACCTGGTCTACGTACTGAATTCTAGGCCAGACAGAGCTACATAGTAAGATCCCATTTTTAAAAACAAAACAAAACATCACACAAAAAACCAAACCAAAACAAAAATAAATCAACTTTTTTTTTGTTGTTTTGGTTTTTAGATTTTGGAGATAAGATTTCTCTGTGCAGCCTCCTTGGCTAACCTGGAACTATTTCTATAGACCAGGCTGGCCTCAGATTCAGAGTCCTGCCTGCCTGTGCTTCTGAGTGCTGGGATGAAAGGCACAGACACACAACCATACCAGGGGAGACCGAGGAGGGGGACGACAACAACAACAAACCCTTTTTATTTATTATTTTATATCTGCAGTTTTTTCTCCCTCCTCTCCTCACATCCCCGTCACCCACCCCCACCCCTGCACCTCCCCTCTGATCCCCATCTACTCTTCCTCTGTTCTGTCACAGAGGAACAGGCCTCCCGTGGGTATCAGTAAAGCATGCCATATCAGGCTGAGGTAGGACTAAGCTCCTCCCTTGTGTTAAGGCTAGGCGAGGCAACCCAGTATGAAGAATAGGTTCCCCAAAGCCAGCCAGAGCATTAGGGACAGCACCTGCTCCCACTGCTAAAAGTCCCACCTGTCACATATATGTAGAGGGCTTAGGCTGGTCCTATGCAGGCTCCCTGGCTGTTGGTTCAGACTCCGTGAGTTACTATGAGCCATATCAGGAATTAAAATTTCTAATAAAAGCATTCAGATTTCTCATCAGAAGTAATTGGAAGTTAAAAGAAAAGAAGTCAAAACTGGGCTAAGAATCCTTTCAAAGTGAGAAGAAATGAAGGTGTTCTAAGAGGACTGATTACCACTGGTCTCACCCTATCAGCTGTGCCCCAACGTCTTCAAAGGTGAAATTAGAGGAGCTTAGATAGCAACTCAAGGCTATATGAAAAGTAAAATCACAAGCTAGTATTACTTAAACTTGTTTACAATTTTTACTATATTTTTTATTTGTGTGTATGTGTGGTGTGTGTGTGGGCATGTTGGTATGTATGTGTATGTGTGTGGTATGTATGTGCTGTGTGTGTGGTGTGTATGTGCATGTGTGTTGTGTGTATATGCCATGGCATGTGTATGTGTATAGAAGTCAGAGGACAACGTGTAAGGGTCACATGAGTCAATTCTCTCCATCTATCTGTCTTGTGAGTCCTGGGGATTGAACACAGGTTGTCAGGCTTGAGTGGCAAATGCTTTTACCTGCTGAGCCGTCTTAAAAGATCATCATAAAATTATCTTTAACTTTACTTTTTGTACTCTACATTATTTGGGATATTATTTTATGTTTTTGGTTAACACAATGTACAGAGATGTAAACTTGCAGTTTTCAGTAATTGACAGAGGTTTGAATGGATCAGGGATTACGAAGTTTATAGCGTGAAGTGGGTGTGGTTTCAAACTGATGTATTCTAAATCCAGGATGCAGGAGAGAAAGGGACCAAAACAAACAGACAAACAAACAAAGACAAGAAAAAAGTCTCCATAAGGCAAATAGAGAATGAAGAGCAGAACTAACTAGGTAAGCCCCTCTTTAGTACATACCTTACATGTAAGAGACTTAAGCAGCGGTACAGGAGGATGCATTAACACAGGGTAAATGAGTACAAGGACACTTTGGGGATGGTGCTGATGAAATGTCTGAATCCTGACAATATTAGAATTGCCTGCAGATGTCAAAACATCAAATTATGCCCGTGTGGTGGAGCATACCTTTAAACCCAGTGTTCAGGAGGCAGAGTCAGGAGGATCTCTGTAAGTCTGAGGCCAACCTGTCTTCACAGAGATTTCCAGGACATCCAGAGTTACATTAAGCCCAGTTTTGAAGGTCCAAGAAAATAAAATAAATAAAACAAAAACCCACATCAAATTATAGGTATTAAATAGTTGTCATTTAGCGTATTTTAATAAGGCTAAAAAGCTAGAGGTCAAATAAGATCATGCGTGCCATTAATGTAAAGCAATACGGCAAGAACACATTTTCACATTAATGCTTTAATTTTTGTGCCATATTTTAGCTTCCCTTACATATACTCTTGAGAGAGTGTTCCACATCTTCTCGTTATATTAATCTTAATCTTTGTTTATAGATGCCCAAGTCCTTTTCAACTTTTCACTCTGTAAACTACAGACAGTGGTATTTTTAGTGGGGGGTCATGACCAACACTCAGCTGCTCTATTAATTACCCTTGAATAGGGTCCAGGGGACCAGACCTGTGATCCCAGCTCCTCAGTTGATTGAGAAAGGAAGACTGTAGTAAACTCAAGGCGGGCTTGGGCTATAGCATTTGTTATAGACCAGCCTAAAGGAGGTAGTGTCTCAAAACAAAACTAAAAAGAGGGTTAGGTAAATAGTTTGGTGGTGGGGCAATTAGCATGCCCAGGTTCACTACCCAGCAACTGAAAAACAGAAAGAAACAAAGCAGAACAAACCACCTGTGAAGCAAAGGTCCAACATGGAAATTCAGTCCCATAGACATCAACTTGGACACACCCTTAGCCTTGGACTGTTACATAAAGATGCAGGCAATTGGAGCACCCCACCACTTCAATGTAAGGAAACTCAGCAGAAGAAAAGAAAGCCAAGAACAGTGGCTCAGCCATTTCCAAATGCAAAGGTGCTCAATTTAAAAAAGAACAAAAAAACAGAAAAAAAAACCAGAAAAGAAAAACACCATGCAGGTATTCAATGTAGATTTGGCGATAAAAGAAGAATGTACAGGGGATCTCCCACAAACACCTCATCCTTGTGCTGACATTGCACGGAACAAAGCAAATTAAGGTAAAGTCACCATTTGTAAACCCACTCACAGCCTTGTGTGTCCTGAGCAGCTTGTGAAAATGGCCTGAGATCCAGTGGTGGGAAATGGGTGGTCAATCAGCAGTGAATGGACATTTCGAATGTGTTAAAAATATCCAAGTCAAACGCCAAAGTGTTTTCTTTTTCTCTCCTTAAAAACAAAGGTATGTTTTCATCTGGAAGGCATTTCTCGATGATGAAATCAAAGCTCCTGCTGTAGAGTAGACTTTACATTATTCAGAACTTATCTTGTACCTTTAAGTAAAAGCCCTCAGCTGCTTCCCTTTCTGCCCGTCTCTCTCTGCTGGTGCCCGGCACCATTTCTCCTCGCAGTCTGTACTTTACAACTCTTTCTCTCTGCTGGAGCAAATCTCTCCTTCATGCCCAAACTGCCCTTTGAAGTCTGCCCTCTCTTTAGGGCTTCGGGGGAAGTATTCAGACTGATCACACAATCCTAGCAGAGTTCCTGGACCATCCACGTTCTGTCGAATACAGTTGTTTCATGTGGCCTGTGATTTACAGTCTTAATTAATGCTCAAAAGAAGAGCACATCTTTGGTGGAGTTTTTCCCCCTTCTTGCTAAAAAACAGGACTCTTGGGGTTTCTGTGGACATTGTGCAGGATGGCTTTGCCAAATGGAATGAGGCATGGTTAATACTTTTCCTTTATAACCTTTGCCATAAATCAGCTGGCACTCCGTTTGCACCAGTGCGGCGATTAATGTCCTGCCCCGCCCCCAGCACTTCCCGAACCTTAAACAAAGTCGGAATAAACTGAGGGTGAGCAGAGCCAGTGGGCTCAGTAAGTCAGTTTAATGAGGTCTGAGTAGATCCCACAGGACATATTGTGGCAGAATGAGGTGGGTGGTGGGGATCCAAATTTCAATGATGTGGAAGTGGGGCGGCGGGGGGGGGGGCGGCAAGGGAAAGAGATGGTGGCAGCTGTGGTAGGCAAAGCTTAAACTCGGACACGTGTCTTTGGTAGAAAGAGCGCATCTTACATTCGCTTCGCCGTTCGCCGGAGCTTCACTGCTGGGACCCATTTCGATTTAGTGCCGTTTCCTGTCTGTGGCTTTGCTTTTCCGTGTTCGCCAACACATGGAAAGTTTATTGTTTGCGGCGCGTCCATAACTGTCTTGATCTGTACGCATTCTCCAGCCTCCTGCCTGCAAACAGACATCTCCATATGCCAAAAAGAATTCCTTACGGGAGAGAAGGAAAAGAAAGATCTGCCTAACTAAGGGATGGACTCCTCAAAAACCAATCACACCCTAGCCATTCTTGCTGGCCAGCCACAGGCCTTTCGACCCACACTTCCCTTAAATTCATGCCCCTCCCTTCCCTGGACAGCGTCGGAGAAAGGTCTGCTGCTCCATTTCCTGTTCCTTAAGTCAAATACACACATAGGATTTGACCTTTAGTGAAAACTATACAACAAGGAAAAAAGAAGCCTTTTCAATGGCCCTGAAAATGTAATCAGTGACAGAGTGTTCTCCCAGAGCCTCGGGGGTGCGGTGAGGTGTCCCGAGTGTCTGATGCCTGACTTTCCTAGCATCTGTCACAAAGTCACAAAGCAAAGCAGACCACCAGAAAGGAGTGACTCTATTGCAGACATGGGGGTGGGGGGGAGGCAGAGACTGTTGAAGGAAAGAAGCTGAAGAAAATGCAAGAGAGCTTCTTAAGGTTTCATTTAATTTGTGAGCCACACAAGGTCTGCTTTAAAACTCTGTGTTCCTCATGTATAAGACGACGTTTACTCTCCGTGACTAAATGGTGGAAAGTGGAAGTTTGGTATGTTACAGGCCTGCTGAGTCTGCAGGGGAAGAGACAGGGAACTTTCGATCATTAGAGGCATGCTAGGCCATGCTCCACCTCTGAGATGCAGAGGACACAGCTTAGACCTTTTTCTTTTCTGGAAGGGGAACGAAAGCTGTTTTTATATTTAGCTCTTGTCTAATTGATGCCTTGCAAACCAAGTAGACACCTAGCCTCACCTGAGGAGATCAGGCCAGGATAAGACCTTATATTAAATGTTTCTTCTGAAAAGGGGATTCAAGACTTGAACATTCCAAATCCATGTTCCCTCAGAGAGCAACCAGAAAGACAGCACAGTCCCAAACTGCACATCACTAAAAGTACTCCACATAGAGTCAATGAATATTTGATTGGTTTGGTTTTTTGAGACTGGATTTCTCTGTGTAGCTTTGGCTGTCCTGGAACTTGCTCTGTAGAGCAGGCTGGCCTCGAACTTCCAGAGGTCCTCCTGCCTCTGACTCTTGAATGTTCAAATTAAAGGCATGTGCCACCATTGTCCAGCAGTGGATTGAATGTTTTTAAGCATACAAATTCCTGGCATACTAAACCTGAACAACGGTACCATTCTGAAAGTTGTAGGTTGATTAAGTAAGACAAATCCAAGCCTTGTACTTCTGGATCATCTGTATTATGAATTATGTCAAGCACATGGCATAAATGTTAATGGATTCAAGGCCACAAAGGAGACAGCTGTGGGAGAGCCTAAATTACATGGTAATGGTTTTGCATTTTAAGATGTAGGCCTATGGAGCTTTTCAACTTTAGCGTAAGGTCCCATCACCACTGTTTCTCCCTCCTTTTTTAAAATGTAAGACAACTGATAATATATTTCAGCTTCAGATAGCTCTGACATGGTCTACTTTCTTTAAAACTCCTAATTTTGCTTGTTATTTTTATTTTTCAAAGTTATTAATTTCTCTCCGTCCCCCCATACACACACACCATACACCACACACACACACACACACACACACACACACACACACACACGGTTCAAGACATAAAGATGTTCTACCATATAAAGATAAGACATGGAAAATTCTTCAGACTGAAAAGTGTTGATTCATTCCTAAGTGCTAGATTTCAACTAAGCACGCTTTGTGCAGAACCATTTATTTTTTTAAAATGAGAATGGATATATTACTGTATTGCTTAACACATATTCTAACTGCAGATCTAACAGTTAAGAAGAAAAGCGAGCTCACTGTGAGTTAAATACAAGTGTCTGGTAGGTAACTACATGTTCAAAGCACATCGAAGGGCTTAGGAGCATAATTGAATCATGGAATACTTTACTGGTTTATAAAAGGTCCTGGCTTCTAGTTCCAGCACAAACCAAACCAAACAGCACACCCACCAACCCATACTTTCATCTGTACCCTACTGAACAGATGAAGACAGACTTCAGTTAGGTGAAAAACAGTTCTTTACATTTTTTTTTTTTTGGTGTGTCAGAAGTAAACCTGAAACAATTGGGTCTCCACTTCTACCATGTGGGTTCTGGGGAAACGATATATATATATATATATCTCAATTGTGGAAGGAAGTCCATAGCTATCCTGAGACTATTATGAGACATGCTCGGTAGGGAGCTGGAACTCCAGGACAGAGGACTGTGGTGGCTTCCTTGATTTTTGTGAATCTTTTATTAGGGAGAAAGTAAGCATTCAGGTCATAGCTGAGACATAGTGGGAAAACAACTTGGAGTGGACTTCAGCCAACAGGATGTGTAGCTGGCAAAGGACGGGAAAGGATGGATGACGTGGAACAGGATGCAGGTGTGATTCTCGGGATGATGCCCTCCACCGTCTGTCTTTACCTCCTTGGAAACAGATTCAGACGTGAAGGGACTTGCCCATCTCACTGAGAGCAGCACTCCCGACTTGTGCACGTCATGGGAAAGTATGTGGAATGCCAAGAGTGGGGCTCTCAGGCTCTTGTTTGTTTGTCTGGTTGGTTGGTTTGGGTCCTCTTTAGCAAATTCAGTAGCAGCACAGGAACAATAGGTTGATGGAGGCTGGATGCATAGTGTAATACACAGACACATCCAAGGGTGTTGTAGACTGAGACTCGATTCACATTAGCCTGTATATATTTTAGACAAGTCCCTTCAAGCAATGGCTTCCTTTCCTTGACATGGGGGTGATACTCTCCATTGGCTGTTGAGAGTTTTTCTCTTGCACATGCTAACTATATCCTCCATCCCTGATCTCTGTCTCTGGCCCTCTTGCATAATTTTAATAGAGCAAAAACAAAAAGAGATAAAGAATAAAAGGAAATTGAGTCATTGATAAACGTAGCCCATCATTTATTATTGAGGGATGAATAGCCATATGTGGAATATTCACATCTATTCTTCTAACAGCCCCATTCCATTTTTAAAGTTTGCTCTGTGTGTGTGTGTGTGTGTGTGTGAGAGAGAGAGAGAGAGAGAGAGAGAGAGAGAGAGAGAGAGAGAGAGAGAGAGAAGGGAGGGACCAAGTTACTTACAGGTGTTAGAGGAAAACTTGTGGGAGTTGGTTCTTTCCTATTGTGAATTCTGGGGCTTGAACTCGGGTATCAGGCTTACTAGCAACAACACCATTAACCACTCAACTATCTCACTGGCTCTTATTTTTTTTTTTAATATTTATTTATTTATTATGTATACAATATTCTGTCTGTGTGTATGTCTGCAGGCCAGAAGAGGGCACCAGACCTCATTACAGATGGTTGTGAGCCACCATGTGGTTGCCGGGAATTGAACTCAGGACCTTCAGAAGAGCAGGCAATGCTCTTAACCGCTTTTAATGGACATTTTTTGTTACCTCTTGGGGTGGATGAAAGAAATGTAAATTAATCAAACATTTATTTAATTTTATTTTAAACTTAATTTTGAGACAGGACTCTCTCTGTGGAACTCAGGCTGGTTCCTGAATTCAAGAGATCCCTCTCTCTGGGACTCCTGTATTCTGAAAATACAGTAGTATACCAACATGGCTGGCTTCTAATTTTTTCTTTTGATTATAGAAGGAAGAAAAAAAACTAAAAATTATAAACTTCATTAAGCATTTGTGATTTACTTACATCCTAATTACTCTTGTTATTCTAAGATGTGATCTGCTAATATTCCATAAACAACATAGAAAAACCAGCAGGAGATCCTAAGCATTTGTTAGAATACAAAGCCCCTCTTCACCATGTGCTTTGTATTGCTTCTCTGTTCAAGGAAGTGTCACATAACTGCCTCCTTTGTGTGAACTAAACATGGTGTCTTCCAGAAAGTATGGTTTGGGAAAGCACAACAAAAAGAGTCACTCAGCCTAGTAGTGGTGGTGCACATCTGTAATCCCAGCACTTAGGAGGCAGAGCCTAGTAGTGGTGGCGCACATCTGTAATCCCAGCATTTAGGAAGCAGAGCCTAGTAGTGGTGGTGCACATCTGTAATCCCAGCACTTAGGAGGCAGAGGTTGGCTGATGTCTGTGCACCGAGGCCAGTATGACTGCACAGTGAGTTCTGGAACAAGCGGGGATGTTACATGAGAAACCCTGTCTCAAACAACAAACCAACAAACAAAAAGTCACTTCCCTGAGTTTAAACATGACAAATATGACCTCTGTGGTGCCATCAAGGTCATGTCAACAGTGGTGAGTGCCACACACTGACAGGAAGAAATAAATGGCATTTGACCTCTGTGGGTCTTTCTCCATACAACCCACAACCCCAGTCTAACCATATTTTGAAACTCTCCAGACAAATAAATTATAGTTGAGGGACTTTTGACAAAGCACCTGACCAGGTATTTTGAATTCACCAAACTTCTCAAGGTCATGAAAAGAAAATGTCAGGCCAGAGAAACTTCCCTCAGGCCGGGATCTTAGGTACAGGATCAGTGAGTGGGATGTGGTGTCTGCTCTAGGACCCAAAGAGGAAACAAGGTGAAAACAAGTAGTGTGTGAACAAGCATGGATCAGTTCCTAAAACTGTGCCGAGCCTGTTATGTTAAATTAAACCTCATTAATTCTAGACATTAAAAACAAAGGAGGTTGGATGTCCGACATACAAAACCCCCCTTGTACAAGCTCCTTAAGTTTTCTAAAAATTTAAGATGTTTTAAAAAACATATATAATCTGTTTAAAAACACCCCAAATCCTTATATTGGCAAAACAGTTTTAACAACTGCCTTAGATTACTACAAAATTCATTTTTTCCTTGGTCAAATATTTGTTACATTTTCTTTTTCAAGATAGGTATTTTATTGAAAGAAGAGCCATTATCGAAAAATCAACTTCCCAAAGCTGGGCAGTTCAGATGACAGTGTCTTGGTTCTGTGCAGCGAACTATAACTCTGCCATGTGCTAACCTTCCTAAAAATCTCTCATGCTAAATTCCTCACTCCTAGATCTGAGAAGTTGGAGTGAGTGGTTTAACAGTGGTGTTCTTTTTTTTCTCCAGACAGGGTTTCTCTGTGTAGCTCCGACTGTCTTGAACTTGCTCTGTAGACCAGGCTAGCCTTGAACTCAGAGATCTTCCTGCCTCTGTCTCCCAGGTACTGGGATTAAAGGCACACACCAGCACCGCCCAGCTAATAATAGTCTTTTGTTTTACATCATTTCTCCCAAAGCCAGCAGTGCACATGCAGACCCACAAAGAACTCCCTGCCCAGATCTTCCTTCTTTTCTCAACCTTCTCCAGGCTTTGTTTCTCATTCCTGAAGTAGGCTGGCCTCTAAATGGCCCTGCTTCCAACATTACATCATGACTGACAGAGTCAACCGTGAGAGGCTGCCACTGAATCAACATGCCTTTAGGGGTCTTTCCAAAAAGGAAAGAAAATCTGGCAGCTGACTTTGGGACCAAGATTACTTAGCTTGGTCAAAGTTGCTACACCATCCATCACTGAGAGATGAGGGGACATTTGCCCAGGGTCAGTGGCCAAGCAACTGTGTGAACTTGTCCCAAATTGTCACTGTTTCCCTTTGCCCAGTTCTAAACTTGGTTGCTTTATCCTTAATGTGGTGCCCTCCGGCAGGGGGAGGGCAAAGACTCGCAGATCACCCTCTCTGGCCAGTTCATCGTGGAGTCACAGACTCAGACACCGGTGGTTTCCATTAGCCCGCGTTCATTAATATTGCCTTCTAGCTGCCAGGCCGTGTTTGGAAAATGGTTACATTTCAGCAGCTATTCCCTATTGTTTAAATGTGCTTTAGCTTCAAACTAATTTCAGATAAAGGAGGACATTACTTTCAAGCAGAGTAAAAAAAGAAGCCTTTGAATTCTGTTTTGCTCTCTCTGACTTAGGCTGGAAACTTGTTTTGAACCTAAGACATCACTTGACGACTTAACGTTTATTCAAAATAGCCAACATGTAAAAATAGCCAAACTATCCGCCAATACTTGGTACATGCCTATCATGGAATATTATTCAGTCATAAAAGGAATGAAGTGCTAACATATGTTACACCACGCATGAACTTTCAGAACATCATGCTTGGTGACGTAAGACAGAAACAAGGACAAATATTGTTTGACTGCAGTTGCAAGAGATAGCCGAGAGAAAACAGACAATAGAAAGCAGGATTAGGACTGGAAGATGGGGAGAGCTGTTAATGAAGACCTTCTGTCTGGAATGCGGAAAAGCTTCCGCAGGCAGATGTTGGTGATGGTTGACCATCCTGTGCACGAGTGTAGGGCTGAGTGAACCATGTGCTTAGAAACGGTCAGAATGGGGCTGAGGCGTAGCTTGGTGGTAGAATACGGGTTTAGCCTAGCATGAGCAAGGCCCAGGGCTCAACCCGTAGCACTAGCCAAGCAGCGTTAAAATGGTGGATCCTGATGCTTTCATTTTACTACTTAAGAAAACAAAACAAACAAAAACCAGGACACTGGAGGACGAAGATCCAAACAGAATAGGAGTTAGAAACTTGGAAAATTCTGATTTTCTGATTTGTTCTGTGCGGTTGGTGGTAATTTTGTAGAGACGGAGTCTCACTGTGCAGCCCTGACCGGCCTGGAACTCACTACGTAGCTCAGGCCAACCTTGAACTTACTGCTATCTTCTTGCCTCTGCCTCCCAAGTACTGCGATTAAAAAGAATTGTGCCATTCCATTAGGCCTTATCTTATGTTTTATTATTTATTACATTACATGATTCAAAAGTCAGGTTGATGTAAAAAGACACACAGGGAGAAAGCTTTAGCACAGACATCAACCCCTGTCACCTCCCTACAATGGGCCCTCCTCTTACATCCCAACTGGCCATCAAAGACCATGATTATTGCTCTTTTCTTTATTTTCCCGTTTCTTCAGCAGACAGAAGTAAGTGAACACATATTCTTATCTTCCTACTTTTTTACTCAAAAGGTGACAGACTATATTCACTGTTAAGCACTTTGCCTAAACCTTGAAGAATTTGGAATTTTAAAAAGCTAACCCCAAACTGTTCATTTTACAGTTGTCGACAAGTCATAGTTGTATTTTCTTTACCCAAGTAAAACAGTATAGAGAAGTTTGCTTTCTGCTTTATTTTTAACAGAAGTTGAGACACAGAGAGAGAAGTGGGGGAAAGGGGGAGGAATAGGGACAAGGAGAGGAGGGAGGGAGGGAGGAAGGGAGAGCGGATTTAAAGGTTCAGGAACATTAGGGCTGCCTGACTTGCCCTGGGGAAAAGTTTAACGGGTGTAAATCTCCTCTTTCAAAGCGCTTTATGTCCATTGGTCACTTGGAGATTACCACCTTGTAAAAGAAAGGAAGAAAAGCCAAGGCCCCACCCTAACCCACAGCAGCAAGGGAAGAGAAGGGGGTGGAAGTGGCCCCAAGTTGACCACTGCTCCAACTGGAAGGGCTAAGTGCCCCTTTTAAATTTAAGGAAATCCACCTGGCACCCTGCAGGACTGTATCTTGAACTCTGAGAACCCACTAGCTATGACATCAGGCAGTCCGGAAGGCTCCTGCTTCCAGCACTGACTCCCAAAAAGGAATAAGTGAAACCCCATCAGCTGGGCTAGTCTCTCTGCTCCCTCACTATTTTTGTCGCAATCATTCCCGGCTTTGGCAATTTAAAAAGAGAGAGACACCTGTCACCGGAAAACCAACTGCTGCCTTTAAAGTCCTCTAAAACAACACCAACCCCCCTCCCCCAATACTTTCTATTTTTTTTAAGGTCAAATCTACGATTTTGGAATGTGATTATAGATAAAATGTAAATTTATACTTCTACTCTATAATTTTCTGTCGTTATTAAAGGCTACATTTAGACTCATATTAAAGTTAAAGGAAGATACTGTTTATTAAAAATAATCTAATTTCAGATTCTGTCTTTTCTGTTTGTTTTTGGTTTTTGAGATAAGGTTTCTCTGTAAGCCCTGACTGTTTGCATGCCAGGCTGGCCTCAAACTCAGAGATCCTGCCTCTGCCTCCTGAGTGCTGGGATCAAAGATGTGTGCCACTATGCCCGGTTCTGGATTTTTTTTCTTTTTTCAAAAAATGCTAAACGCATTGACATTTGTATTATAAGTCATTTAGTGAAGTTTTTATTCTTGTATTTTTTTTTAAAAAAAAAAAAAACCTTTTATATTCTAGAGATTTCCTTAGACAGAAGAGAAACACAAACAAATCAATTCCTTGCCTGGTGGGAGTTAGCATTCTGGCAGAGTCAGACAATAAGGAAGTAAACAAATTGGTAAAGGCATTTGGAAAGTGACAAGAGCTATGAAGTAGTTGACTAAAGCCAGGTAAGAAGAGGGAAAGGCGGAAAGCCTTCTGACAGAAGCACCAGGAAAGGCTGCTGCTGCGAAGAGATGATCAAGCCCAGTGAAGCGGGGTAGGGGGAGGGGGGGGGGGGACACACCGTGCTAAGAAGACCCAGCCTGCCCGCGCAGGAGCAGCAGAAGCCAGTGCGGGCAAGAAGAGAGTGGGCAGTGCTGTCTGAAAGCACAGAGCGCCCTTCGAGACTCTTGGCAGCACTGAGCCTGTGACTATTAAAGGCTGAATCTGCTGGCAGCATAGAACAACAACAAATACTGCAGGCCGAGCCTGGGTTGCCTGCGGAGCTGTGTCCAGAAGCCTTTTAGTTATGATGAGGAGCGCTTACGAAGTTCCTTCAAAACCCTGGGCAGCTCAGATAGGCCTCGAACTTGTGATCCCCCTGCCTTAGCATCTCTCACCATGCCCAGGATCATGGTCATTTATCTCACAAATAGATTTCAGCATGATTTAATCAATCAATCAATCAATCAATCAATCAATGTTTTGAGTGGAAACGTATACAAAATTAATCTTGTACTTATATATTTGCAGCATTAAGCTGTAATGAAAAGTTTTGTTAATTTTTTAGGTTAGCGTGCAACAACAGGGGTTTCATCACAGATAGCATCGTCATCAGGCATGTCATCATCCTTTGCTCTCCTGCATTCCCTTCCCTAGTCTCTTCCTCTGTGCCCTGTCCCTCTGTCCCGCTGGTCTGTTTCCCCATCCCTTGTAATTCATTATTTTAGTTGTCACCTCCCTTAAGACGTCCTCCTTCCCTCTCATGATCCCCTTTCTCTTTTGTGGCCCACAAACACACACACACACACAATTTTAAATCTACGTTCTGCATATGACAGAAAGCACATACAATTGTCCTAATTCTGCCGGATTCCTCTTAACATACTGATTTCTAGCCGCATTTCATTTTCTCCATGGCTGCATAACATTGCATTGGATAGCACATATATGTTTAAATCTGAGATTCTTAGCACTTGTTCAAGAAGAAGGGGATGACTTCTGTCCCTACAGGTTAAAAAAATTAAAGCCAAAAGAAAAAAAAAAAAAAAAAACCCTGGCTGCCCCAGGACAGTACTCAGGCAGATTCTCTGGGGTCCCAAGCTCTGAGGCTTAACTAGATCAGCTAAACTGGGTTGTGGATGAGCTAAGCCAGGTTTCCCATGCACCAGAGACGGAGATGGAGTATGTATTGGGAACCCATAGATGGCAGATGGCTCGGTGGACTTCCGAGTCTAACCTGACACAGCAGTGACCTACATACTGAGGACGGAGACTGTGCATTCACAGCCCCCCCCCCCCAACTCAGATGCTCTGTGTCTCCCACTCTGGTTACCTCTTTTCTCCTTCAGCTAGACTCCAGGTTCGTTTATCTGTGCTCTCTATCTTTATATAGCTTTTTTCCAGAAGTGTCCATGCTGATGTGTCCTCTTGCTGCTCTTCCTCCTTACTACACCTATGAATATTTGAATATGTGAGGACGGTCCCCTCCCCTGGGAAATGATCCGCCTGAAGATGCTAATTTCTCAGGTCAATTGGCCAACTTCCTCAAATTTTCTTCACTTTACTGTAACCTTTCCCTTCCAGCAGCAGAAAGAGAAAGTTATCCTTAAAAGTCCACATATATGGTCGCCATACTGGATATGGAATGCTGAGTGAATCCACTCGGAAGTATCTGAGTGACAGTTTGAAGTCTGATTGTCATAAATCCACTTTGAGTGTCTTTCACTCATTTGCAATTTGTCCAATTTCTCTGTTTCAAATATCTCGTGTCAGAGTTAATTTACTTTATGCTAAAGGCAAAACCAAATGCCAAGCAGCCTCGCATGCAAACACTCTAGGGAAACTAGCGACTAAGACAGGAACTGGGGTGCAGAGCAAAGGGAAGACAAGGGTGCATGGGAGAATACCTGCCCACCGGCGGCAGTTGTGCTCAGCCTGTTTGGTCTTCAGCAGAGAAAAGGATATCCAGCTATGAACCCGGCCACCGCTATATGGAGAAGGTGGTCTTTGATCTGGACCTTACGGAAAGGGTAAGATTCATCCAGACAGGATTGAAGCAGAGGCTTTCCAGGTACCAGAAGACAATCAAGACAGGCTAAGCCACTGTTAGGAATCAGGATTCTTCTTAAGCTAAGATAAGAAGCCCTGTGGGAACAGGGGAGAGTGCTGAAGTGGTCTCTGCCTGTAGTTCAGGTAAGGGGCACCACCAAACAGTCCCATATCACCTGATTACCTACTTCCCCTCTCCCCCGCCCCCGGTAAAGTGTGTATGTATGTGTGTGTGCACGAGCACACACACGTGCACGCATGTTCCCAGAAGGCAGTTGCTGGGCTTGCAATGTCTGCAGCAAGCATTCACCAAACGATAGTGTCCTTGTTGTTAATGATGTAATTAATCCTGGAACACAGGATGCACAGGGAGAATGAACTGAAGAAAGAATGCACATGGAACAGACTCCACTGCAGTGAAGGGAGAGACATCAGGCAAATTTCCTGAAGGGCTTTGAAAAGGATGTAGGATTAAGGTGCTTAAAATCTGGTCTGTATTTAAAGCAAAGCAGCGAACTCAACCTTCCTAATGCTGGAACCCTTTAATGCATGTCGTGCAGACTCCCAACCATGAAATTATTTTCACCGTTACTTCATAACTGCAATTTTGTTATTGTTATGAATCATAATGTGAATATTTGATGTGTAGAATATCTGATATGGGACCTCTGTGAATGGGCCACACACCCCCAAAGGGGCCATGACCCACAGGTTGAGAACCAGTGCATTGGAAGATCTGAAGATTCAAAAAGACTTCATCAGGATGGACAAACATCACAATACACAGAGTGTGGTGGGTAGGAGATGATCTTGGGCTTCATCCTCACACAATATCCTAATGGTTAGGGAGCTTGAGCTGATGCTGAGGTGGACAAAGGGTTGGCCAGGGGACAGGGTGGAGCTGGGAAAAATCCTTCAGAGTTGAGCTTTGGAAATTATAAAGACAAGCTACTGCAATGGGAAAGGGGTGAGCTGGCGGTAGCCTGGACTACTAGCCCTCAAGTGGGGGAGTGAGAGGAAGGAAAGGTTTCCAGCAATGCGGGAGGGAAAATCCCCAATAATATGGGGAGCACATTGTCTCTGCTTAAAACCCTAAGATGGAAGAAAGGAAAAGTAACAACACATGAGTGGTAAAAATAGCTTGTTCAGGAATTGGAGAGATGACTCAGTGGTTGAAGACCATTTTCTGCTCTTACAAGGGAACCAGGGTTCAGTTCCCAGAACCCTTATCAGGCAGTTCCAACTGTCTATTGTTCCAGCTCCAGAAGACCTGATGCTCGCCTCTGACCTCCAAGGACTCCTGCATGTGTGTGGGACCATGTACACACTCAGCATACACAACCCCCAGTGCGCACACACGCACAAACACACACACAATATCTCTATAAAGCTTTCTTAAAATAACTTTAATAAATCTTTAAAAATATAGCTTGTTCATTTGGCAGCTCGCCCCGTACCCTTAGCATCATGTAATTCGGAAGATAGCATAATAGGAAATTTTACGGGAATGTTCTGCTCAGACAGTATAACAAAATGACATCTGCTTTTGCTTCAAAGATGTTTTGACACGCCAGCTCTTAAACGTGCAGTTAGGAAGGACAGGAGAGACATCACGGGGAGTCAGGCTTGATTTCACTGTGACTAAGCCCCAAAGGAACAATGGGGACATGAAGCAATCA
Organism: Alexandromys fortis; assembly: GCF_014885135.2. Classification (NCBI taxonomy): domain Eukaryota; kingdom Metazoa; phylum Chordata; class Mammalia; order Rodentia; family Cricetidae; genus Alexandromys; species Alexandromys fortis. Next base: position 317,578 of record NW_026068103.1, read on the forward strand.
ACACTAACAAGAGTCCGATGATGTGCTTTCTATCGTCTGGCAAGGAAATGGCCCAAGTTGCATGGAGCACCACTGACAGAGAAACCTTAGTCATGGTAGCCTGCTGAGTCACTCTCAGGCCGAGGTCCACCGGGACAGTGCTCTGCCCGGAGAGAAGCCATGAGGAGGATTCATCCCTTACCACTGTGGTGCAATGTCTTAGTGGTATGTGTCCAGACAGGAGTGTGGCGGGGAAAGCCTTCACCCCCAAGAACTTCATAAGGAGACCTGCTTCTTAGATGGGCACCAAGCAGACACTGAGGACACTTTGGTGCTAGCTGGCAAAGGGCTTACTCCCTTTTCTAATTTTTACTATGGGAAGGGGAGGCTGGAAGATAGGAGAAGGTATCTTATAAGTACAAGTAGCATTATAAAATGGTATCTGAAGCAAAATTAAGTTCTAGGAGACTCTCAAGCTTCCTTCTGTCAGGGATCACTCCTTCCCCACCACTTTTTAAATTTTATCTTATTTGTTAATTTAATCTTATTTATTTATATAGTTGCTCCCCGCCCCCCTTTTTGGTCTCCAGGTCCTTTGATTATATGTCCTCCAGTTTAGAGGGTTTGTTGTTGTTGTTGCTTTCTGGTTGTTGTTTTTTTTTTTTTTTTTTTTTTTTTTTTCCAATGGATTTCTGAGTGTGATAAAGAGTGGTTTTCTGTGTCTATATCTGTTTCTTTTCCCTTTTTTTGGGATCTTTTCTTTTTGTTTCTTTTGTCCTATTCTTATGTGTTGGTTTTGTTTTATCTTTATATATTTTATTTTTCTATTATTCCTTAGAAGCTTGTTTGTTTTTTGTTTCTCGATGAGAGACAGAAAGGGATTGGATTTAGAGGAGGGAAAGGTGGGGATGAACTGGGAGTAGCAGGAGGGGAAATTGTATCAAAGTTATATTATGTGAAGGAGGAAAAAAAATCTATTTTCAATAAAAAGGAAGAAAAACCTCAACGTTTGAAATTGTAAGGTTTTTTTTTCTTGATTAAAATTATTTTACTTTAAAAATGAATCCTCAAGGAGCACCTTGGAGGACAAGAAGGACCCCTGAACATCATTGATTTTGCAACTTATTGGAAGATTTGTACAGAATAAATTCTCTTGAAATTAAACCCCTGGCTGACAGCTTCACTAATTGCAGTCCTTCCTGCCGAGGAAGGCCAAGGCCCAAGCGGGCAGACAGATTAGCCGCAGAGGCCGAGTAAAACAACAATTTGGTGGAGCCAAACCCTGGAGAAAAACTGTAGAAGTCCTGTGCATATCCAAACAGGCCGCCCGCATCACCCTCGGCTTCATTAGCACATGAAAATGCGGTAATTGAACGTCCTTCAGCCTCCCTTCCAAGGGCCCAAATCAATCATTCATGGAAATTACGTTTTGATAAGAGGTGTTTAAACATTGTCAAAGATTTTCTGAAGGTGTCATTCTTTCTGTCTTAAGAAAATTCCAGCCAGCCCTCAGCTGCAGGGCAGCAAAGAGGGAGGGAAGAGTTAGAGGCAACTGAAGCCACGTCTAGGAGGGGGATCCAGCAGGTGTTTCCACAGAAATACTGATTTGGGGAGAAGCTGTTCTATCCTTCACAGATACAGCATTTAGATAGTTGTTTGATAAGTTATATAGAAGGGTAAATATTTTAACTAAGTCTTTATTTTAAGAAAAGATTTTTAAAAAGCTGCTTTTTTTTTTTAGCAACAAGATCTTGCTAAGCAGCCCATGCTGGCACCAACCTGCCTCAGTTCGCCTACCTCAGCCTTCCCCGTGCTGGGATTACAAGCATTTTACCTTGTTGGTTTTATGCTGACAGTAAAAGTGGATATATATCTTAAATATTTTTTATTGTGTGTGTGTGTGTGCGCGCACGCGCGCACACACACGCATGCATGTATAAGCCATGGTATGTTTACCGAGGTCAGAGGGCAACTTGTGGGAGTGGTTTTCTCCTTTCACTGTGTGGGTCTCTGGAATTAAAGTCAAGCCATCAGGCTTGCCCACTAAGCAATCTCTCTAGCCCTTGCATGTACCTTTTGATGACACTTTGGAATGTTAAAACATACATTCACGTATTAACCCAATACTGTAATAGTACCATGGGAAGCCAAGGCAGTATGATTGCTGAGTTGCAGACCAGCTTGGGTCACTGAAACTCATGCATTCAGGAACTGTGTCACACAGTTGGCATTGACAGGATTTCCCCCAGATTTCTTACCCCAAATCTGAAAATAGAGAGTAATAATACTAATAACCCCCAAAGAAAAGGATAAGATTGTGAATGATCTGTTAACATCACACAAACAAGCCCCCACCCCCTTTAAGATACATTATCTTCTCAGTTATAGGAAGACTAGAGAATAGATTGATAGGAAATCACTTTGGTTCTTTTTTTCAACTACATTCTTTTACATGCAAATATTTGTAATTCCTCAGAAAGTTGCTGGGGACCTGCTTATCTTTGGGGACACAAATATCAGTCCTTTAAACAGTATGGGTCAACATTTCCATTCATTATTGTCTAGCAGAAGGGTTCTAAACAAAGAGGCCAATAACTTGTTAACACTGGGCTTAGGCATTTATGTCAACAATGTTACCACCTTTCCTTGAGTCTCCTCCCATTTCCTCAAGGTAGCTCAGATTCACCACACCCATGCATGTACTTCTAAGCTGCCCAGAGAAGGCAGGGAAGGGCCCCCAGCTGCAGTTTTCTCTCTGTTGCTTACTCAGAACCTAGCTACAGTAAGACAACAGAGTGGTCAGGCTGTGGAAAGCCACAGAGCCCTTTCCCCATTCCAGGTAGTTGAACCCCTGTGGGAACCTTTGTTCTGATGATTGGCAAACACACACTGCCATATTTTGTATTCCCAGGTATAGATTTCAGAAGGGGTCAGGGGATATGACCCACAAAACCTAAAATGACTCTACATAAACATTCCATACACCCTCCTCAAAGAGAGGCAACCCCTTTCCCAGCTGTCCCGTCAACATTGACTCACCCCTCACTTTCCCTCCGGATGACAAACAATCAAAGCAACTGAGGCATACAAAGCTTTTTCTGGTTTGAGAACCACACGCACTTGCGTCCAAAAGTTAGCAAGCTCTAGACTGCCATGAAAGGCTTTTCCTACCTCTCAGACCCTGTATCTCTGAGATGATTGGACTGGCCTGAGCTTGCTATGCAGTCAAGGATTGGTATTTTCAGCCTCCTGCCTCCCTCCTCCTCCCCTGGGGCCAGTGCTGCTGGGATAATAGACAGTGTGTACCACAATGCCTGGTTTACATGGTGTGGGGAGCTAGTATACTCTACCTGCCCCCCCTCACAATCTTTATAATCCAAAGAAATCAACAAGACTTGCAGCTTGATTGACGAAGAAAGTCAACACCAGGCCCACTTGGAGGCCTTTTCCCCTAGTGGCTCAAAAGACAAAAGGCAAAAACCCAAAACTAAAGAGTGAACCAGTTTCCTAGATCAACTCTCCTGAGGCTGTGACCCTTTAATACAGCTCTCCATGTTGTGCTGACCCCCAACCATAAGACAACTGTCACTGCTACTTCATAGCTGTAATTTTGCTACTGTGATGAATTGACATGTAAATATCTGATATGCAGGACATCTGATCTACAACCTCTGTGGAAGGGTTGTTGGACCCCCAAAGGGGTTGCGACTCACAGGTTGGGAACCACTCACCTAGACGAATAAGATTGATCCAACTATAAAACAAGAGAAAAAAAAAGTGGAAGAAATTCTCAAGACCAAGTACATCATAAGACTTAGGGACAGGAAATGAAGATGTTCAGGGAAATATTTCAAAATGTGCACTGGGTGTGCAAATTCAAGGAAGCGAACAGGTAGGGAACACTTCACACCCAAACGGTCTTTTGATGTGTGAATTAGGGTCCTAGGTACAATGCCTACACGGACAATGCCTCTCCCTCCAACCAACTCTTTCCCTCTTTCCCGTCTTTCTCCTGAGAGAGCTAAGTAAGCTATTTTTAAAACGTCTTGGCTGTAGGAATCATGACACCTAGAAGTTAGTGTCTTCTGGCTTGCTGGGAAATAGCCTGGCTTGCGCTTATTATCCTGACAGTGATTGTTCCTAATGCCCCATTTTACACTCAAAAAGTGTCCTGCCGCAGACAATGATCACTTCAGTCACAGAATGCAAATACATATGCAGGAGGTCAATCAATAAATGAGACACTGTCCTAAGCTGCGACTATATGGTCTCATATATAACTGTAAAGGGCGTATATTGGGCATAACTGCAAAGGGCATAACTTGGAATATATGAATTAACTTAAACGTGAAAGAAGAAAAATAGCTCTAAACTAACCCCATCATACCCAAATAACCCAGAATCCCATTGAATGTCCTCTCCTCTTGCCCCTGACTAAGAAATTTAGCCAAGTTAACCCTCGAACAGAAAAGGATGTCAAAATGAGGGCCATGGGCCTGTTAATGCAGTGAGTGTACCAGGTGCCTCTCAGGCCAGTACAGTGTAGAAGTTACAGCAGGGAACAAACTGCCTGCCCTAAGTATCATTTCTTTTTCCACAGTACAAAACCATGGAAGGGGAAAAAACATTCCCAAAACAAAAACCTCAACAAATGTATAAAAGAAGGATGGAAATTTATACTTGATGAAGATGATACGAAGATATTTCTAAATTTGTATAAAGCAAAATACATTTTAAAGACATTCTAGATATTTATATCTATTATAGATATTATGTATAGATATTATATTATCTAATGATATTAATATTTTAATAGTAAAGCTCATTTCCCATTTCAGATGTCTTAAAGATGAAAGCATTAAAAATAAATTTCCAGTGAAAAGAATCCACACCAATTCTACTCTTAATCCTTTGTCCAAAGAAGCTTCTTATGAAGTGTATTATCTTCACAAATAGTCACCATTATCTAACTATTTCCCCGGGGAACCGACAAGGTAAAGGTTTCTAAGCAATTCTCTCCGAAGTTAAACATTAAATTAAAATACTGAAATGCCTCTGACAACCTAGGGATGACCTGAAACCTGTTCAGAGCATGGCAAAGGTGAGAAGGCTGTTCTCAAGTAACACCCATTGTTCCAGCTCTGCTAAAACAAAAGGAAAAAAAAAAGCCATTGCCTGCTTAGACCATCACATCTCAATTCAAGTGCTACTTAAGAAAGCGAAACAAAACAAACTTTTCTGCTTAGTCAAATTTTCATATTTTTTTTTAAAGGAGATGAGCTTTCTGACTTTGTTAACATACCAAAATTCAGGACAGTCAAGAGAATCAGGAGACTTTAATTAGGTGTTTATTGTCTATTACAGAATAAGTTTTAATTTCAACAAAGATCCAAAAATTATATGGAGAACATACTAAATATGCTCAGCTTGAAATTCTGCAGAAAGTTATTTGTGGATATTAATGTCCAAAATTTTTATGAATGTTATCTTCACTATGTAAAAGGTACATATGCTAACCTCAAAGTCGCAGGAAAAAGTCAAGGACCCAAAATGTTTCCAAAGAAACCATGATTTACTCATAGGTGAGGTTCTAGGTTTGGTCCCCAATAATTCTAAATGAATACACAAAGAGATTATTTTGAAGAACATAGAAGAGGATACACTGTGCCGGATGTTAAAGACAAAGTAGTTTATCCCACTGCAATGATACAGAAACACGAAAAAGTACATATACAAAGACATAAGAGATTGACAGGTGATGGAGGCAGCTTTTTAAAAATCTCACTTATAGCTGGGTAGTTGTTGGCACACCTGGAAGGCAGAGGCAGGCAAGTCTCTGAGTTCAAGGCCAGCCTGCACTACAGAGTGTGTTCCAGGACAATCAGGGCACACAGAGAAACCCTATCTTGAAAAAACAAACAAACAAACAACAACAATAAACTTAAATTTATGTGTAATGTGGGTCTGTGTGTGCCATATGTGCAGTGCCCACGAGGACAGAGAATATCCTGCAGCTGGAGTTACAGGCAGTTGAGAGTTGAGTTATCTGATGTGGGTGCTGGGAACCAAACTGGGGTCCTCGGAAGTGTAGCGGGTGTGTTTAGTGGTTGTTCATTTCTCTAGCGAAGGAGATAGCATTTGTAAAGTGTAAGGAAAGGATGAGGGCTTTGACAAATAATGAATAGGTATTCACTTGGTTAAAAACTTAAACATATATCTCTGTATCTGTTATTTTCTCCTTACTTACTTTTTTTTGGGGGGGGGCAGGAATTATTTATGTAGCTGGCTTGGAACACACTATGTAGACCTAGAGACCTTGAACTCAGAGATCCATCTGCCTCTGTCTCCTGAGGGCTGAGATTAAAGGCGTGAGCCACCATGCCTGGTCAGTGCTTTTGAACAAACAGAAACATAAATTTTAGGTACATTAGAATCAAGATCAATATATTTCATTTTATTAAAATGAAAACACTTTTGTCTGTGTATTTGTTTAGACAGGGTCTCATATAATCAGGCTGACCTCCAAGTCTTTGAGAATGGCCTTGAACTCTTGGTCTTCCTGGTCCTCCTGCCTCTGCCACCCAAGTGTTTAGATTATAGGTTTTTATACATGGCTAAATTTATGCTTTTGAAAAAGGATGTCATAAACAATGTAAAGCTAAGTCACAGGTTAGAAAAATGTTATGTGACTAAGAAAGGAATGGGAATCTAGAACAGACACAGAAAAAAGATATCAATAATCCAAACAAACCTCCCAACACAAAATGCAAGCAGTGATTGAGAACAAGCCAATGACAGCAGGTGGAAGACCAGCATCCATCAGGGGATGACCTGCATGTTCAACGGTAGTCGAAAAACAGACAACTCAGGTAGGCTTCGCTACTGTATATCCATCTGAATTGAGTAAATGTTTGAAAGTCTGACCTTATCAGGTGTTAATGACAAATTTGCTGGAACGTTCATACAGCCAGTAGTTATAAAAACTGGGGTACAAAACAATTCGATCGTATTTTTCAAGGTTGAAAATAAGCATATTCTATGCCCTCACAATTCCATTTCTGTGTGGTACCTTAAAGAGATAATTATTGCCATATGTGAGACATCTGAGACCAGCACAGCAACCTCATTTGCACAACAAATATTAGCAAATACATAATATAATGAAACCTCCATTAGTGGAACATGATAGTATCTTAGTAAAATTGACCAAAGTAGAATAAATGTGCCAAGAAAAGCTGTTTAGTTAGAAATATGTAATCCAAGCATGGTGGTCCACACCGTTAATCCCAGCACTGAGGAAGCAGAAATGGCCGATCTTTGTGAGTTGAAAACCAGTCTGGTTTACATAGTGAGTATCAGGCCAGCAAAACTACATAGGAAGAGCCTGTCTCCAGAAGAAACACATGCACACCACCACCACCACACCATCACCACCACCAACAATAAACAAAACAAAAACAGCAAACATAAATAGGCTGATTCTATATGTCAGATTTTCTAATCTAACAGTACTATAAAAATATCCAAATACAACAAAAGCCTAAAGTTATGCATAGAAATAACTGATGAGATTAAGGGAAAGAGATGGAAAGAATACAAAGGAAGCTTTATAAAAGTTAGAATATAAAACTATATTTTAAATACTTATTTAAAAATTTAGGCAAGGATAGCTTTGCTGTGTGTTCAAACGAGGACCATCAGGAGAGGTATACTGAGACAAAAACTGGGGGTACTCTCGAGGTTTCTTAGTATCGTACAGCTATATTGATAAAGGAAGCTGTATATTTTAACATAACTTAAAAAGATATGTAGGGCTAGAGATATGGTTCAGTGGTTAAGAGCTCTTATTGTTCTTTCAAAGGCTATGGGTTTCATTGCCAGCTTCTACAACAGGTGGCTCACAACAGCCTACCACTCCAGGTCCAGGGGATCCAATACACTCTTGGCTTTTGTGGGCACCTGAATGCACATGGTGTATATAAACTAATGAAGGCACACATATATGTACATAATTAAAAATAAATCTTGCTGTGGGATAATGCTCTTGTAACTGTAAAGATTTGTCACTCATATTAGTTTAATAAAACATTGATTGACCAGTAGCCAGGCAAGAATAAGTATAGACATGGTGACCAGACTAAGAGAATTCTTGGAAGAGGAAAGGCAGAGAGGCAGTCACCCAGCAAGACACAGAAGAAGCAAGATGAGAATGCTTCACTGAGAAAAGGTACCAAACCATGTCGCTAAACATAGATAAGAATTACAAGTGAATTTAAGTTGTAAAAGCTAGTTAGTAATAATCCTGAGCTAATAGGCCAAACCGTTTATAATTAAATTAAGCCTCTGTATGTTTCTTTGGGATTGAATGGCTGCAGGACCAGGCAGGAGAGAAACTTGTCTACAAATGGTGCCCAAATGTTTGGCAAGAATTTCTACCTGAGAATGCTTAAAAAAAAAAAAAAAAAAAAAGGATTCTAGACAGACAGACAGACAGGAACAGAGTAAAGCTCAGCTTCTTGGAAACCATCATTCCCTCCATAGACTGTTTGCTGATGGTGAGCAGGGGTGTGGCTCCTTTAAGAGAGGCTTCCTGACTCAATATTAACTACAAAACCTCATAGCTCTTTCAAGAGGCTCTGCCACCAACACTTAAATAGTGTTTATGAGCAGCCGGCATCAGGCTTCTTGGTAGTGGCATGAACCTAGAAGGCCCACAGAGTTGTGGCAATAAATATGGCTCCCATCTGTACTTCCATCATGAAACTAGACTCTCAAAAAGCTAAGGAATGTGGTGGGGTCAGCTGCCAAAGTTGTAGCTTCAATCCTAGCCATATTGTTTAGCAGACTAAGGACTTATGTGGTCAGAAAAAGATAGAGATATACAGTAAAGACAGATTCAGATAAACAAACAAACAAACAAAAAACCTCTAAATGGTTACAATGTATAAAAAATACACATGGGCTTGGGAGAGAAAAGAAAAAGGAAAGAGAAATCCTTAATAAAATAGAGTAGTCGGATGTGGTGGCATACACCTTTAATCCCAGAACTTGGGAGGCAGAGGCAGGTGGATCTCTGTGAGTTTGAGGCCAGCCCTGTCTACAGAATGAGTTCCAGGACAGCCAAAAGTATACAGGGAAACCTTATCTTAAAAAAAAAAAAAAAACAAAAATTAAAAAAATAGAGTAAGAAAAAAAGCCACATAAAGATGAAAAATACAGAATCTGAATACTGTATGCTATCGTGTTGTCTTTGAACAGTTTTAATGCTGAGGAAGGAGCAACAGCTGCTAAAAGACACTTGATTAACCTTAAAATTTAAGTTAAAAGATATGTTTCTTTGGAGAAGAGATTTTGTTTTTGTTTCCACAGAAAACAAGAGGCTATGGATTCATTCTTGGTTAGAAAAAATTTCATCAAGTAAGACCTCTGAAAAATCTCCAATAGATGCTGTTGGCTCAGATGATCCAATGTTTCAGAGCACCTCTGTTGCAGTTTCCTCTGAGTTCTACATCTAGAATAGTCTCAAGAATGCTGACTGAGATGATCCAGCCTCACAGAATATTCCAGGCAGGACTTGACCTTAAACACCCCCAATCAGCAGGAAGTGGCCTAGACAATTATGCTCAATTAAAAAAAAAAGGATTATGGATGTTTGTCTTTGTTTATACTATTGGGTACCAGTTGTAATGTTCAGGAAAAAAAAAAAACTTTAAAAAAGAGATTAGATTCAGAGCTCTTGTTTTGAAAAGAAAAAGGGGGGAAAGTTGTGGGATAATGCTCTTGTACACTGAAAAGATTTGCTGCTCTCATTAGTTTAATTAAAAAAACACTGATTGGCCAGTAGCCAGGCAGGAAGCGTAGGCAGGGTGATCAGTCTAAGAGAATTCTGGAAAGAGGAAAGGCAGAGACGCAGTCACCAGTGAGTTGCTGAGGAAACAAGATGAGAATTCCTCACTGAGAAAAGGTACCAAGCCATGTGGCTAAACATAGACAAGAATTTGTAAATAGATAAATTTAAGTTGTAAGAGCTAGTTAATAATAAGCCTGAGCTAATAGGCCAATTAGTTTATAATTAATATAAGCCTTTGCATGTTTCATTGGGACTGAACAGCTGTGGGGCCATCAGGGACAGATCTACAAAATCTTTTAAAAAGGTGTAAGTGCTAAATATTTGGAAACTGTTAAATTTTAATTGGTTATTTTTTTTTCAATTCAAATATGTGTAACTTTGGTATTCTCTGTTTGACTAGTGAAACCTAGACATGTATATGGAATAAGAGCAAAAGTTGCATAAGCTTGTTAGTAAATAATAAGACTGTCTTTTAATGTGCTGGAGGCTCGAATCACCAAGGACAGAGAATTCTGCTTCAGTACATCTGAGCTTACCACACCATGGCACTCAAGCCTGAGAGGACTTCGTGCCAGGCCATGCATCAGAGTATGACTTCAAGAAAGAGTACTTTGGGCTGCAGAGGTTTCCTAGGATACTATGTCTACCATAAACAGCAGGAGCACACAACAGTGTGTATGACCATCAAGTCTGGGGAAAGCCTAGAGAGGAGCAAATGGGAAAACTTTTGGAAGAGTTTAGGGCTGGCTGTGCACTTGGGGCATCACTTCTCTGTTCTGAGGTATAACACTTCATCTGACATATCAGTAATCAATAACCAGAAATTTGTTCTTGTTCTAGTTTAACCCAAATAAAAAGAATTATATATCACTTTAGGGTAATATTTTTTATTCTAATTCATTACATTGTCTTTCAAATGTAAATGAAAAGAAAATTTAATTATAAAATGCCAGCACAAAAATTTAGGCAGGTTGATTCTAACAACCAAACAAGGAAAGACAGAAGTTGCCAGGAAGCTGAAGCAGGATCATAAATAGCAAACGTTATTATTTTGTTATACGATGGGGATAAATCTTGGGGGATAAAATCCTGGACCTAAAATAGTAGGTAGGTATTCTGACAACCATCAGCCCAAGAAGTTACCTTGTTACAAAAGTTGACTACCAATCTTTAGGCTGAGAACATATGTGTGTGTGTGGGGGGGGATATACATAGAAATCGGAAATTACTGTCATCATTTTAAACCAGGTGGACAGATTCCTTGGCGTCTTACTCGGGAACAAACGGAGACTACTAATCTGGGAGTTCATAGCATAGACTGGTCTGGAACTTACTATGCAGCCCATTGTAACCTGGGGTAACCCTCTTTCCTCAGCCTCCGGAAGTGCTGGAATTACAGGTGTGCTCTGTTCCCTCACTGTCCTTTCTCCCCCCCCCCACTCTCTCTTTACCCCTCCCTCCCTTTGTCCCTCCCCCAAATCCCTTCCTTTGTGCTGAGGGCTGGACCCAGGGCCATGCACCAGTAAGGCAAGTGCTTTAGCACTGAACTATATTCCCAGTCCTATAAATCTTAGCAAAACATTTTTTTTTTCATGGTCAGACGTGTGGCAGGAAAATGAGGGTGTCATTCTGAATTAGGGGTTTATGCGGAGTCTGGATTTCCTTCTCCTAACGTCTTTCAGGTTTTAGATCAATTTATGTTAGTGCAGAAAATACTTAGTAAGTGCAGAGCAGCCTTTTAAAGCTGCCCTCGTATGTGTCATATTTAAAGTATCTTTCTAACTAACAACCAAAGGCAAAGGTTACTATTTAGCCACAACCTCCCACGCTGATGAATTCAGAATACCATATTCAGACATGTCAAGTGGGAAGTGCTGAGAAGGGTTGACAAAGCTGTTGGAAGCCTCCACCAGAAAAGAGTCTAATTAGTAATAAAGATACCTGAAATTCATATATCCAAGCTCCTTGCACACTGCTGTTACCTAAATCAATATAAAACAGAAACCACCTAAATACACACTTTTCTAATAGAAAGTTTCTAAGCTCCAACAACCCGCTCCCTGTGATTTCAATAAGGGAACTAGGTAAAAATCAACTCTCTGCTGTCAGATGTGTAGTACTGCCTGTAGTGACTTTTTCTTTCAAGCAATGACCCCCATCCCTACTAACACATAAGTATTCCTCACAGTTACAAGAAGCAAACAATATTTTTCCTTTGCAGTGGCCATGCTCAGCTCACAGGCTTTTTGTTCACTTATTATCCACATGTTGCATTACAAGTCACAGAACCATACGTGAAATTTCATCAGGGAAAACCTCATATTCTGCTCAGGAAACTGGTGACAGACAGGCTGCTTGGTATACAGAGTCTACCACTGCAACTCTGTGGAATTCTGCAAAAATTACAAGAAAATGTGGCTCAATTTTTGTGGGAAACTTTTCCTCAAATTAAGATACATTTTGAAGGTCATGAGCCATAATATATTAAGATTTCAGTGTAGAACAATAAAGCTCTCCCAAAATAAAAGCTATATAGCTCTTTTTAAAATATAGACAGACGCATTCGCCCAAATACTCATTATAAAGCCCAGAAATCGGCTTCCCAATAATTGTTAGTAAGTTGTAATGCCTTTGATGGCTTCATTATTCCCAAGAAGTCAGGAAACAATCTAAATTTTCTTTTAAAAATGCACAGACTAGGAACTTCTGAGGAAAACCACTCCAACCAATTGTCTTTGAAGAGGACTGAGGAGTCACTGAGAGTAGAACCCAGAGAACTTTAACATCACCACCTGCAGTCAGTAAGGAGATGATAGACCTGGAAGAATTCCTAAATATAGATCAGGCCAGAAATGCCAGCAGATGACCAACAAACACTGTTCTAGCAGACTAAAATTATTTTAGTAACAAAACCCACACCCTGGTATAAGACAAAAAAAGAGAAACACTTAAAACAAATTTAATCCTGGCCTTGCACTCATGGGGTTCACGATGCATGAAGGAACTGGGGAATCATTTAGATGCTCAGGACTTGTTTGTGAATGATGGGCATCTTGCACTTATCAAAGAGACTTGTTTGAGAATGCTGACTACCTTACATTTATCAATGAGACTTGTTTGGGAATGCCGGGTCCCCCTGTCTGACTTTTACTCCACAACTGTGCTCAACACATGAGTGTCACTCACAATATATTGTCCACTTAGGAAGTTTCTACACGCAGATCTCTATCAGCTGGACGTGGACAGTTTGGGGGTAGAGTTAAAGAAATCTGCAGTCCTAAACAAAGCAGCAAAGTTTGGAGCAGAGGTTTGTTTTCTCGATAACTTAAGACAAATAAAACCCACAGAGATGTGACTCCAAGGCAAAAGTACTCTATTTGGTTAAAATAACCTCTCCTTTGTGTCCGAAACAAAGGATTCTAGTGACTGTGGCCAGAGGGGGTAACTTTAACTCTACCTGCCCCTAAGAGGTGTTGTCACTAGAAAATAAGCAGGACTCAGGAGGCTGGGGGCTCAAATGGGGACGATTCTTAAGGAGGCCCAGACCTCACAACGTAATGTTCTCTTGGCCTTTGATGTTTAAAAAAACTTTTAAGACAAGCACAGAGATCCCCACGAGGGTGGCAGGCTGTTCTTAGACAGAAACTGGGTTTTGCTCAGCATCAGATAGATTTTGAAGCCTGGGACACATTCAAATGCTTTTCAAATCGTAAGAACTTCTGGCAGTGGATCTGTTGAGCACTGTAGAGAACATCTTGACTTCCTGCATCTTCCAATGTCTAGGAAATGGATAGTTTATAAAGACAAATCTGAACCAAGCAGCATAAAGTCTAGAAGAGGCCAGAGCTAGCTGCAGAAGAACACCCTGCTTGGCTTATCTTGATGTTATATATTGATTGATATTCAAAGTAGAAAGGCCCAATTGTTAATTTTACCACACGAAGTAAAACTGGCAAATATTTCACTTGTCAGATGATTATTACAGGAAAATCTGTGTTTATACTTATATTTCAGGGTACTAAAAGTTTGGTAACAGTGATTCAGATTAAGTGTGTGCTTTAAAAAAACTATAGTTAGCTGCTTAACTAGCTCTAGAAGACTAAAGTTATGATATATATATATACAAAAATTCCAACTAATTGGGAAAACACTGTTTTAAGGATTTCAATTTTTTCCAATCAGAAAATATTTTGAAATTTGAATTTCCTAAGACCTGAATAAAATTGAAAGGGGTACAAGAATGAATGAGGAGGGCTACAATCCATCCCACCGAATGCTTTTCCAAGGCAGAACAAGGAAGTGGTGCTACTCCCAGACTCTGGAACAAATGTTCCCCGTGGTTTTGTACCACAGTGTTTAAAAACATCATATTTTAATTTCAGGCCTTATAAACTAAAGATGGCCCCCAAACTAATTACACTATTATTTTGGATCGGAGTTTGTGGCTGACAACATCTGTTAGAAACTCAATTGTGCTTCCTAATTAAAGAACCAAGTCTACTTGATGAAAAAAGAGTTTGATTCAAAGGGAGCTGTAATACTGTGAAAATAACCAAATCATTTTCCTCCACAAATATTCTCCCTGGGAGAAAGAGGCTTCCAGTGGGAACAGAGCTTCCCAGCCATCTCTACTGAGTATCGACTGTACATTTTATTCTTTTCCTCATTTTCTGGGTCGTTCCTGTTACTTTGCAGCTGAAGACTCACTTAGCCAATTGTTTTCTGCTGTTTTATTCAGCATTAACAAAGCAAAGCAGTTTCAAGGCAAACCTTTGCCTTTCGTTCTGTTTATAATTGCCTGTTGCGTCAACACGTTTAAAACTCTAAATAGTGATCTCCGAAGGTTCCTTTTAAAAAGAAAAATAAATAAATAAATAAATAAATAAATAAATAAATAAATAAACCCTTGCTGGAAAAACAAAAAAACGCCTAGCCTGCTTGTGAAAGAGGCAGCCCATGGTTCATTGACCCCATAGTGAAGGTGACCGCGCCAGCTAGATTCTCAGTACTGGCACCTGTCCAAACCATCCTCTGCTGGAAGCCTAACCTACACACTCGCCAGGAACCGAGAACCCGAGGAGGTGAGACGCGGAAGCTTCGTGTCATTGCGAGTGGGACTCATCCCTCTGGATTTCAAAACCCGGAAGAAAGCAAGGCTACTCTAGAAACCACCGGGCCCCATCTCTCCAGGCTGGCGACCCCAAGCTCTGAGTGTCGCTATGTTGCTTACAGGTTGCAAGGGCTCCAAAGCTCTGGTGGCCCCGACTCTAGGCTGGGCTGCCTTGCACTATGAAGCCTGCCTGGCTCGCTCACCAGACTTTAGTTCGTAAGCCCAGCCATCAAAGCCGCGGAATCAGCTCGAAGGCAGCCACACTTAGGAAGTGACAGGCAGCACCCCAGCCGATGACTGCGGGAGGGTCTCGTCAGTTCTCTGAAGGTTTGCTTCGCAAAACAATTCAATCCGGAGCCTGGGGGGGGGGGGGACCCGACACAGAAAGAAGCCCCTTCTGGGATCATCCTGGTCTTTCTCAGAACCCTTTAGTTCTTATTATATCCAAAGTGACGCAACCTCTAGGCTACCCTAAGTCCGCTCTTCTTTGGTTATGGGACTTTAAAGAAAGGAACTTCAGATCAAAGAAGATGAATAAAAGGTATCTCCACTCTCTCACACCTCCTTGAATGTCTAGGAGGACCAGAGTCCCAGCAGGATTGCTACCCGCCCTCTCCTTTTTAAAATAAATTGCGCAATCTAGTACAGCATAGTGTAATTAAGAGCCGCTAGTTCCGAATTCCCTTTTCAGTTTGTGTCTTTGACAAATGGCTGGGGCACCGGTCCTGAGTCCCCCTCTTCTGAGTCTTACCTCGTCCCATGGCCTCCCACCACGTCTCGGAGTCCTAAAAGAAACCGGGACGCGACAGCCCTATGCCCCATCTCTAGAGACGCCCCGCTCTCCGCCTTCCTTGTCCCGCTCCCAGCGCCTAAAACTAAGGGCGCAGTTTTTGCGCTACTGACAGAGTAAACGTGGTTGCCCCAGTTCAATTGGCACAGCTCTTTCAAAATTCGGACAATATTAAGTTTACGTTCCAAAATAAAGTGTATCCGACTGTGCGTTTTATTAACCAACGGGTAACGCAAAATTCGACATACCTTTGAGCAGAATGTGGGGATATAGCAAAATTTCCCTTCCATCCCGTTTAAAAATCTTAAATCACTATTGCCACCGGAGGATGTGCTTACAGAAGAAGCAGCAGGAGACCCCCATTGATTTACTATCCCAACACTGGGCGTCTTTCCCCGCACCGATATCCTGGTTTAATAACCACCCCTGGCTCGACTTGGAAATCTATTTTTTAAGGTAGCAAAAGGAACGTTTTAAAGACCTTCCGCCGTTCAATGCTCTTCGCAGTCACAAGTGGCACACCTGCGCAGCCCGGTCAGCTCCAGAAGACCTCCTGTCTGAGAGTCGCAGTCGTCTTAGGGGCGCGCTCTGTGTCTCAATAACCTCAGAAAACAGGCAACTTCAATGAAAGCAAACTCAGCTTTCCCGGAGAAACTTCAAGGCAGCTACAATCTGTCTCCGATTACACAAACATACCTAAGGGCAGGTTGGAGTGTGACGAGGGCCTTGAGGGTGGGGGTTTGTCTGCTCAGAGGTGGTTGAAACCAGTTTCCCCATTGTTATTTAGCTAAGAAAAGCTAGCTTTTGTTTTGTGGGTGATATTGTGGTTAAAAGAAAAAAAAAACAAGAAAACAAAACAAAGCAAAAGCAAAATATAGCCGCCACAGTTAAAGTTTGCAGAAGCCTTTGAGATTAGGATAAAACTTAACTTCAAGTGAGGATTTTGGTTCTTTTAAATTACAACACCGAATCAAGTGTAAATAGTTTACGAGGGGCCCCAGTCATTGAAATACATTCTGAAGAGGACGGGCCAGTTGTAAAGAGTGCTTGCTGCCAAGTCTGGTGACCCAAGTTCGATCCCACAGAGTGGGAGATCCAAATTCTACAAGTTCTCACCGTGGAATACTTAACTACTCCACCCTTCACAAAAAAACTAAATTTTAAAATATTCCTAAGATCTGACGTTGAATCCTGCTACCTGGCAGGTGTTTCAGTAGTCCAGTCCAGCTCAGGGGTAGGTCAAACTAAGAAAAGTAGCAAGAGCAGGACTCACTGGGTCTTGCCCTGGAAACCCAAGTTTCAGACTCTATCTAATTATCACTGTGCACATTTGCTTGAGGGGAGGAAGACATATAGCCCTAGTTCCCTCTCCAGAACCGAGCGAGAACCATCTTTCCGGGCCCCAAAGGGAGCGACGCATCTGCAAGTGCAGCTGCAGCAGCAGAGGGAAGGTGGTTCGCACTCTCCAGGAGCCGCGGGGCTTGGGCGTCCCATTGGGGAAGTGTGTGGTCAGGGCGGACCGGGACCGCAGCGAGCTGCAAAACCACCGTGCGCGCGGGGTCCTGCAGTACCAGCCTGGCTAAGCGGCCTTCTCCAGCGGGCGAGGCACCGGAGGACCCCACCGGGTCGCAACCGGGGCCTCAGGGATTGGACAGCCTCCAGCCACGTGACCAGCCAGGGTGAGCTCGCGCCCGCCCCTTCCCTCCTCGCGTGCTGTGGAGCACCGCGCGTGCTTTGTGCTCACTTTCACTTTCTGCACTGGAAGTTCATGCACGAATGATAACTTTCTGGCTTGTTTTTTGTTTATTAAGATTTATGTTTGAGGCAACTAAGTGCAAGAGGGAGACTTCGAACAAGAAGTCGCATATGTTTTTGGCGGGGGTTGGGGGAGGGTGTCGAGGAGTGAGGAGGTTGTTTGCGGAGCGTGCCTATCCTGGAAAATTGGGCTGCTAGCCTTAGGGGGGCACGGCTGTTTGAGCTTGTGTGTGTGTGTGTGTGTGTGTGTGTGTGTGTGTGTGTGTGTGTGTGTGCGTGTGTGTGTGTGTCCGAGAAATGTCCTGGGAAGTGACACCCGCCACCGGGGCTTAGTAAGCAAAAGTCCGAAGCAAGTGGGAGCTAAATCCTCCAAGCCCTGATTTAGTCTTTTGTTTCTGAGGAGGAAAACCTGCCAGGTAGTTTGCTAGGTTAGCTGAAGTTAAGGGTCACTTGTTAGCCCACGCTGATGCCTTGGCTGGAATTAGTACAGCAAAGATGCAAAGGATGGTCCCTGCTAGCTCTGCGATCAATTGATGACTCAGAAGCAACCCACAGTGAGTGTCCACGCACACCCCAGCTCTTACCTCTGTCTGTTCAGCCGATCTGCTCCTTCCACAATCCTGAGTAATCTCATCTTCAGGCAGTCAATAGTCCATGTCGTTTGTTCTTATTATTACATAAAAGTAATTTTACGTTTTGTACATATTTTACTTATGAACTTCTGGGACATAGCATCAAACTGCCTCCATCCCTTCTTTATCCCTTTCTTGTTTAGTACCCCCATCTTTAATAAGCCAGGCAGGTTGTAACAAAAGATTGGGTTTCAGAAAGAACATTGTTTTTCCTCCTTTGAAAAGATATCTCCACAAGTTGATGGCAAAGCGACATTTAACAAGCTCTGAACTAAGCCCGTGTTTCTTTTTGGTTTTGTTTTTGCTTTTCTAAAGAGTAAGAGGAAACCACATCGACAAAGTGTGCACCATTGATTATCTAGCACAGTTTCTGGCACAAAATAAATGCTCAATAAATTATCATTGAAACTAGGCTGCACTTCCTCCTACAGAGTCTGAAGTGACGGTGTAGCCGTGGTCCTTCTAGGCTTTATTTTTATGTAGAAGTTTGATTAGGGAGAAAGCAAAGCTCATAAAGCAATTTGCTTCAATAGTATGTTGTGAGAAGTAACTTCCACTGACTAATTACATGTCATTTTGAAAGTATTTCCTCAGATTGGTTTTGAATATATAATATTGCCTTTGAATTTCTCTAATTTCTCCCATGTACTTTTACCAAATGAAAGAGTCTGGACTTATATTATGGGTTATTTCATAACCGAACACGGTGACTTTTGGGGGGAAGACATTATTATTTTCTCTGGGTGGTTATCTGAAAGTCTACCATAAAGTGAAGCCTAGAATAAGAACTAATTACATACAAAAAGTTACATTCTTTTCTGCTATCTGGGCAAAGAAGTCATATAAAACAGATATATAAATTCCTCATTTAAAAACAGTTCTGCTTTGGTTCCTGGTTTTGGGACCAAGTATATGTGGAAGCCTGAAATGAAAGCTGTTTTCTCTTTAAAACTACTGATTGGTAGACAAAAAAAAAAAAAAAACTCTGGCCTAGGAATATAACTCAGAGTTCCAGTGCCTACTGATTAGCACGTATAGTACACTCCCTCCCCACCCCCATTGGATCCCTGGGGGACGGCCTGGGGTGGTGGGGGTGGGAGGTTGAGAGGGGTGGGGAGTAGTGGGGGGTATGGGGGGTGGTAAGGGAGGGAGCTGGAGGGAGGTCTGAGTTCCAAACTCCCCACGCCCATTCTTTCTCTTAGTTCACCCCCCCCCCCCCCCAGTTACCTATTAGGCAAGTCTGGGAGCGGTGCTGGGAGTTCTCTTTCTCCCTCCCTGGATCCAGGAGACCTGCCTCCTTAAACCTAATTAGATGTGTCCCTTGTCTTGCTTCCTCTCTGCAGCAGCATCTTCACTGTCGGCTTCTGCCCTGACCATTCTCTTCAAATCCTTTCCTTGAGTGATTTATCTGGCAAGCAGATCTGAACACGCCACTTGCCTTTAAAGCTCCCCATTACTTACCAGATAAAATCTAAGCTCTTGGCCCCAGCATCCAAATCCTCTTTAGCACTCTGTAGCTTTTCCTCTCGCTACTACTTCCTGCCCTGACTACATTCCAGCCACGCTTCATGCATTCTATATCAGCTTGCACCCGCTGCTAGGCTAGGCACCCTGGGTACCCGAAGGAACAAGACTGAACTTTGTTCTCAAACTTATATGTTGGTACTGGAGGGTTGGCAAAAAAAAAACCTAATATGTATATTTTATAGGGTGTAGGTAGGGTAATTTTAGATCTTCTGGACTGTATTGGCTTTACTGAAAATATGATATTTTAGCAAAACCATGAGAGAGCAAGCTATGTAGATAGATATATAGGAAGGCTATCTAGGCCTTGGGAAGCCAAAGCAAAACCCTGAGATGGGTGGGCGTGGCCTTGCCAATCAAGGAGAGAAAAAGAGAGGAACAAGAGGGAGTAAGGTTGAGTATATCCAATTCCTCAAATACATAATCTGAAATACTTTCCAGGATAGACTCCAAAGCTACACAGAGAAACCCTGTCTCAAGGGGACACGGGTTGAAAATTCCGTACCTGTACCAGGGTATGTGACAGGGCATAGTAAAAAGAGACAAAAACTAAGGAGATTATGTAACCTTATCTTCAGTCTATGTTATAAGCTATCTATGAAATAGAAAAGAGTACCATGTTTAACCCAGATGAGGTGGCGCACGCCTTTAAACCCAGAACCAGGGAAGCAGAGGCAGGCGGATCTCTGAGTTCAAGGCCACTCTGGTTTGTACAGGGAGTTCCAGGTCAGTCAGCCAGTCAGCAGTACATAGCGAAACGCTGTCTCATAAAAGCAGAAAAAGTAAAAATATTACTGTGTTTAGTTCTCCACCGCACTCCCAAGTAGACAAAGATTTCCAAAACCGAAAGCATATCTTACTCGAGATAAGGGCTATTTAACTTAGTAGAGAGAAGCGAGGCCTGAAGAGAATATGGGAGATGAGTGTGCTTTGGGGCAGGTTCTCACTAGCTCTTGTAATAAATTAGGGGGGGTCAACCACTTGTGGTCACATTCTCCCACACAAACCATCATGTGCAGACTTTTGAGTCTTTAATCATGTTACTTTCTATTTTAATTGTATTCGTCTTTCCAGTTGTGTTGCTACCATGTGCTGCCCTGTTCTGTATTTTGCCATATGATCTGGAAGACATAGGTACTGAGAAAAGATTCGCATGTAGTTACCATGACATCTGTAGTACTCATTCCGGGCCGTCAAATACTTCAAGAATTAGTGACAATAATGTTTATTTGTAGAGTAGCTATGTATGCTAGGTGCACATATTTATCCCTGACACAACCAAATGGGAGGTTTGTGATACCTATTATACAAGAAAAGAAATGAGGATTACTTATCTAAGGTTGCACAGCTAGCCCTTGAGCTGGCTGGGGGTCAAGTAAGTGTTCACTTTGGAGACTTCCTCAGATGGCCCAATAAAAGAGATGAGAGCATTTGCTTTTGCTTTTGTTTCTTGCACTTGGCTTCTTGTGCCAAAGTCAAAAGAAGAAACAGCACATTTGTCTATTTTAATAAGCCTATTTGTTAATTTATTAACTATTGGATAAAAATCTAGTGTTTACCAGATACAGAGAATACAATGCTGAGCAAAGCAGAGGTGGGCCCTTCCCTTCTGTACTGAAGAAGAAAGAAGGGGGAAACCACAGTTCTAAGCCCACAGTCCTCAGGGCAGAGACAGCCCCTGATCCAGCGGAAGAAGACCTCACCCGAGCGGACATCTGCTAGAAGACAGTTCTAAGTGGAATGTACCGCTGGCCTTAGGACACTAACTTAGGAAAAGGGAGGGATCTAACTAATTGCAAACAAAAGCATTCTCCACAGACTTGTGTATGGTACTAGATGCTATTAAGAATAAATCAGAAGAATGTTTGGAAGACGGAGACTGCTCATTAGTTCCAGCTTCCCAGACCCGAATATTAATTACTATATTAATTACAACACTGTTTGGCCAATGACACAGGCGTGTTTCTTGCTAGCTCTTACATATTATACTAACCCCTTTCTATTAATCTGTGTATTGCCACGAGGTTGTGGCTTACCAGGTAAGATTCTATTCTGGCGCCTTTCTCCTTCAGCAGCTACATAGCGGTGTCTCTCTGACTACACCTACTCTCTTACTACATCTCTTCCAGACTGGCTATATTTGCCCTGCCATAGGCTTTATTCATTAACCAATAAAAGCAACACATATACAGAAGGACCTCCCACATCAATGCTGTTTCAACTTTGGCTAATATTCGTGCCTCCTTCCCCTACAATCTGATTGTAGTCTTTTGGTCCACAATTTAAAGCAGAAGCTTTTGTTTTTATCTTTTTGATAAGTTATGTGGCCTGTTTATTTGACTTAATGAAATATGTCTGTTTTAGGGATAAATTCCAAAACTATGAAATCCGAGGGTTTATTCAAATTATTTTGCTTCATTGGAGTTTGGTGGTGTATTGCAGCAGTGGCTGGAGTTCCAGGACGTGATACAGAAAACAGTTCTAAATAACTTCGCTGATAGGAATGAAGTTCAATGCTTGCTCATTTTTATTCTCTTCTCAATGAAAGAAATAGCTCAGGAAACCATGAAAGGTGGTATGACTGAGACAGGAAGAGACTGGACTGGGAAAGCAAAGACCCAAATTCAGAAAGTAGCATTTTAGTCTTTTTTAGCTTGTGGGAAATTAATAGGTTGTTCTCTTCAGATTTCCCTTGGTTTTCAAGTGAGGATATTGTATTTGCCACCATAGTAGCGCTAATATATGACCTGATTTTCAAAATTAAAAATTGAAGGATGAAAATAGTTACTCAGACAACTTGAAACTGGCGGCAGTGGTGGCAGCAGGGGCAGTTGTTTTTAATAAGAAAATGATGGGGAAGATCAAAGAAGAGCAGGGATCAGGATGTGGGAGTGAGTTCTCTTTATTGTGAACCGCTTTGGAGGGACGTGAGAGATGGAGATTAGAGATGATGAAGCCCTTTCCTTTGGTTCCTCTGATCTAGCCTTGGGTGATGCGAGTCCCCCTGGACAAGCGTCAAAGAAAAGACATGGTTAACTGGGTAGTAAAAAATAAAATCAATGGCTCATAAATACTAAGTGTTTTAAGCTTACATTTCTCCCGGATTAAAAAAGAAAGAAAGACAGAAACGCTTAGCGATTGCAGTTGTCCTCCGCAGCTTGTAAAACACAAGTTTCCCTAATGGAGCCAAGAGCAGCGTGTCTCAGTTGCAGATAGGAAGACAGTGCTGTGATGATTCAAAGACTTTCTGGCAAATGCATGTTTTAAGGCTTTAAAGTGTGCCCCAGAGGAGGAGAAAATATGCTGGAAAAATAGTCATAAAGTACTTTTTTATGTCAAGAACAAAAAGACAGGAAATGTTTTTTTCCCTCTCCAAATATTGTTGTGTTTTCTCCATCTGGTGTAATAAAATAAGGCAGATATGCTATACTGTTACACAAAAATCCACCAACAATACAGTGAGATGCTGGAAAGCAAAAGTCCCTGGTGCAGTAGACATGTTCCTGTTGCCCCTTCTCTCCCTCTCTCCCCAACACGGCAACCCTGAGGCCACTAAACCTTATTGGCTTTTTACATAGAAAGTTTTCTTTTTGGCTAATGGAATTACCGAAGTCCAGAACTGTCACCATTACGTCTAAGGAATCCTCAGTCTGCTAACTTCCTTCCAAAACATTTTTGCCCTAATTACATTTTCGTTGGTGGTTTGAAGAGCCCAGGACAACCCAAGGGAATGATTTCATTCTACTTGCGTCTTTCCTTCCCCAGGAGGTCTGTGTCCCTTTCATATCTACCAAATTTACCTGATCCCTTGATTAACTATTGTCCACTATTCAGTGAGGGGAAAAGCAAGCAGGTTAACAAAAGCCAGCCCAATCTGTCTGGTTTCTTTCTTTTTTTTTTTTTTTAACTCCTTCTTTGAAGAGGCAACTAAATTTGCATTTTCTTTCAGCCAGCCCCCAGTTCTTACCCAGAGCTCCCAGTCTGATACAGAAGGCTGTGTGTATGTGTGGAAGGTGAGGACGCAATGTTCCCGGTTCCCCCGACTTCCAAACTTTGGGTGTCTTCCATGCTAGGATCCTTAGCTTGTACCCAGCTTTGGAGAGACTGGTGGTTTCTGAGAGGTGAAAAACCACTGCCCACAACAACCAAGTCGATTTCTCCACGTAGGGAGACCTGGCTTGCTGGGCCCAGGTTGGGGGATGCATTCTACAAGGGCTGCAGTGGAAGAAGTCCTGTACCGCTCCTATAGGGACGACTTTCTGCACGCCGCTTCCGACGCTGCTCTCTTCCCTGCGTGGAGAGCAAATACGAACTCCGTGCTCAATTGTTTTTTTTCTCCTCAGAAATCTGAGAGGTGACAATAGAGGGAAACAGGAGCGCTTTCCTTTGAGCCTGTAACTGGAGAACCGATGAGGTACTTTACTAGTCTGCAGGCAGACGTGCGCCCCCTCTCTCCACAGCCCCTCGGATTCATCCACCGTGCAAGACACAGGCCAGAGCCGCTCAGGGGCATGGGAGGTGCGGGCGGCTGGAGGGCGGGGTCGGTGGATCCCTCGCCCTTTCACTGCCAGACCCTCTGGGGTCCCTAGGAGGTAAGATGGGGTGACCGGGTCTAGTTTTCCCAGGTCTCTGCTCAGCCTGTAGTCTCCTCGCCTCAACAGCCTGCCAGAAACTGCTGTTTCCTAGGTAGGAATTTTGTCCAACCCTCCCTAAACCACACCTTCAGTTTGGTTAACCAGCTACCCACTTGGGGCTGGACATGGTGGCCTAAGCTTGTAATCTCAGGACTCAGGGGGCTGAGGCAGGAGAATGAGGAGTTGAAGATCAGCCTGTGATACATTGTGAGGCCTTATCTTAAACAAACAAACAAACAACAACAAAAGAAAACAAAATCCAAAACAAATATTAAAAGCAAACAAAAATCGGAACCCCTCCCACAGCTCAACCGCCTGCTTGATTAGGCATCTTCCCTTCAACATCTAAAACCCCTCAGATTTAAACTTTCTCGTTCCTGGACAGCATTCCCCCTTCAGATTTTCGGGAATTTTTTAGGTCTACAATCTGGGAGCAATGAGGCCATCCTGAAACCTGAACTCACACTCCACGTGGGTCCTACCACTGTTTGGGGGCTCGCTCTGTTGTCCTCTATTACATAGACGATCATGGCAGCTCCTTCACCCTAGGGAATGCCTGGTGTGCTCACTTCAGAAAAAAGGTCTCCTCAGAGCCCACAGCTGGCCTCTCTCTTTCCACTCTGGTCCCTCCCAGCTCCTAGAGATCTGAAACTCAATTTGTTTGAGGCCTCACCTAATCTCTTCCTCCTCTACCTGCACTGACTTTCCTGCTTCTCTGCCTCAAGGGTCTGTGCATCGCTGTCTGTCCCTCTGCCGAGAGAGGCTCCTTGGACCCTACTGTGGTTCTTCACTCATATGCCATCTTCTGGGTGGGCTGTTCACCAGTGGCCTTCTTTTTCACTTTCTCTTCCTTGTCATCTTCATGGTACTTAACTTCTCTCATACGGAATGACTTTCCCCTCTTGGACTGCTTCCGTCTCCTCTAAGAGTGGATTTGACAAAAAAAAAAATCTATTTAAGAGTATGAACATTTTGGTTTTAAACTCTTGTCTTCCATTACCGAACACATGGAAATCATTCAATAAATATTTATTTTTAATAAAATTAGGGACAGGAATCACTTCAGTATAGTCTATGACCTTGTACAAATTATTTAATTGCCCTAAGCCATAACTTTGTCAGCTGTAAGGTTCTGGCATCTTCTAGTTTACA
Source organism: Alexandromys fortis (assembly GCF_014885135.2). Taxonomy (NCBI): domain Eukaryota; kingdom Metazoa; phylum Chordata; class Mammalia; order Rodentia; family Cricetidae; genus Alexandromys; species Alexandromys fortis. Next base: position 343,004 of record NW_026068103.1, read on the forward strand.
GGGTTATTGATAAGAGTTAAATAACATATAACACACTAGAAACATAGGAATACAATACTTAGTACTTCTAATGATATATAATATTGATATATATGCAGGTCTGACTTGTGTTATATATTTGATATATCTGTAGATTTTGAAAATATATAGAAATATATGTAGCACCTGGCCTACTTGTCTTAGTCTTTCCTCCTTGTCTATAGTATATAGCGTCTGGCTCAGATTTTTGTTATTGATATTTCTTGGTGCCCTGGAAGTGTGTCATTAATAATACTTGAGGCAGTTGAAAGGAAAAGGTTGTTCAGAAGATCTGACGAGCCTTTCCTTGGACTGTGCTGCTTGCTTTACAATGATCCCATCCATTTCATGGAAGAAAGGAAAGAAAGCAGAAATCCGATTCCTTGACAGATTTGAGTTTCCCCCATCCATCATTTATAAATAATATAAAAATATTTATTACATTATGTATCTGAGTGTCTTACCTGAATGTCTTACATTATCACATGAATGCCTGGTGCCCATGGGAAGCAGAAGAGGGTATTAGATCCCTGAGAACTGGAGTTCCAGACAGTTGGGAGCTGCTATGTGGATGCTGTGAGTTGAAACCGAGTCCCCTAGACAAGCAGTCCTTGCTCATAACCACCGAGCCTTTCCCCTACCCTACTTGTCCTGCTATTAGTTCTATCTGCCCTATCTGGGGCGAGTAGACATTCGTTCACAGCTCACCAGAAGTGTCTGTCACAGGCTAGATCTTGAGCAGAAAAAGAGGCCCTGGACAGGAACCTACTAGCTACTGAGACTTTCCCCATTGTTCCTCTGTGAGAACTTGTATCACTGAACCCGATGAAAGAGACACACAAGCCAGGCTGGACACGGGCGTCTGGAAACTTCTCCATTTAAAAATTTGGTTTAGACAACGGAAATGAATTTTCTCTTCATCCTGGAGGCTGGAAGTTTGAGACCCACGTCAACAGGTTTGCTTCAACCTGAGGCTGCTCTCTGGCCGGCAGATGAATGTTGGCCTGTTTATTGTGTCTGAAGCTTTTCCTCTGTGTATGACTGATTGTCTTTCCAGGGGAAAGGGACTAAAGGCCTTGGAGGAGGGGACAAGTGACTTAAACTTCCATAGGCTGGAAATGACCCTACCTATCATGGTTTTCAACAGCTTTCCAGCCTGTTTCCTAGGCAAATCTCTCTCAAGTGGACTCACTCCATGGGGTGCTGGGAGTGTGTGTGTGTGTAGCTTAGACAGCAACTATACTGTGGTATTCCTTTTGTCTCGACCACCCTTGCCCTAGCTTGCTCTCTCACCTGGCTTTACTTATTTTGTGATACACACATCCTCCCACCCCCACCCCCCAACCCCCGCCTGAACCATGCAAGTAGGTGGGCAGTTTTCTCTGTTTTCCTTCCAGTTCCTAGGGTAGAGTCTGGTGTGCTTGGTCCCCTTCAAATGCCCTATGTGACACGAAGCTTAATTCTGCTAAGCAGTGCTGACAGAAACCAGGTAATACTAAAGGTTTCACCTCCTTTTCACAACAGCCCCTGGAGGGAGGTGTGTGCCTATAGAATTCCCACTTCGCAAATTAAGAGAGGGGAGAACAGCAATGCCAGCTAGCTTGCCTAGAGTCACACAGCAGCTAATAAATGGTAGGCCTAAATATAGAATTCACTCTCTGAGTGTCCCAGACTTCTTTGGAAAGACAACAGAAGAGGCTCTGGATCCTGAATGGTCAGGAGCTGAGAGGCAAGAGACTGCCAAATCTGAACCTCCTTTCATGGTTTTCTCTGTGGGTGTGGCCACCCTCCAGTTCAACTGTCCGGAAGAAAACTACAGGTCCGGCATCTTCAAAGCCATCTCTCAGAATCTCTGCTGGTACCCAGACAACTCACACAGTCAGCGTCTAGTGCAGAGTAGCCACCAAAGGTCGCACCCAAGAGGGCCTTGGGTTTCCCCAGGTTCATGCTTGGCGTTCCCCTGGGTCCCCTCGGAAGATCCCCGCACAACTATCACATGTGTAAGGAAACTAAAATCGGGAACTGTGGGCTTTGGGAACTGAGAATCCCAAGGCCAGTGTAGCGTGAGTGCCTGGAATTCACGCGTGGGCCACAGCTCCATACCCAAGCTGGCCTGGCTCAGGGACCTAGGCACCAGAGTCTGCAGACCTCAGTTTGCAAACTGGCATTCTTACTGTTGTGCCCCCTCCCCCGCCACCCTCACACTCCACAGCAAGGAGCATTGGTCCGGTAGTCACACTCATTGCCCTGATTTCTTGTCGCCACAGCTTTTAAAAATAGGGAAGCTAGATAGTAAACCATTTTACTGTGTGGAATCATGAATTCATAGGAACAGTTGGTTGTTATTCTTTTTTTTTTTTTTTGGTTTTTCGAGACAGGGTTTCTCTGTGGTTTTGGAGCCTGTCCTGGAACTAGCTCTTGTAGACCAGGCTGGTCTCGAACTCACAGAGATCCGCCTGCCTCTGCCTCCGGAGTGCTGGGATTAAAGGCGTGCGCCACCACACCCGGCTATTACAGGGATTCTTAAAACGTCACTGCTCACTTTGTGGGCTTCTAGCAAAATGTGAAGGTTAAGATATTTGAAAACGATGATAATTCTTACACTGACAGTGCACTTAAAGCATTGGCTTACCCATCATTGCCAGAGCAATGCTGGGGCAAGTCAGCAAAGAAAGACATTTTCTGTGGTTCTGTTTGAAAACTCAAGAACAAGCAGCTTGGACTTTTCAGTCGCACATTAGAGTTCGAATTTGAGTTCCCCTTAATTACCTTTAAAATGTAGGCGTTTGTCTCATGACAGTAGTTTCTCAGGCTGCGTTTTTTCTTCTTTAGACATGTTGAATGAAGGATTCATTAAAACAAATAGAAATCCCAATATCTTTTTCTTAGCCAGTCACTTTTTTTTCTGATTTTTTTTAAAGAAGCGGTTATTTTTAAATAAATTCTAACAAAAAAGTAATGATGATGTTTGGCAACCCCATGGTAAAATATAATAGTGTCATGAAGATAAAGACAGAGTTCAGCTTCTTTTCTTGCCCCATTACTCACTCACTTGATGTGGCCCCTGACAAGTCCCTTCAGGGTCCTGAGCCTGAGGCTCTCCTCTGTAACGAGGGGGTGGGGGGGATCATCCTGCCATCTACATGCCTCCTGGGGGTGTCGTAAGGGTTAATGAGATATGTGGTGAGCGCTTTGATTCTAGGGTGAATGACCCTGTACAAATAAAGCATGATTATATATCAGATTCATCTTTGATTCATCCGAATAAATGGCCCTTCTCTTTATTAAATCTCTTCCTTTTAAAATTTCAAACCTGGGCTGTCTGGTTTTAAAGATTCAGAGCAGGGTTGTGGCAGTCAACACTTGATACCCTGCGTAAAAGCCCTCTGCGCCCTCCGCCCTCCGTGAGTTCCACACCACATGAACCTGCAATTCTGTTTGTTCACAGATACTGAATAACTTACTTTCCTTGTTATGCTAGGCAATGCATTCTCCAACCAAGACTCCTTTCCCAGAGAGAGGGTATAGAGGGAACACACAAAGAGCTGGTTATGCATAGCTAGCACCTTCTCGTCAGGGTTTCAGTTAATCCTTGTAACAAGTCACTGGATGTATATGTTGTCATTACTGTACGCCCAGAATGCAAGCAGAGGAATTTCCATGTCACTACAGGTAACACACCGAAGATATAGAACCGAAGGAACGACCTCAGAGCAGTGTTGTTTTCAGGTCATTTGGAACAAGAGGGAAGTGCTTCTTTGAAACTTCTGATGGAGAGCTGTGCTCAAACAGCTTTTTTTGGGGGGAAAAAAAAAGAGTTGCTAACCAAGCAAGTATGGAACTTGGCTCTCTGAATTACTGAATATCTTAGATGAGATCCTCCTAGAACTGAGATGACGGAGTAGGGAAATTACATATTAGCGAACTGTAGGGACTCGGAGTAGTCACATGTTGCCAACTACAGCTTCTTACCTACCTCTTCATGCCACAAGAAAAGAACCACAGAAGCTCTTGTGTGCTTACTGTTTCCTAGAAGAAAAGAGTCTTGAGAAGTGGAAGTAATTGGTTTAAACTTGTCTCAAGTGTTAAACTGTGTCCGACCACTTCTAATAGGTACTACCTTGGGGTGTATGCCGACACTTTCTAAAATCTGCTGTATTTGAACAGCAGTCCTGCAGAGTTTAGAATAAACTGTAGAGATAAATGCCACACGATGCAATCTAGTCAGTAGGTAATTCATAGGCAAAATTTGAAAATTGGAAGGGTTTATATTCTTAATATAACAAAAAGGTCCTAGACCCTTATTAGTATCAGGAAAAGAGAAACTTTGTGGGATTAGACCTCTTTTGCACAGAACAAAAAAAAAAATGGAAATTCTTTGTTCATTCATAGAAATATGATCTACCAAATTCTAACTTATAATGCTGCACAGAGAGAAAAGAAACAAACCAGAAAATATAGTTTTGCATTCTGTGTGTGGACAGAGAGGCTAGTGGCAGTAGACTACTTGAGTTTGCTGAGCACACAGGAATATTAGGGCACTGCCTGTTTGCTGCATGTTGAGAATGTGCTGAGTCATCGGTGTGTTTAAAGCTGGCTTAATTGTGTGTTTAGTTTTAGACATACAACACCAACACACACAGCAAGCAACAGAAGCAGACGAAGAGACTGTGTACACCAAGTGTTGAGTGATTTGGATTTCTAGGAGCCAGGGCAAGGACTTTTTCTGCATGAGACAATAGAAAGGGAAGTATGTGTTTTCTGCCACCTACTCAGAGACCATATCCTTGAGAGAGTTAGAGAGGTTACTTAGTTGGGAAAGGAGTTTTTTTTTTCTTAAAAAATTGTTTTATTTAAATGCATGGGTGTTTTGCCTGCATGTATGTCTACGGCATGTGTGTTCAGTGCCCACAGGAGCCAGAAGAAAGTGTCAAATCCTCGGGAACTGGAATTACAGGTGTTTGTGAGCTGTTGTGCAGGTGCTGGGAACCAAATTCAGGTCCTCCACAGGGGCAGCAAGTGATCTTAACTGTTGAACTATCTCTTCAGCCCAAGAAAAGGATTCTTGATAGGGATTTCAGAGTACAAAGCCATGGTATGTTAGAATAAGAGGAGTCTATCGGGCATGTACCCAAAGGAGGCACACTCACACCACAAGGACATTTGCTCAAGGACATCTTACCCAAAACAAGAGCAAAGTTGTTGAGATTAATACACTTTCTTTATATTTTATACTCAGTCATATATTATGAAGGACAGAGAGGAATAAGGAGGAAAATATCCCAATAAGTAGGTTTTAGTTCAGCTAAAACATTTTCAAGTATGTATAAATTGTGAAACCAGTGAAGAGTTGAAGAAACATTAGATTAGAGGAGGCTAGAAATATAATACAATCCATTACAAAGTATTATACTGGATTGGCTCTCAAATACAGGAGAAAACATTATAAAGGACATAATTGGGACAATGACGAAATTTGGATGTGGACAATGAGTGTTGTGTTTATTGTTTTGCTAAGTGGTCTGCAGATGTCAAGACTCTTCATTCCAAAGAGCATACATTCCACTGAAGAAGTTTTGATAAAGGAGCCCTGTATCTGTAAAACCTCTCAAATGATGCAGGGTAAAATACAGAGCAAGAGGAGATGAAGCAAATGGAACAACATGCTAAGAACTGATGACTCTTAAGGAAAAGGGGCAATCCGAGGTGCTAGTCTTCTGTTAGTTGTGTGTATGTGTGTGTGTGTGTGTGTGTGTGTGTGTGTGTGTGTGTGTCTCACTCGGTAGTCTTGGCTGTTAGTGGGCCAGGAACTCATTATGCCGACCATGCCTGACTTCTGTGGGGGTTGAAGGCATGCGCTGCTACACCTGACCTATGGACTGGTTTGGAAAGTTCTCTGTAAATGTAGAACCAACAGCAGTCCTGTAGTGCGGAGCCACTCTGGTCACTCGTCAGCACAGGGAATACAAATCAGCAGGGAGGCAGCTTGAAATGATGACACAGTGGAGCCTTGGTTGGGTGAATTTAAGACTTTATGACCTGCCTTTTCTTTATGAAGAAGCAATTGAGGGTAGACTTCATTAACTATCAATCTACATTTTTGTGTTAATTGTCCATTGCACTAACATTTGTTATCCAGGCACACCCTCCAAATCCAGGAGAAATCCACAAGGTGCGGGGCCATTGCGGTGATTTGCGGCTTGTGTTGTAAGCTGGGGCTGTTGTGTAAACTGTCAGATACTCAACTCAGACTTGTCTTATTCATCAAGGATTTGTCAAGGGACTGCAATGTCACACCTGTTTTCTTGCTCTTAGGGTCATAAAATAAAACAAAGCAGGAAAGACCACCTTCCTTTTTGTAACCTCCATATTGGTATTTTAAACATACAAGCACAAATATTTACAGAGGAGCAAAGGGCAGGAGTAAAATATTGGCTTCACAATGGTGTGCTTGTTGGAAACCTCGTGGTTAGCTCATAGTCTATGGGCAGCTGGCCTCGTTCTGCTGGTCTCAGTGGAGGTGCCTCACAGGACAGCATCCTCAGTTCAGGATGTAGGATGCAGAGCTTTGAATCTCTTCCAGGAGTTTCCTGTCTCCCTTGGACCAGAAAAGATGCTAAGGCATGTTGTTCTGCTGACTGTAAAGATAGTAAAGCTGTTGTTCTGTTATGTCTGCCATTTCATTGGTTAGTCAATTGCCTGGCTAAACCCCAAGTCAGGGAGTGGGGCAATGCACTCTTGCTCATGGAAGAGAAGGAAGCTGCAAAGTCTTGAGTCAAATATTCTGAATATGATGAGCAATGAAGTTTAGGGCCCATTCTACAATCAGCCAGCACTGGCAAATTCACCATCTCCCACCCACTAGATATAATTCTTTAATCCCTTACTCACTTTGGTATTTTTGGTATATGTTACTGTGTTGAGCATATATTCTCCTATGGTTGAGGATCCAAACACAGCAGCCCTCCCCAAAGGAAAACAAAATCAAAAGAAACAGTAACACTTTTCCTCATGGTTTTCATCTTCAGGAAGGACTTTGGTGGTAGCAGGGGTCCTTGCCTATTTGTTATTCAGGATAAATGTCTAGTAATATGGTCAGACGACTAGAATGTCCTAGGGCCAGTCTTCACTCTGTAGTGGACTTTGTAATCGTAGATTTGTAAGACCTATTGTAAGAGGGGGTTGGAACTTTCCTGTCCTGACGGCCTGGTCTCAAGTAATCACACAAAAGGCTATAATGATTACCGAATGTTTGCCCTATAGCTCAGGCTTATTACTAACTAGTTCTTACAACTTCAATTACCCACTTGTATTAATCTATATTTTGCCACATAGCTTGTAACTTTGCCTGTGCTCTAGCAGGTTTTGTTCTTCTGGCAGCTGGCTAGCATCTCTCTTGACTCTGCCCCTCTTTTTCCTTGTATTTTAGTTTGGTTTTCTTATTCTGCCTTGCTATAGGTCAGATCAGCTTTATTACCAAACAATGAGAGGACAGCCAGGGCTATACAAAGAAGCCCTTTCTTAACAAACAAACAAACAAAATATTTCACATCTGCTTTTTAAATCAGTATTTGATAACAGTTGTAGAGGAAACTATTGAACCTTGTCAGAGCTTTTGCCATGCTGGAGCAATCTTACGGGGTGGGGAACGAACAAATCAAAGACCCAACCACACAGGAGTTGGTATAATTTCAGCCTAGGTAGTTGCTGTGCTTGAGTTTTTTCCAAGCATTTAGCTTCCAGAGTTTTGCTGTTTTGAAGACATGAGCAATTTTCTTGTTTACAAGCCTAAGCTACTGAAATGGAAGTCTCCTCATGGTTGTCTGTGCTAATGTTAATGGGCCCTGGCTGTGGCATCCTCTCAAGAGAGATGTCCAACTTCGCCTTGCCAAATGAAAGCTTCCAAGAACACAACAGAGTCAGCTACGGCCATCTCTCCTTGGACTAAACAAATGTGTTGGATTTTTGCTTATAGCTTATTGTCTGTCTCAGTTACACTTTTCCAATCTTTAAAAAACTAACTTAAAAATTGTTTTTCTCAAGCCCTGTCTGTTTCAATATTGATGAAATAAGGGGGAAGCCCCGGTGCAGCGCTACATTGATTGACTCATTGTTTTAAGATGGCATATTTAATAAAAAGAAAGCACATTTTCTTTATTTTACAAATAAAGCATTGCCCCCTTCATAGCAAGAAGGAATCTGATGCACCACTGATCAGTTAGTCTCTGCGCAAAGAGAAGATAGTGCTTTTCAATAGAAAAGGGAAGGCCAGCGAAGGAAGTAGAAAGTGATCTTATTCTGATGGGGACAATTTTCCTGTCCTAGGCCTTAGGTAGCTTACTCTTCATCCATATCTTCCGAGGAGGAGTGAGTACGGTGACTGGAGTAGGGACCAGTTTAAGATTTATTTCTTTCACTCTTGAGGCAACCCCTGGTGTATTAAGCTACAGTTGGATCAACAGAAACCAAGACAACCATGATTGCTATATAATATGTGTTTGATCAATAGGGATTTATTTTAAGCAGCTCAGGGGAGGACTGTTTGGTGTCTACTGCTGGAGCCTGAGTCAACAGAACAAGTGGTTAGGAAAGACATGGCAGACATGGAAAGTGGAGACAGAGTAAGGGTTAAAGGGAACCCATGAGGATAGAGTTATGCCCTCTCACCACTGACAAGGCTTTGTGTTGGTGACAGAAATAACTCATAGGGAAACTGGTGCCCTTTTCTGAGAACTGTCCATGTACCTAGTCTGGAGGATAGACATGCTGGTGGAGACCTGTGGGAACTGCGAGTCCCAGGTCAAGCAGCTGCCTTGTTCTGCCCCTCAAACCAAAGTTCATGTGAATCAACAGCAGTGAGGAGAATTCTAGGGAACATAGTCCTGGTCAGCGATGGTGGCATGCTTCAAATGCATCACACCTTTGTGCAGGTGCACAAAACAGATGATGCTCGTAGCCGTGTAATAGTGAACATAGGAAGCAACCTTAGCATTCACAAATAAGGGATGGGGCCAAGATGTAAATTATACTCTATGATGCCTTAAAAAGAGTGAACCAGATCTTATGCAAATAGATCTATACAAAAATATAGGATTAAGGGAGAAGGCAGTAAGTTGCATAATGATATAAATAATATGGTTTACATAAGTTTAAAAAAACCAATGCAATTCATAATCTATTGGGGAGGGGAAAAGATATTCAAAGATACCTATTTCTGGGGTGTTATAAAATGATTTCTTTACGATAATGCTGCATTGTAAAATTACATCATTTTCTCTTCCTCTCCATGCCTGCGTTTCTTCCAATTCAGCTTCTATTTCCTCACTCCCTGAGCTGATATAATACAGAGGCACCAGGGTTATTGCTTATGGGCTTATTTTCTTACAGGAATGCACGCATCCCTCTATTCAATGCAGACCTTTAGTCTAGGCAATAAGGAACTTGATGCTTTTCTCTGCCTGTCTTGGGTTGGGGCAATAAACTTTAACTCATTCTCAGTTGGGGTTTTGCCTCTTGATAGCAATCTTCTATAAAAGGTTGCTTCTAAAAAAACCCACTGTAAACTGTAAAAAGAAGTTTGTGGTCTTCTCTAAGCCCCTCTCCTTCCCCCTTTTCTACCCCCTCTTTCTATCCTCCATAAAAATATTCTATCACATTATAAATATTTTCTGAAGTCACTGTACCACAAGACATAACTTAGAATCCTTAGACTATAACTTGATTCCATCATCTTGTCAGCCATGCTTGCTGTTATCCCTAAACTGATGAAGTGCAGGTTGGACTCAAATATAGGACTTCAAATATGGACGGACTGTTAAATCAAATACAAAAGCTAACAAGAGCAGGTTTATGCCTTTGAGGAGAAAATGGCTATCTTTAAACATAACTGTCATGATCCTTTAAGACTGGACAATTCAAGTACAATTGAGGTCAGGCAGAGGTCATCAAACATTTGTGTTCTTGTGCTGTCTACAAGGAATAAAGCAGAACAGGAACAATGCATACTCACACAACTTAGAGCTGGCACCCAACACTTTTCATCCTGAGGCTTAGCTGTTGACATGTATCTTTACCTATGTGCCCCTGGGTTAGTGCTGTTGTGTTCCCTGAGAGCTCTGCTCTGGGCACCAGAGTTCTCTAATGCTGTGATAAGAGTGTGCCTCGTGGTCAGTGCTAGCGTTTCTTCCATTCGGGTCGTCCCCCATATACTTTTATTTAAACCACCTTTGTTTGTTTGGTTTAGTCTGATGGGGCTGAGAGGAATCCTGGGCTTAAGGATTTATAGGAACATATTTATAGTGGTCCTCAGTTTCATTTCTAGAGAGAAATAGCAGCAGCGACTTTGGAGTACCATGAAGACAGAACACACACGTGTTCTTGAGTGCCCAGCGCCTGGTGTCCCTGGAGTCCAAGCAATGTACAAGTCCTCTTCACCCGAGTCTCCTACATTCACTGCTGCTCTTCATCACCGTAATGGGTTCTTATTATCTTCTACCCAACTCTCAGGAACAGAATACATTCCCCGTTGCAGTCCAACTCGCTAAGGATTTGGAGTCTTTCATGATCTGGCTCCAAGTTCTTCTCTCTCTATTCTCCTGCTTCTCAGTACGGGAATCCCCTCCAGTAATGCACACTGGCAGGCGCCATCCAGTTGACCCGGTACTGTTGAATGATAATCCTGCACCCGTTGTGGCATTATTTGCAGGAAATCAACCAGTACCATATCTTTAGGAGTTTTCATTCTAGCTGGGAACAGACACCTGTAAAGAAATAACTAAGGGCCGGGCAATGGCAGAGGCTGGAGGATCTCTGTGAGTTCGAGGCCAGCCTTGTTTACAAGAGCTAGTTCCAGGACAGGCTCCAAAGCTACAGAGAAACCCTGTCTTGAAAAACCAACCAACCAACCAACCTACCAAACAAACAAAAAATAACTAAGGTTGACAGGTTCGAGCCACGGAGGTAGCTGGGTGTCAGACTCCTCTAGGGAGTCACCATAGAGAAGACATCTGGGGTCTTCCGTGCACACCGATCCTGTTCTTTCTGGACTCCATTTCTTTGCTGCGCTGTGTCTTTCCCTTGGGCCTGCTTTCCTTTTAGCTGTTACCGACTGTAAACCTTGCTGTCTCTTCTCATCCAGTGGAGATGCCCTGCGCCTTCTGCTGTTGCTGAACAGTTTACTCCACTCACCTTTACACACAATCGGATCTTCAGGAATTGTTCTGAATGGGTAATACGAATCCTTCACCTCCTAACTTCTGCACAACCAACACAGCTTTTCTAAGAGGGGCAGACAGAAAAATCAACCTGGGTTACTTTGTCGTTGCTTTGAAAAAGAGTCTCATTACGTAGCCTTGGCGGTCCTGGAACTCATAGACAAGACTAGCTTCACGCTTAAAACAGCCATCTGCCATTGTCTCCTGAGTTCTGGGATTAAAGTTGCTACCTTAAATTACTTCTATAAACCTAGTACATTGGAGAGAGAGCCTTGTGCAGCTGTTGTTGACTCCAGGCTAAGGGGAAACTGGAGGAAGGTGCAGTGCTCTCCTCCAGGGACCTGACTCAGGGCAAAAAGACACCTTTAGTTTTTCCCTTCATATGGATTCTCGTTGCTGGCTGCAAAAATATGTACTCATAAATAACATTTGTGTCTTTAAGAATTCAATCAGGCTTGACATAGTGGTCTATACCTGTAATTCTAGCAGACAGGAGATGGAGGCAGGAGGATCATGAGTTTGAGGACAGCCTGGGCTATATAAAGAGAGCCTATCTCAAAAATTTAAAAACAGACAAACCAACAGACCCTTGCATGTATGCATTTCCTACACAAAAGTCATAAACAAATGTAAAGAAGTTGTTTTTGTTGTCCTTACCCTGTGTGGTAAATTAAGCTAAACTATAAAAGGAAAGTCATTTTGTTCTAGTTTCTCTTCTTGTTGCTGGGACAAAAATACCCTACAAAAGCAATTTCAGGGAAAAGTGTTTATTGGTCTCACAATTCCAGGTTACCGTCCACCATGGCAGGGACTTCACGGCAGCAGGAGCTCAGTAGAACTGGGCAGGTTATAGCCATAGTCAAAAGCAGAATGCAGTGAGTGAATGCATGTGTGTGGGTTCCCTGCACTCTGTCTCCTCTTAAACAAAAGCCCAGGATCTGCTGCCCAGGCAAGCATGCTGCCAACAGTGGGTTGGTCTCCCCACCTGAGTTAATGTAATAGAGACAGCCCAGTGTAATCTAGACAGTTCCTCATCGGGACCCCTTCCCATGTGGTTCTAGACTGTCGAGTTGACAACTGAAACTATCATAGACTTGTACTTAGTTTCTAATTTAAAGCCATTTATGCTTCTAAGTATAAAAGCTTTTAAAATGTATTTTTTTACATGTATGGGCAGTTAAAAATGTTAGTCTTAAGTTTTTCACTGTGTACATTCATTATGCATGGTCCTGTACTACCCAGGACATTTAATACAAGTTATATGTGTTGAGTGTGTGGCCCTCGTGTGCGGCTTTCCCACATCCTTCTCTCCAGTTAGTTGGAAGCACGTTCTTTTTTTTTTTTTTTTTTTCAAGACAGGATTTCTCTGTGTAACAGCCCTAGGTGTCCTGGAACTAGCTCTGTAGACCAGGCTAGCTTCAAACTCACAGAGATCTGCTTGCCTCTGCTTCTCAAATGCTGGGGTTAAAGGTATGTACCACCACCACCCAGCTGGGAGCACATTCTTATTCTTCCATCTTCCTTGCCCCACATTGTCTTTTATCCATGTGTTATGAAGTAAATAGGACTTTTATATCTATCTCTCAGGCTTCTGCTGTCTCCAGGGTTGGAATGTGGCAGTGCAGTCCATGGACAACAGATTGTTCACAGTTACAGATAACATAGTTTCTGAGATTGACGGCTCCGATGGTTTAAGATTTACAGAAGTGGATGGGCCATTACCCATCAGGACATATGACACTCTCCCAAAGATTACCATCCAAGATGCCATCTCCTGACTTTCATAAGGTGACACATGTCTCTCTAGAAATGTCTGCTCTGAATGGCAACATAACCTGTCATTGCTGTCTAGTACACAGCAGAGGTCAGTTTGGGGTGCTGCCTTCTCATATTCACTCAGCCTCAGACAACAGTTTTTTGTTTTGTTTCATTTTGTTTGTTTGTTTGTTTTTTTAAGAGCACAACTCCACTTTTTAATTATGTGCTTTCCAGTAGTTTAAATGCTGGAGGGACACATCATCACGTGGATTTCGTGATTCTCTGTCCAGTGCCTGGACAGGAAGATTGCTTTGGGATTTGGCACGAACAATGTCACTGTTTCCAAAGGCCCGAGTTATCTTCCCCAGACCACTCTCGTCTGGTTTGGTTTGCTCCAGGAGTCACTGTTGTTTTTGTTTTATACATATAGACGCAACTCTTGCCTAAGCTGAATTCAGTTTCATCCTGGGCATAAACACCTTCAATTTTAAGGAGGGACATGTGTTCTCTTTGGTTCTGGAGACCTCACTTCTAATTAGACTTCCAGACACACTTGGAAGTCTTGCGCCCAGCAGGCCTCCACAAGCACCAAAGTGATGGAAAGAGAGTCACTGTCTTAATTGCCCTTCTATTCCCTTTTTTCCTCCTCCTTTTCTCAGGTCCTTAGAGTTTTTGTTAGATTTATTCTATAGTTTAAGTGTATTCTCATTTTATTTATTATTTTGTTTTGTTTTTCTGAGACAGGGTCTCATTATATAATCCTGGCTAGCATAAAACTATGTAGACCAGGTGGCCTAGAAACCACAGAGATTTGTCTGCCTTTGCCTCTCGAGTTCTAGGATTCAAGGTATACACCACCACACCCAACTCTTAACACTTTCCAAATATTTCTTTTATTGCCACAGTATGTTTTTTCAAGAAGCACATTGACTAAAAATGTCATTCTGTCATTTGCAGTTGCCTAATAGCTGCTGGCCATCACTAGGATTAAAGACCCTTATTGATTAGCTGGTGTCTATTTCTACGGGGTGGGCTGTGGCCACCCTTTCTGCTCAGCTGAATCTTCGCCCCATCATAGAGTGCTGTGCTTGCCTGTGTTTCTCTGTTGTGCCCATTGTTCTTCTTTTGGATAGGTTCTTTTTCTGTCATATTAAGAGTTGTCCCTCACGATCAAATTCAAGAGTCATTGATATTTGCCATGAAATTAACAACGTCACGACAGTTGAATAAATGAAAGGAAAATCTCTTTATAACTCTGAAAGGAATTCTTCCTGGATTCCTACTTAGGCTTCCAATAGCTTTTTATTCTTAGGTGAAGTTAGCGGGCAGGATTCTGTGGCACATACAACCACATTGAGGTGAAAGTCATGGTAGGCACACTTTTATAATCAAGCTATAAGGTTATGTTACGTTAACATCCACATGCTTAGCATTTGGGAAAATGCCAGATAATTTCAGTGTTCTTAGACTATGGGAACGCACTAGTGAACACGCAGGTCAATGAGACAGCCCAGGAATGACGCACTCAGGTCATGCATTCACCTTTCTCCTTCTCCTGAACATGTGAACCACCGCTCCAGTTTCCCTGTACTTCAAAAGAAATCAGGAAGCAGAAATTGATAAGGAACAATTTGATAAAGGAAGAGGGGTTTGTTTATAGTTTGACCAAACAGAAGAGAAAAAGAGTCCTACTTTCTCTCAATACCTTTCCTGTAACGGTATTATAATTTTGTAAAAAGGGAGAGAAAAAGAAAAGACAAAGAAGGAAATATGCAGATGCTGATTTCGCCATGAGATAAGCTGTCAGAACTGTGTGAAATCTCTGCCTTTGAGGCAAGTTCCTCCTTTGACACCAAGACTCCAGCCTATTCTCACTCCCAGCATGGAATTCCTAAGGTAATTTTAAATGTTTAAGGACTATTGTTTAAGAGTTCTTGTTACATAGTTTAACCAATGTCACAGATTAACTAAAATTTACTCCTTGTCCCTTGGCCAGACTTTCCTCAAGTTCTTAGGAGATTTGCGAATCTTAGAACAAGATTATGGTTTCCTTAGCAAGAAGCAAGGCCGACATCAATGCTGTCTTACAGTTCCCGTGTATAACAACAACAAGAACAACAACCAATATTTACTTCCAGTTGGAAACTGGGTAAGAAGCTGCCTTTGTTAGGTACATTGTTTTTAAATTTATTATTTTATTTTACATACATGAATGTTTTGCTTACATATATGTAGTAGTAGTTTCTTGTTGAGACCACCAGTCCCCAAATAATGACATGAAGATTTCTTATTAATTATAAAAGCTTGGCCATAGCTTAAGCTGGTCCTACTAGCTCTCATAACTTAAATTAACTCATTTATATTAATCTATGCTCTGTCATGTGGTGTTACCTTTCTTTCATCTTGCACTTCCAGTTTTCTTTCTGTCTCTGGCTTGTGCAATTCTGCCTTTCTTCTTCCCAGAGCCTGCTCTGTCTCTGGAAGTCCCATCTAACCTCTTCCTGCCTAGCTATTGACCCGTTCAGCTCTTTATTAAACCAATCAGAAGGCACCTTGGCAATGACACATCTTCATAGTGCACACAAATATTCCACAACACATGTATGTCTGTGTACCACATGCATGCGTGTTACCCACAGGACTTTGAAGAGGACATTGGCTATAAGGTTCCTTGCCATGATAATCACAGACTATAATCCTCTGTAGCTAAGCTCCCAATAAACTCTTTTTTGTCTTAGTTAAGATGTTTTAATTTAGCTATAGAAAAGTACCTTTGCTAAAAACTGTATAGCAGGGGCTGGAAAGATGGCTCAGAGGTTGAGACCACTGTTTACTCTTCCAGAGGTCCCAGGTTTGATTTTCATCACCCAGATGGCAGTTACAATGGACAGTGACTCTTGATCCAGGAAACCAACATCCTCTTCTGACTCCTGGGGCACCAGGCATGCGTGTGGTACCCTTAAATTCATGAAGGCAAAACATACATATACATAAAATAAAGCTATTTTAAAAATTAAAAATAAAAACAGATAGCAGCAGACTCAATATATACAATGGAGGGAATTTTAATTAAAAGCAAAGCAGGGCTGGGATGTATCGCTCTAGTAGAGTACTTGTCTAGCGTACACAAAGCCATAAATTCTGTCTCCAGCACTAAATAAAATGGGCATGGTGGCCACATTTGTGATCTGAGCATTCATGGGATAGAAGAAGGAGGATCTGAAATTTAAGGTCATCTTAGGCTACATAGTGAGTATGAGATTACAAGAGGCCCTGTCTCTAAAACAAACACGAAACAAACTAAATGAAAACCAACCAACCAACCAACCAACCAACCAACCAACCAACCACCTCCCCAAACCAAAGAAACCAAACCAAAAACAAATGTTAAAGTTTAATAGGAAGTCTGCTCTTTTGTTTCTAATCCATGAAGATCAGGGTGCTTTTGTTTGTATTTTGTGTCTTGCACACAAGACCAGCTGAGATTTTAGAAGATAATGAATAATGTACATGTCTAATTATTCTTTGGGATAAAGTAATGCATTATTTCTGAAATCTTGTGCTTATGCAGAGAAGTATAAGTTACTTTGGTTCCATTTTGCAGAACTCAGTGTTATCTTTGGCTATTTCGAAATAAATATGAAACAGAACACTAAGCAAGTAATCACCAATGGATCGTGTCAGAAACACCCACCCTGCTGAGTTTTACATACTTTATTGTGGGAATAAAAGAGAAGCTGAAGCGTGTAGCTGTCTCTTGTTTCCATGGGTTAGGCAGCTGCTTCTGCTCTCTAGGAAACCTCTCCTCCCAATTGTGAATCACCTAGATGGAAACACACTTTGCCAGTGAAAGCACAGAAGCTAATCAATAGATCAAATCAAATAGTTTCAGGGTTCAAGGGTGTATCAGGTGCTTAGCAGTACATAAAAGGACCAAGGTGGTGGGAGACTGTAGATGTTTTGCTGAGAACTGGGGGGTAAAGTGTTACAGCTTAAGAGGCTTACATAGTGCAGGTAAATGTATTTCCCATGGAATCAGAAATACAAGGCGGTACAGGTAAGCCCCAGCAGCAGTCACAGTAAGTATGGGGGAAGAGCGGCTGGGAACAACAGTTTTAGAATTGGGATCGAACTGTATATCTGATGGTTATGTCAGGAGGCTTTTTCTAACTCTGTCAAGGATGACTTCATCTTTTGTATTAGTCAAGAAAAGGTGCCTGAGAAGATGCTATGGTATTAACTCCAGCAGTGTGTTCATAGAAAGTGCTACTAAGAAAAGTCTGAATTATGCTACATTATACTCTTAAGAGTATATTTGTTATATTAGGACTATAAAAACAGAAAAGTAGTAAGTGTACATGTTGTGGTTTAAGTAAAACACTGCAGGTTCCCTGAGGGGCACAGCGGCAGAACCCTGTAGGTCCTCCAGTGGGGGCAGTGGGCAGTGGGCCGTAAGACCACATTGCAGGTTCCCAAGCAGCAGCAAGCAGTAGACAACAGGTCTTGAGACTACGGTTGGCTACAAAGGCAGCTGGGTCCCAGGCAGGGAGCCCCCAAGTGGCCTGTGGAGCCATGAGAGCCAGCGGGTACTAGGCACAGAGCTGCATGGTAGGTGGGAGACTGGGATGGATAGGCATGCCATGAGACCATGCCGCAGGTCTCTGAAGGTAACTGGTCCCTGGCAGGGAGCCATGTCGCAGGTGAGAGACAGAGACATGAATAGGAATGCCATGTAGAGTGAGGTTGGATATTTATTTAGTGGGTTATAGAAGGGAAGAGGAGAAGGTAGAAGAGCAGAGAGGCAGAGAGAGAAACAGAGAAGGGGAAAGGAGAGAAGTGGGAAGAAGGGAAAGAGGCAGAAGCTGCCTCCTTGGGAGGGAGACAGAAAGGAAGAGACTCTGGCTGCAGGCAGGAAGGAAGATCTGCTTGCCTTTGTGGTGGACAGGGGAGGGAGTGACTGGGATTGTCTCTTAAAGGGACAGGACATACCATTACAGTACATATTTCAATGAAGTATTGAAAAAATGTTTTTAAAGAGTTGACTAATAAGAGAGGGGAGAGAAGTGAAGGGACACACACATATATAAAATATTTGACCAGAAAAAGTAGAATGATTTGACAGATTAGCCAAAATAATAGAAATGAACTTTGAAGGCTTATAAGAGTGAGTTATAAAAGGTATTTTGAAAAAAAAAACTTTACTATATTCAACTTCTGGGACAGCAGGCAGAAATACTTTCAGAGATTCCTTTATAGTACCCATACTACCAACAGAAAGAGGGGAAAGAGAAACTCTGTCCTTTTTTTATGGCTAGTAAGTGGCAAGAAGAGGGGAAAATCACGGAACACAAACATTTTTCCTTCAAACAAGTAACATCTCTCCTAAGAGAAAGAGGAACCAGATTTTTAGAAATGTTCATTGCTTTTTGAAAAAAAGTATATTTAATTTGGTTACAGTTTACCAACCGAGTACATTGGAGTACGGTGTAACAACACCAGTCTGTAGTGTAGGAAATACATAGCATTTAGAAGACCTGTGGCTGAAAATATGCGCACTCCTCGCCAAAGGACACTCTCGGATTTGCGCCAAGAGTTGGATGGAATCTTGGGTGGTGACAGACCTAGCTAAACTTGGGGGTCATCTCTCTTGCCTACGGAAGTAGTCTAGATTGAATTGGTAGAGGAAGGGGGAAACGGAGATGTTTGTTGCTGCAGCTTTTAGTAAGAACTTAAATTCACTTTTCTGCAATGCACCTGAGAAGGAAGACTAACTTTGTGTCTTTGGACTTACTGTTCAGAACAAACAGTACAAAAAATTAGAGATAAAACCCACTCTCTGCCCTTGAAGGGCTTTACAGAGGCAGTTGTTGACAAAAATTCAAGAAGACAAGCTTCGTTTGAGATAGTAAATGCCTTCTTGAAAGGAAAAAGCGTAAACATTAAAATAAACTATTGCTCTTTGAAACCTCTAAAAGGATGTACTAAAATTAAATTTCATAAATGAACTTCTGATGTTTAAAACAGTTTCAAGAAAAAAATCATCATCGGAAGAGATAAAAACGCCAGCTGTTTGAGTTGCTTTGTGTGAGGTGATGGCCTTCTCTGCTAAAGCACGGGGTCCAAGATGTTAGTGTATAATGAATTATTTGGAGTCTTGTTAAAAGACAAGGAAGGGCCCTGCCAAATCTGCATTTGTGAGAGGAACCCAGGTAATATTGGTTCCCCTGGCCTGGAACCCACACTGCATATAGCAAGAGGGCCAGACAATGGCTTCTCTCAAGCCTGGTCTGATCCCATGTGCGCTGTGTGGGGGTTGTGAGTAGCTTGGCCGCAGTACGGTGTTTCTGACGACTACAAATTAATCCAACCTCAGGCATAGACTGAAGCTGACGTGTGCCTGGCAGTGCTCAGCCGCGCCCCTCTTCGCAGCTTCACTGTCTTCCTGGTGCTGAATTCTCCACCCACACGGGGCACCGTGTGATGCTCATGCTGAGCAGCGGTGGCGACATCCACAGATACTTCTGGAAATGGCTCGGATTCCAGGCGGTTGTAAGTTACGAACTGTAGTGTTTTTTCTGCACACACAATCTTGCCCTTATAGAAACGTAATGGAAAACATAATTCCATATTTTCTTCCTGTTATTCTTCAGCCTGTAAGTACCCAGTTACGATGTCTATGGATTGTCTTATGTTGGAATGTTTGCTAACTCGAGGCTCACAAAAGCTGTTAAATGAATATAGGTCGGGATTGGAACAGAATTTCTGCAATGGCCCTAAGCAGGTTTTTTGCTGTTGTTGCCATTTTGTACTATGAATTTAGTGAAGTGGTCTTTCTCAGCCACTTCTGATGATTATAAAATAAAAGCATTTGGAAAGCATTGACAATGTTCTACATCTGCAGTATTGAATATCCCAGCCAAGATTTAATTCTTGATAAGAATAAGTAATCATTAAAATTATAAATTTGTTTTTCTTTTTAATAAACGACAAAATTACATGTATACTAAAGGATTATCATAAAATAAATTTTTTGTGGCTTACTATTAATAAATATTTTATTTGTATGTCTTTTATTTTTATTTTTGAGACAGGGTCTCACACAGCCCAGGCTGGTCTTTTTTTTTTTTTTTTTTTTTTTTTTTTTTTTTTTTTTTTTTTTTT